>NT_176554.1:1341048-1520901 GCF_000188095.3 Bombus impatiens | reverse complement strand
ATGGCAGACGAAAGAGATCGGTCGTGGTATCCGATAGGAAAATCCGCAGCGCCGATGTCGGCGTCAGTGGTTTGTACGAGGTGATCTCCGAAGCCGATCTAGCCTTTAGCCCGGACACACACGCAGAAGCAGTAACGGTGTTTCAAGGTAGAATACGCGAGGAAGTAGTTTATGGTATCTGCCTGCCGATGCCCGGTTTCAGCGCGCTGTTTATCGTCGTGGCGCTTTCTGCAGTCATTTCCGCGCTTGTCGCCGGCGCGATGCTGCATCGGTTGCAAGCGCAACGCGAGGCAGTCGACAGCAGAAAGAACAATAGAGCGGTTCACTCGACGAACGGTTGGCTACCTTACGGATTGCTGCGCGTACGCTGCACGACGAGACCAACTCATCTGGAACAAATTCAACAAAAACAAACGAATCCAGTCGCCACCAGTCCTTCGGTCGAGAGAGGTTGACGATTCGTGACATTTGTGTCGCTAGTGGGACGCGGCCGTGTACGCTCCACGAAAGACAATGTACAATAATACGCTGTACAAAGTATTTTAAGTGCGTCAAATCACGTGCGACAGGTTCTTTTTGCGAATGATTTCGAGACGATCGTATTTCCTTCGAGGGAGGATTCTGCGACGGAAATTTTTTCATAGATTTCCATGAGAACGATATTCTCCTTTTTCTTTTCACACGAACTCGTAAACGAAAGCATTGCTAGATGATCATTGTCGAGAGGCAATTATTGGTATTGGGTAAGTAAAGAGCATAATCACGCAGGATAATATTTGATCTAGAACGAATGTATACAATTCGCAAGGGAGATTTCCATCAAGAGGACAATGTGACAGCTATTCGCTGTGAATATTGTAGAAATGATATTTCTGGAATGATATTGGTGGAAATGTTTTGTTTTCTTTATTCGATGTTTCATTAATCAAAGGGTCAAAGACGATAGGGAAAATGCTTTCGCCGCGTATTTTTTTCTATAGGTAATTCGTTAACGAAAAGATGCGCATTAGTATTTTCTATGAGTCTGTAGAGTACGAACTAATGCAATTAAAATGATTTATTGTTCTATCGTAAGTCGTAATATGCCTTGTAGCATTGCGCGTCTGTTATCTATTTAATGATGAATTCACTAGAGGTGCTGATAACGATATTTGTTAATTATAATAGAAATCGAACGGTGTTCGATATAATAAAAATTAGTATGCTACGACAGTGTAGGAATGACTATTGAATATATACAATTTTGTAAACTATACGTAGTCTTTATATTTTTATTTAAAATATTTCTTTTAGAAATTGACATTTTGATATTTATTATTGACAAATAATAATAAATATTGTACATAAAAGGAAAATATTTTCTACAAAAATTTAATGTTAATCTGCCTTTGAATAATTTATATACATTCATATACTACGATTAACGATGATGTTATATAAAATTTATATACATATATTTTTTCAGAAAGAGATTATTTTCTATTTGTATCTTTATATAAAATAACATTTGAATTACATTTGTATAAAATGTAGAATTAAAATGTTTTATATTAGTATTTGGCAAATAAGAATTCTACTTGTTAGATATATGTATTCTCTTCCTTCTCATGGTCCTATTTTTATACACGAACCTTTGCTCATTATCGATGATGTAGGTATGTCAGAGTTTTCGATACCTCGTATCATTTGATTTAATTACACTGCACTTATTAAATATTAAAGCAATAGATATTGAAATAATCGTAACATCAGAGAAAATGTGAATATGCGATTCCGGCCGTTCTCGATACGATGCATCGATATCATTAGGAGAAAGTTATTACGTTACCTTACACATAATATAAAATCAATATAGAATACACCGAATCACATAAACTAATGAAATCTAATAATTATCTGGTTTTTTCGAATAATCGTTAGTTTCGTACATTGCACGGAAGACGTGATTGCATATTGAATGAAATGCGTTGGATTATCAAAACTCTTGGGAAACTTGAAAATGACAGCACCTCTAGAGTTAGCCCTAAAGAGGCTGAGAATAACAGCTAACTGAGAATAGAAACGATATCGTAAATATTCTCAGGAAAATTGAAAGATGCTACTACTAAGCTTAAATTTTCATCTGTTTTTAAATATTTATATTATTACGTTAGATTAATACGAAAAATCGACATAGTTTAATGGATGCCTCGATATGTTTAACCTTTCGTTGACATTTTTAATAAAGCACATATTAGACGTTGAAAGAATCGATTTAATTTTAGATTGAGAAATATATATATATAATATATATATATATATATATATTTTCGATCCTTCTTTTGTTAGTGTCAACTGAAGGTTGAAAATTCCATGAAAATCGATTGCCTTCTCAGGTTTTTTAAATAGGTGACTACATAGTAGGCGAGATTATTTAAAAATCTTTGAAACGCAACGCGCATTTAGAATGTCCAGGAAGACATTTAATACCATGAACAAGATTTTGTTACTGAACTTGAAATACCAAGTATATATACGTAATTATATATATATAAATAAGAAGCGTATATTTGGAAGGTTCTATCGTAAAAAGGGCTTTCCGCTTTAAAAGTAGTTGTGCAAGTACGAAAGCAGAAGGGGAAAGCTTTCCGTATAGGAAAGCAAGATTTCCTCGTAATCCCTTCTATACGTCCTTTTACGTATTACATTTTCACTTCTGTCTTTGTAATAAAAAATGAAAATACTTGTTTTTTTTCCTCTTCCTCTAAGAACAGATTAATTAATGATGCGGTGTTTGGATAATTACATTTTATATACTTATTCGTCCAAACGTTTTGCAAATCGCCAGAGTAATTGTGTTACGCTAGATTATTTTAAGTACATGTATACACGTGTAAAAAAAAAAGAAAGAACATTCTCGTATTCTTGGAGAATACAAAAATTGTTAAAGGAAGTATCAACAACCACTAATTATGTGTGCAACTATGTGCGATGCTGGACAACTACCACAATACTTCGAGCGAAAGGAACAAAGAATTAAGTCGATTGTTAATCGATAGGTTGTGTTTTTATTTAATATAAATCAATGATAATGCCAATAAATGTATTTACAGGACCTTGATCTATTTCCACAGAACCAACGATTATTCTCTTCCTGTGTCTTTTTACCTTCCAAGGGAAAGATAATTTAAGATTTACAATGGAACACAAACAACGTCGATTTCCCATATATTCGCTAGTCAGGTGAGAATATTCATGTAAAAAAGTATGGTAAATACAATTATATATTTACTCGCATACAAAAGTTAAAGTACTAATATTCTTGTAAAAAATACATTATTTCATCGATGAAAAATAATTTATAAACATTTTTATATCTATATGCTTATATGCATTAATATTAAGTATTAAATTATAATCTTTTGTATGCTATTACAAGCTACTGACTGTTCTTTTATACACTTGATCTTAACGCTTTGTATCATATTCTTTCACTCGTGTAATTAGCGGAAAAAATTATTCAACTGTATTTTTCGTATACGACAGATCGATACATATAGTAATACGAGATTGATCGTTGTTTATTGTCTATGATTTTCCACACATCGGTTTCGATTTCTTTACAGTGAAACGTCGATTATATCGCAAACGGGCCGATAGACAGGCCCGACAGACCGATAATCGTCATCAAAATGAAGAATATATCATCTATCTGTAGCATTCTGAGTTGCATATCAACGTTACTCACGTTTCGAAATACACGTCTACATTTTACCTTTAAACGAAACATGTAGCAATTACAATAACAATGTAAAACCGAATTGGAACGTCTCATCATCGATTAAACCGATATCTTAAGAGAAACGCAGACAATGATGACTCAGAATGTAAACTTGTGACTACAGTTAATATTTCTTTATCTACCTTTGGTGAAAAATTATTATTAGGAAGGTAGAAGTGAAATTTTTTAATTCGTTGGATATTGTATTAAAATGGATGAAAGCGCAAAAATATGATAACCTTTCAAATATCTACTTCAGAAGGAGTAGCGAATTTAGCTAAATCTAATTTGTTTCTTACACTTCGGTACTACGCGTTCTTTCATACAATACACGAGTGTATATCATTAAACATTATTTTATTCTCTATTGTATTACGGAAAGTTTGAAATTTTAATTCTGTTAAGCCGATTATGCGCAAAATCATTTACTGGAAAATAATCGACGTTTTACTATAATTGCTAATACGATGTTTTAAATAAAGATACATAGTCTATTTAGTTAGAAGAAGAAACTCCGTTACATGGCAACGCGTGTATACATAAACTAACGTATAAAAGTGTTCGCTTCACTGAAGCGAAACGTTTCGTATTTATTGTTAACTTATACATAGAATTATTCAACTCGAGATAGCAGTTTTTTTAATAGTTTCATAATAGTGACTGGCTCTTACACCGTTACAAATACACAAGATACAGCATATAAAGCCGCAAACATTTGAAACGTTATTATCTAATAAATAAATAATATTAAAACAATAATATCGTCAACAATGTTAAAAAACAAACATTTTTTGGACTATTTTTTCGTAATATTTCAGCCTTAGTTGCATCGAGTTACATATTGTCAATACGTATGTAACGGGTAACGATTAATTAAAAAAGGAAATACCCAGATACCATGGTCCCGAAATGGTTGTAACGAAGAAGTTGCAAGGGCAAAATGTTTGATTATCTTTGACTAAATTTTCAGAGTGTCTATACACAGTCGCCAGCAAGGGCTTGAGCGTAAGTTTCGTTATGACGAAGCACAAATCCATATTAGTCGACCGTTCTGATCGAACAGACATTCTACACGTAGCAGAGAGCATCCTATTTATTTTAATACAAACAATATTTTGTCTGATACGTGTCGATGTACAGAATTGTGCTTGCGACATTCTGTAGCCTCTACGATACCTGTAATGGCGCGACCAAGAGGACCGGTTTGCGCGACATTCGATATATTAAATATAAATCTTGATCGGTCTGAGAATAAATACGAAATAACAACTAACAAGTAAGTTATCAGAACGAAATTGTACACTTTGCGGTATAAAAGATCCGGCGACCGATTTATTGGGCAATCCCGTAGCGAAATATTAAATAATATACGTATCTAGCTTTATACCTGCTTCAATAAATAATTTAACACTATGAAAATCGTCAAACCAGTCTCTAGGAAGAAACCCGCTTGATACGAAGCTTCTCTACGCAAAAGTAAAGCCGATCGACAGCATAACGTTTCACAATGTACATGTTTCACAATGCTATGACCGCTTGTACCTATGAGTAAAAACACGTCCTGGTTGACTTTTTAGGCGTGCTTTGTTCTTCGTTATAGTACGTCGCAGCCTTCCTAGCTTTTCCTGAGAACGGTCTTAGGCGTAGACAGAGGTAGGTGGAGAGTATACACGAGAATAATAACACGGCAAGGAGTACTATGAGAGTAACGACGAAACCTGGAGTAGTCATGCAAATCATAGCCGCGTTCGCGGTGTTCTCATTCCGTACAGGGAAGATCATCGTCGATCCGCTCGATTCTCCGTTGTTCGACTCATCGATGGAAAACGTCAGGTCACCTGTAGAAACAACTCGTATTATACGATTGACTCCGACCGCCTTCTGAGGACTCGGCATTATTTCTCGGGATTTTCTTCGTCTTTCGTCTCGAGGACGTCCCGCGGCCGCCTGCAAATACGCTTCCAAAGGAAGCGGAATAGGGGGCGGAAGACCGTAGCCGGAGTCAGGATGACCACTAGATGGAGGATGATGATTCTCCAAAAGACCTTGAGACTCCAGCAACAAAGGAGATTCGGAGCACTGCTCTGGACATTGATACCGACATATCTGTATGGTGCATTGAAAATGTACTTCCATCGAGTCGGGGAATTTGAACGCCTGGAAATGAGCGTAGGAGAGTACCGACGCGGACGCGCCGAAGTTCTTAATCTTAGTGAACCGCGACATAAGCTTCGGTCTAGTAATGCAACCTCTCTGATCGACCAGTTGAATCGGCGCTCGTTTTCCGTCGTGTGCCATGCAGTTTCTCACGAGCATATCGAATTTCGAATCGTCGTCTTTTATCGCGAGTACCATCGTCATCGTCTGACCAATTTTAACCAATCCCGAGACTTCGGACGCCCATGGACCCTTCCCGACCTGTATTTGCATCCAGCAACCAACGTTATCCCCGGCGAAGTCGGCGCGCACCACGTCCAACATGTCGACTGGAAACGGACGGAACGTAACAGATTTCTCGTACAAGTCGTGCCAAGTGCATCGCAGCTTTCGCGCCTGATCCCAAACTTCCTGAACTTGCGGATCGTATTGCACCACGATAATGTTTTCAAAGTACGTTCCTGACCCGGATTCAGCGCCGTACCCGTATAAACCATTCTCTGTATTGCCAGCTGTGCCACACGCGTGAATGCTAATCTCGAAGTTAACCGAGGTGCGCCCTAAGCCTGCTGGTAAATGCACACAATTAACGTTACTGTAGTGGCCTTTGCTAAAGACTATACCGTAGAACGGTTTATCAAAGCCGAGGTAAACTTTCATCAAATTTTTCTCGCACTTCACGTCTAACGAAATGATCTTCGGCATATCTGGCGTGGGTGCTGGCCAGGGTTCCGCACCTACAGCTGTGCTAATCCCACTACCCGTTGTGTAGATCTTGTCGATGGCCTCCGATGACGCTTTCGATGGCGGCAAGGGTGGCGGTGGACCATGATACGCGACGTTATGGTGTGGTCTTGGATGTGGCAGTCCCAGTCCACCTCGACTTGGCGGCAGAGGGAGGGGATGACCTCGGAGACCACCCGGTTTATAATGATTACCACCGGCATCCTTCTCGCCTAACGATTCTAACGCCAATTGGTCCGAGGTATTTATGTCGTTGTCTTGACGATTCAAGGCTGAATTATCGTTACGACTGTCCTCTCCGGGAATTGCCTCGACTACCTCGACATCCTCCGTTCGAGCCAGCTGCGAACACACCAATGAAATGCATCAGTGTAAACGTGTTTCTATGCAAAGTAGGCAGTGAAGTATTTTGTAGAACGTCCATTGAGAGGAAAGGGATAAACGACGAGAAAGCGTGAAAGTAGATTGACGTTGTCGGACTACATAATTTACACACGTGCAAGTTCTTCAGGAACGGGCTACCTTTATACCGGATCAGCTCGCAAGTGCAATCAGCGAATACCTATACATATACATTCACCTAAATTATCGTGCAACGATGCACGAATTTACTCTGAACGATCCTGACAAAAGAATTAATCTTCAACATGCGAACGAATGATATGTACGTAATGGATGTAGTTTAACTTTGTTTGCGATATTTCGCATCTCGCGTGAATTATTATTGCTTGAATCTTCTAGCGGTAAAAATTGTTTATCAGATGATACAATATGTAGCGAATCCACATTTCATTTTCATAGAATCAAATTTTTATTGTGGCCACTATATGCATATAAATGTAACTTAAACAACAAATAACGAATATACCCCTTTGTTTCTTGCATGATATTGAAATTATAAGAAATAAGGCGATGAAAATAATAAGATAAAAATTGTCGACTTCTGCAAAGGTAGATGCATTTTTCATCCTTGGCCGCTTGTCACAATCCGAAGATTCGCTCAGAGAGCTATCTCCTGCCGTGTGCATTCCTGATGGCCAATACAGGAGACAACAGCCTCCGATCAACAAACCCGTTCTGACTGTTCGACGAATGACGGGTTCGGAGGGTCGAGGAGGGGCAACCAAACGATGAAATAGGAGCATCGGGCCCGTACACCAGTGTAGTGGCTGATTGCCTCACGCGTGACCCTGGGGCATAACGGACCACCCGTGTCTTTAGCCGCAGGTCAATCGGCCAGCTCAGCGCTTCGGATACACGTTCAGTTTTCCGCTTCTACCGTCCTCCGATTCCGACATCTGCTTATCTGCTCGTTGTAACTATCCGGCCAACGCGTCCCATAATTCGGCAAAAGCTTACTGGGTCAATCGTGAATGAATCCACGATGAATTTCGACCACGACGATACGCGTCCAACCAGAAAACACGGTGACCGCCCTTCGGCTAAAACGACTTGGATGGTGTTTGCGTATCGCGCTGTTCTCATTTTCAATCCGACAAGCTTCTCAAGATTACATCGCTAACAAGCTGTTTCATTAGAGACCGTAATAACGATACGCGATAACAGCCTACTCTTTTGCTCGTAATAATAACGACGTAATTAATTCTCTGTTATTCGAGGTCTGATTAATACCAATAAGAAGGAGATTTGACAAAAAATGAAAATTATAGGAATCACGAAGGTCGGTGATTATCCTCTACACCGAGCGATCTCCTACCTCTGAGAATTTCTCTTGTAGTCTTACAAAGGTATTTCATTCATTCTAACTGCGCTTCATTCACTTGACTTAGCCTGTACACAGGGACTGTCACGCTCTCTTATATACTGTCTAATATCATTCTTCTATATTTTAGTTGGAAGATATCGTTGAAAGAATTGCAAACCAAGGCTTGAGAAGTAAGTGTGGTTAAATTCCGTATCTTTTATTACGTATTTTTGTAGGATATTAATAAAAACAGTGATCAACTTTCTTCGAAATATGGTCATGAAAAATCTTGTTCGATATATGATTATACGTGATACATGTTAAGTAATAAAACAGACAATTGCACGTCGGGTAACTTGCTAACTACAGTATGCATAATCGTGACACTATTCTACTATCTAAGTCCCATTCAATAAGAATACGCTTGAATAATTGACACTATATATTCGCCTATGACACGTTACTTACATTAATTACAGATTGGTCGTATTATTTATAATATTATCAATTAAATTAAATTAGAATTGACTTCGTAATTGATAGAAGAAGCACTGCGTTACAGAATTAGGACGAATTAGGGCGTGGAAAAAGCTTCGAATCTCGATTTACCAATAAACACGTTAAATCATCGCGATATAGTTTAAAGCAAAATTTTCATTTTCGTAGAATCGTTCCATGCATATCTGGCAGCGATAATAACGCTGATCGTTAATTTCAATCGATGACGCAAAAAATATTTAAAATGTTCCCGCGGTCTGGAAGAATGAACGTTGTCCGAGTAGCGATGGGAAAAAAGTAAGCAACGAATTGAAATCGTGTCGGTCCTCAAGAATGCAGGGTGGGAAGGTAAGATCACGAAACCGGTCGTTTCGTGTGCGATTTTTGCGCGCAATCTTGTAAGACCGATTCGTGGTGAAGGTCCGACGATAAAACGTTACTTCGTAGTAGACGTGGATGAGCCGGATCGGAACGCCGCGCACCATTTCAAGACATCGACCGGGTCTCGAGTCGCCCTTAGCTCTGGGTCAGAGCACTGGGTAACGGCATCGCAGGCTATGTACCCACCGCGATATCTGGGTTATAATGTAGTAATTACCCACGCAGACATACCGACCTACCCCCTTTGTAATAATGCCGCGTGTTTTTCTTACCTCCGGTCGGTTTTGACCACTGATTCACTGTTTCACGTATGTTTTTTCCCGACTTTCGGTCCCGTTTATCGAACGTTCAATTATTTTGCGCAAAAAAGTCCTTTAAAACTGGTAGATTTTATTCGAAACTACGTTTTCAAGATCGCAAAACGTTCCCTATATCTCGTACTGGAATTTTTAACGCGACCGAAATTTTAATAAACGACCATATCTTTGGAATACCAATGGAAGTATAAAAATATTAAAGGATTTAGAAGCAAACGTAGACGTTCGAAAGATAGTTATTTCAAAAATGAAAGGGAGAATCGTATTTACTTACCCCCTTTAGTAGGAGACAGGCTAAAATGAAGATTCGCCACCGCATACCGTGTTAGCGTCCACGGTGAAGTATTCCAACCGTACCGCTGAAAAAATAATTGTTCTTCTTTAAATTAATACAATCTCTTAATTAATACAAACAAATTATTAAATTAATACAAACAATATTCACGCCTAGAGTTATTAACAAATAAAATATCTAAGATAATAATGACCAATCGAAGATTATAGGTTTCCTTTTACGATCGAGATAAATGGGTCATCGATATTACCCAAGTTAACGAAATTAAGTACAATTCGTGATTGAGAAACGGAGAAATTACCATATGCACCGTAAAAAGCTCGTAATTGCGATTATTTCACGGCAATCTGAATCGATGTACGATTAAGATGATACGAAGAATTGTTAGTAGAAAATATCGAACATTAAATGGACGAACCGGTCCATCACTGGACACCTCGCTCGTGTTTAATCGTCAATTATCAGACACGCTCGCTTCATGCGACCACTAGGCCACCTGTCCCAAATTCCTGTCGAATGTCCGGGTTTTCGCTCCGTTACCTCGTTGTAGTCCGCGATACCAGACTGCCATGATCGATAACTATAGGTATAAAACAAATTCGTCAAAGCCGCGCCGAGTTTCAGAAAAGATCATAAATCATTTTGCACGTTGTCGTCGCCAACGATCACCGATTCTCTTTGCCATCACTGAGAAATAACAACTGAGAAGAAACGTAAGCTGATTTCACTATCGAAACGATCGTGATCGTGTCGGCTTTTCCGCGCTCCTTCGACTTTACCGTGTTCCTTCATACGTGTAAAAGTATCGAAAGAGGAAGACGAACCTTATTTAAATACAGGTAATGTATTATGTATTCGAGAAATATATGTCTTCCTTCCGCGATAATTATTCGACCTTACAGATGTTTCCGGTGACTGGTTAATGGCGAGTACCTGTGTTTTCCAAATATAAAGAGATGAAAAAAAATTAAGATTTCCAAGGCAAAACGATCGCGAATCGACCATAATCGTGTGGTGAATTCGAGATACACAGAAAACTACCGATGAATGTAGGCAAGTAGGTTTTCACCTATCGGCGTACCGAATCCACTTACGTGGATTCAATGCTAAAATCGTCCTTGGCAATAGATTTCTGCCCTATTTCAAGTCAAACAACAGGCGATACACGAAACGAATCACCGATTTCAGATTTGAGTGGTCGTTAATGTGCCACTTCGATGATAGCGAGCTGAAAACTTCTTAAAGGTGATCAGCTCGAAACTCTTATTGATCTCTATACGAAAATTCGTTTAAAGTGATTCAAACATATTTGATATTCGATAATTCTTTACGGTCAAGATACAGAGAATTTTTAAAAAATACTTCTCTTCCACTTATGCGATGGCGAAGCATAACGCAGCCGCAATAAAAGTAGTGTTTCTTCCTGTTCGTAACGTGCAACGTATATAATTTATTCGTTCCTTTGAGAAATCGCGATCTACGCCGAATTCCGTTAACACGGCGAAGTCACAAACGCTTATTTATTACTGGCATACATTAATTATTATTCTGCTTTACGATTCGTGCCGTGATAGACCACGACACCTGTTCTTTCTTTCACTACGAGGCCATGTTTAAATAAAAATCACCGGCGGCTGTTTACACGTCCGTTGTTCCATGCTAACCATGAATCGAGCACGCTGAAGATGTGGCATGGTGCCAAATACATATAACGGTTTCAGCGGTGTGGTAATTCCAAAGTCAGACATTCGCATAATAAGTGCGTAGCTAATAGTGACCCATATGGAAAAAGAGTTGAAATATATTCTCGTTCCCCTTTCTTCTCGATTACTACACTATCGGAATAACGAAGACTATGCGAATCGTTTCTGTCGTTAAAATATAACAGAAATAAAAGAGTTAACTCTTTCATCGTTGAATTCAAATATAAGAATTTAATGGCTCGTTATCCACCTTTCTCTTACTTTTTCACTTTAAATCAGATTTGTCTCGTTAGTTCAATCTGCCGGCATGTAAACCAATGTCGATTTAGAATCAATGTCAAATTACAAAAACAGGATAACTAATAGATAGATAAAAGCTCATAATCGTATGCAATAAATGGAAAAGCGAAGATACTTGCTAGTATCGTTGATGATGTGTTTATGAAATGTAGTCACATAATGTATATACATTACCCTATCGTCTATAATCTAGTGATTATATGGTAATCGAACGTAATAGAGCAAACTGACAACTTGATGGCAACTCGATGCGTTTTCCTAGTAAAGGCGTGCGTCGTGTTACAATCACATAGAAAGTAACATAATTCGACGTTACCAATCATTCCTTGCATATGCTAATTATACTTAAGCCGGTATATCTTTAGTAATAAGCTTAGCTGGAATGTCGTCATTAATAATTTATACGAGTTTCGTTTGACTGGAAATAGGTATCTACTCGATGTTATATTTACTCTTTTACGAAAAAGTTTCACGATTTACAATAACAAAAAGATTGACTGAAATTATTTCGCTTCACTGATTTCTGTACCGATTTCATGAGGTAATAATTCTTGATCGACTAGCAGCTGTCAACCGTAGTCGCACATGTGCGCACGTCCGATAGAACGAAAGCGCTTACCACGTGGTTAACTATAACGCGGTACATACCGTATAATTTCTCCGATTTTCAATTCCTCTTATCGTTATCAACCAATAATTGAATTTCATCTTAACACGTGGTAATTATTCGTTAATTCATGGTGTCCTACAATAAATACGTCTAAAAGATCTCGCACGTAATTGCCTCGCATAAAGTCATGGTCAAAGAATCTAATTACTTTCTACTTTCCATCGATTCTAATCTCCATCGATTAGCCATCGGTAAACATAAAGCTATGAAATTTCTGCAAGGCATTATTTACAAGCGATTTATCGACATTATGCGCGATACGTACAGCTTAAAAATATCTTACGTTTGTCCAATCGGAAAGTAGACGTGAAAACGCAGATGAACTTCTGACTTCTGTTTTCCAGATTCCGTGTCAAAGATGTGCGATGAGAAGGAAAAGGAGGGTTCGAGCAATGCACCGCACTGATTGAAGCACCATGTGCCGCGAAATCTCCGCGTACCCGCGCGGTCGGAGCCTCTCTAAAGCACAGACAATTGATCTCGACCGATTTCAGTGGCGAAAACGAGGACGAAACCGGCGAACGGCGCGAGAAGGTAGGACCCGAGAGACGTTTGCCAAAGCCAGTTGCTGCTGATTCGTGCTCTTCCAAACGACTCGTTAAGTGTCCTCGAAGGCTCCCCGTGCGACTGATCTCTTCGTGTTTACCGCGATGCGCCACGATATCTGTCAAGGCAGCTAGAAAGACACGTTGCAGCCTGGCTGTCGCCCGATGGTGCACGCGAGAACTCGTGGAGTCGGAATGGGGTACACCTGTCCGATATAGAGAGTATACTATAAACGTGGCGGCCCGCCCCCTGACCCAGACACACAGTACAGTTATATAGGTCTCTCACGAACCGGAGGATATCTCTTCTCGTTCGAGCCACACTTCTGACGACCACGACCACGACTCCTGTAGATGTGGTCGCGGTGGTGCTCCTATTCGTTGTTCTTTTCCTTCCCGATAACCACATGTCGTCGCGTGTATGCGTGCGACTCGTCGAACGTACAATGTTGCGGTAACATGCGTCTTTAACATTTTTCTGTGTACCTACTACCCACCGTGCAGGTGAACGTTGCGTGGTTCACGGAACGTCTGAATTTAATAGACGTGGGAGACTAATGCGTAGAACAATTCTAGACGATTCGACGAATTCTTTGGTCTTGATAGCTTCGTACGCGACTACGTTGAATCGAATGTTTCCATTATCATTATACTTTACAATTTCACTTACGAGATTCGTACTGTTAAATGCAATAGATGTTTTTAATATTAATCTGTGATCTCTTACTCTTTTTTAGTAAATAATTTTTGTCGTACTTACGAGCGTTTATAATTATTACGAATTATGTAATTATGAAGGGTAGCATTAAATATTTTAAAAATTAAAGCCTCTAATTTTTAGCATTTCTAAATAACGTTCATAAAAAGTCTGCGTTGAATCGACATCGACAAATTAATCGTTAAAAGTCTTTGTACATCACAATTTAAGTCGTTACACCATTCGAGTACCATCAAGATCGGGAACTATGTAATGCTTTATAGTACTGTTCACTTGTTTATTTCACACGAAGCTTTAATTGCGTAGTACACTTTTATCCTAATTACCCAGGACAATGACTGCACATACATACGTGCAACCAGACGTACGAACATTGTAAATGGGTGAATCAGTTGACAGTCAACCGGCCGGCCGACCGACCGACCGACTGACCGCACACGCATTGCTGACCTATAGATGAGTACCAGCCGGTACTTGTGTCTCTGTGTGTAACAATGGATAGAATCTTATTAGCAACGATCATTGTTCGGTTTCTCCTCTGTGAATATACCCAGAGGCGTTTCCTGTTGGTGTAAGGAATACTTAACTAAATTTTGACCATTAACTGTTGCGTTTTTTTTTTTTTTTCTTTTTTTTTTTAAAGATACAACATTCCAAGCGTGTAAGAAATTGGAGGCAAAGAAACGGTCGGGTGAAATGTACGCGACGATTCGATAGATGAAAAGAAACGTTTCTAATGATTAAGGTAAATTTTATGTATATTATTGTGTGACGGCAACTTAAAAAACAGACACATTTCCATACATGAATACACTATTGATACATTAATTAATATATTACATGATTACTGATTACTACGAGATCACAAACAATAGTTTTGTGCACGCCGCTGTCGGAATGACAATGTCGTTAATAAGCGATTACGCTATCGCTTGAATAATATATTTACAATTGCATTTACACAAAATACCTACAATTTCTTTCCTGCGTATTTACATTAAATTTACGATACAGATAAAATACATCGTACATTATAATTCGATGGTTTCACCATTTTTGCGTCTGTGCAAGCACTTATAATATTAGCGACACAGAGATCAACCATCAATCCATACTTCACCACGCGACTGAATAGCGCATCATCCTTAAAGACATGATTTATCAAATACACAGAATCGTAAAATGCAGAGTTTGAAACAGCATTAAGCCGTTGCCCCTCGTACACGGTATACGTCTCTGCCGTTATAATTGACACGTTGCGAAACAGGTATTTCGTATACCCTTTAAATCAGATTAAAATGACAGTTACGACATCGTGTCGAACATTAAACATAGCGAGTGTTATGAGTATTATGTAATACACGTAATGTTTGTGTATGAAATAAACTTTTCGTTCACATCGACCGATTGGATTGATACAGCATGTATAAATTAAATATACACAGTGTGTATACACAATGTCAATTTTCATATTGAACGGGGTGACATAGTTTCTAAAATGTGAATCCTGTTCGTACAAAAACTTAACAATGATGCCTTTTAACTTCAAATCACCTTCTTTTTTTTTTTTTTATTAATATATTGTCTTCGATGTATTACGCTATCTTATCACGGTAAAGTTCTAGAACATATTTTAGAAACCATTAGGATTTGAAAATCCAATTTGATTTTCATGAAACTTTCTAGATACTATCCAACATTTGCCTAACGATGGATCATCAAGTATAAGTTTACGTTTATTCGTACAATCCATTAAATTGTTCTATTCAGCCATCGCTTGCGTGCCTGTATTTATACTTTGTTTCTTCACCAAGGTGCTCTTTCGGTTTATAAATATAATAGAAACGAACAATTCCGTTAAACACGTGTATTTCGTAACATAATTTCGGCAAGATTTCCATGTATAACTCTATATGACCGCAGTGAACCAGCACCGAAAAGATATAATACAAGAGAGAAAAATCAATAAAAATACGTTCAATTTAAAAAAGTGCTAAAAATACGGTACCTTATAAAACTAACGGTTTATATGGCTTACTTAAAGCTTTAGTAGAAATTATGTATGCAAATGTTGTTTAATTTACAATAAATTAAAAAAAAAGTATGTTTTTGTTCATCTTGATAACAAAAGAAATCGATATATTGCCTGAGCATCGAATTTATCAATATTTTAGTATTATTAACTATATCTTAGCTTTCTTTTTGTGAAGTAAGCCTTTTGGCATGCATCTCAAAATATTCTGTTTCTGAAAGTATTTAATACAATCGTATTTACTTTAAAAACAGCATACAGTGAGTCCTACATAATCCACTGAGGTAAAACAAATAGTTCTATATAATATTGGTGTTTTCTTATTAATTTTTTTTTTTTTTGTATTAACAATAGTGCACAAATAAAACTAGTACTGTGTTACGCGAGAGCAGATGCTGGTAGGGAACTGTGCTTAGGTTTTGTCTTATTTAGAAAAACCTTTATATAGCCATTGAAATCCGCACTCACAAGAACGTGACCGCCACAGCCTTTAGTACGCTGCTCGACCACAGGATCGACGGGAGGAACATCTACGGTGGAACTACCCAGATTTTTTGCATCTTCTTTACCTTCCCAGTGCTCTCTTTCTTCGATTTGTTTAATAATACTATCTGGATTTGGTGCAAATACTGCGCATGTCACCACAGCGTTATGTGCTTTTATACCTTCCCAGAAGTCATTTCGATCTCTACGTACGCTTGAAAATTTCGAATAATCATGATGAGTTTTCCAAATATAAATGCATTGATTTTCCGAACCACTAACTATATATTGTCCATCAGGACTAAAGCTTGCTTTAATTTGACTACTGACGTTAACATAACCTTTGTATTTGCATGATAAATTCAAATCTCGCAAGTCGTACAAGCGTATTCGGCTATCGTTTGAAGTAACTAAAATTTTATCTTCTCCCGGCATTGGTTCGATACCACTAATCTTCCTTCCCGTTGAATTTTTACCTCTCGTTGATCGAACGTGTATTTGCGTGTGATACTTCAGCTGATCGGTGTTGTAAAATATACATCGGCCATCGTAAGAACCAACCACTGCGAATTTCCCATTTTGACAAAAGTTTGCTGCGGTAATCAATTTAGTTTGACCATCGACTTCATTCCACACAGCTACCTTTTTATCTGGAATATTCCATAATCGAAGTTTTCCGTCTAAAGATCCTGAGAGAAAATAACGATCATCACGAGGATGGAATACTATTGCTGTAACAAAATCGATGTGCTGGAAACAACATAAGCATTCCTTTCGTGATATATGCCAAAGTCGCACAGTTTTATCCATTGACGATGATAAGATAAAATAATTTTTAGACCATGAAACGTCGAGCAAATCCGAAGTATGTCCAGTATAAGTGCAAAATGGCTTTGGCATAAAGGGACTTTTCGTCCCTTCTATTTCACTAAAGGCACTAGCCACGACATTAGGATCTTCCATAGACTGCTGCGAAACCAAAGATTCTTGGGAAGGAGTTGGACTAACTTTTTCAGCATTGTATTTAGTTCGCATATCTTGAAAATACGTAAAAGCATCCCGTAAAACCCAAATTCTTAAAACTCGATCTTGACCTGCAGTAGCGAGTAATCGTCCGCAAACTGAAAATTTCATACACCAAACAGGGCCCACATGCTCGCCACTCAAATCTTGAACATGCTGTAAACAACTAAATTCATATGGTCCTTTGTGACTATTAGAAGCTTTCAGTTTTATGTATTGCTGTTCACCAGGATATACTTCATCTACTATATCCATAACATCTTCTTTATGTCTTGCATGCGATACCTCTTGTGCGATAGATTTTGCTTTATCCATTGTTTTCTTCACGGTAGATCCTAAAAATCGTTTTATCTTCTGCGTTCTTTTCCGAACTCTACCAACAGATACATCTTCATCTGGTGGTATACTAGACATTTTACTATCAACACTTTCCTCGTCACTTTCTTTTTCCTTTTCTAGACTAGAATTACTTATATATTCTGAAGTAAGTCTCATAATATGAAGTGACAAAGGATTAATACATTGCGGCAATTTATCTTCTGCTATACTTAATGGTACTCTTTCTCCAGTATCTAAGTTTAGAACAGTTACTTGCTCCAAAATTTCCTAAAAATAATTAATACATTATTGCGGAAATATAAATAAGAGTAACAACATTTTTAGATTTTCCATCCATAACATACCATATCGGTTAGTCGTTTTCCAGAATCTGTTCTTGTTCTTACAAACATATTTAGCTGTTGTACCATATCTTGATCACCTGCCGATTTTCGTCTTTCTTTCGAACCTTGAGGACTTAAGCCCGATAGTTTATGAGGACCTAATGAATAACGGCCAATACTATTATTGGACATGGATCCCAGTGGACTACTGCTAGATTTGTCACTTGATCTCAAACTCATTAATTCAGCTTTCATTTTTTCCAACCTTTCCAACTCTTCGGTCGATGGACCTTCGGCTTTTGATCTATCTTCATCCTATACAAATAATGACAATAATAAACAATTTATACTTTATGTAAATATGAAGCCATATTTTACAAGTATATAGTACTACAGACTTGTGGTTTAACAACATATTGTCCTTTCGTTGCAGATCGAATATCGAGAGAATGTTCAAATTCTCTGGTAATAGATTCAATAGTGCTTGCTGGACTTGGTAACGGCGAAGCAGATAATGCCAATTCTGTCGTGGAAGGCTAAAATTATAAACCTATATTTATTTGTCTTATTCAAAACCACTTTCTAGTAACAATCTTTTATGCTATTGCAGAAAGTATCTTTTATGCTAGAATGTTATGTTAATAAATATCGTACTGCAAGATCAGAAGGTGTTTGAGCTTTTGACTTTTTTTTACGTCTTGGTGGTGCAACAGGTATCCCAGCCATTGTAATGTCTTCGTTTGACTTTCCATTATTCTTTGTACTAGCGATGACATCCGGTTCTTGAAGCATAACAGTCTTGTCATTTTGCAAGTGAGAATTATAATTGGACCTACTGTTAACAGAGGATTCCTGAAGGATATCCCCTGATAACGTAAGGATGCTGGAGGACTGGGACACCTTACCAGATGCTGTGTCCTCGTCTTTGCTTGGAATACTAGCAATGGAGGACATCTGGCTTTCACGGGTAAGGGTGGCAGAAGTGGGACACTGGGTTACATTTGGTGCAAGTGTAATAGATGCACCGTCCCCGACTCCAGCTAAAATTCGACCCACTCGTCCTAAAGATGTCATGCTTTGTAAACTAAGAGTATCATGTTCTATAATCCTGAATGGATGAGTTGTTTTCGAAGGAGTGGGATAAACACCCTCGATAGACGACGTTTGACTATCTGGAGGAGAACTGTTAATTGGAATATCATCATCCTCTGTTTGCATACGTTGTCTAAGTTCACGAAATCTTCTTCTGCCTACACTCTTATCTGTACTTGAATCCTTCCCATCTTCTTCCTGTTAAAATAAACAACTTTTATTAAAAATTAACACAATGCTAAGCATATAATAATTCAATGTTGACAAATACTTACATTTTTATCTTTATTGACTATACATTCTATTGTTACATGTTCCTTTGGTTCTACAATTGGTTTAGGTTGAGCAGGTTTCACAAAAACATCATCATCCATTTTTTTACTGGATTCTGATCCATCCTTACTTTGTATTTCAATGCTGATAGAATCACGTTGTTTGCTTTTTCTATGGAAGTGAAATATTTGATTTTAAGAAATAATCCTTATAACATGAAACGCAAAAAATATGTCACATTACTTTAACAAAAACAAATTAACATCCAAAACAAATAAAATATGTAAATATTTACCTATAAAAGTAAGCAAAAAATGTAATTATGTCAGAGTGAGTGATTGATTTATTAAATAGATCAACAATAGTATAATAGAAAAATTTTGAAAAATTTCTAAAATTATAATAACAATCTTTTAACTTCTAGAAAATTTACAAATGCTAATCCTGAAATCGCCGCATATGATCATATGAACGACTGATATAAGTGCTGAAAATCAGACCTAACCAAAGATAATTACTTAAGAACACTATAGGACGATAAAAATTAGATACACAAAAGCGACTCGAAAGAATCTTCTCTATCTATAAGAACTTGAAGCAAAAATCGAAAGAGAAGAAATTGAATACGATAAATCGAAAGAGAATAAAAATTGCAAGTTAAATTTTATTATACGTTATTTTCAAGCAGTATTCAGATAGTAATGGAATTTATGCAAGAACAATTTTTATTGTATGTACAGGGTGTATAAAAAATTAAATATATAGAATTTAGAATAGAATCATTTAATAAGCAAGAAGTGATAAAATTACCGTGCATTGTGATGAAAAGTATCATCCTCTGCATCGAAAAATTCTTCAGAATCGCTGCTTCCAGACATTGTCGTCTGCACTGAATAATCGGTAATAATACTCTTGTCCGCATCGGTACTGTCAAGGCACGTCACGCGTTTCGCAAAATCGCGAACACTAGGGCCAGGTAGAAGCGGCCACAGGATCGCAGGCGGCACGAAGTCATGATTCGACTTCTAATAGCGGTTACACAAGTGCACAGGTTTTGCGTTGAATGCGCTGGTGCGTATTTCAATTATCCTAGTTCTTTCAAACGTGAATTAGCGATGCGAAAGTGGTAACACTGCACGAGACCGTCCAATAAAGTGGCTGCATCATGGAAAAGAGTTGTACGATTGGTGAACAACAAATTTGCAACCTCGAACTCGTGCAGCTGCCCGCTCGCTAGCATGCCTGCTGCAAAGGAGGCGAGCCGTCACACAAAAGCAAGATGGAGGATCTCACAGTCGAAGTATGCGGCGAAAACGGAGCATATTATAAGGTTCGTTCTGTGAAAAGTATACAAAAAACAGGGCGGAAGATCGAGGCCGTGGATAGACCAACTTACGGCCCGTGGCGCGGTTCTAATCTCACAAAAGAGACGCTCGTACTTCGCGAAAGCGCGGCCCTCAAATGTTCGCGAGGTAACGCGGCTTCCTCCGACGCCATGTCTCGTTTGACAGGGCGTGATTTTCGTCAGCATTTGATGTTGCGTTTCATCTCAATGTCCTACCGATTCATGAAAACGCATATCCTTCATACTGGAATTATAAAAACATTGCTCTTTATTGTACCCCGAAAGCATCGTGTTATATTGTATTTGAATGTCTTACGCCACTCGTTATACCTGTGATTCTTCAACGAATAAATTTCTACGTTTTATATCTTATTTTTTCAGGCCTTTGTCACAGATGTCTTTGAGGACGAGGTTCTGGTTACATTCGAAAATGAGTAAGTATGTTTTCCATTTCTTAGGGATAGTTTAGGTGCTAATATATCTGAAGGTTCACTCTAATATTCTGCTAATAACAGTGTAGTCTTCTGAGCAAAGGAATTATACTATTTTTATCAGCAATAGTAGGCCTAATATTTCTAATATCTGTGTCAACAGTTCTCAAAAATTGTATATTTTTTATGGATGTTATTTGCTGCCACTATTTTTTAGGCTTTTTCATATATCACTTTTCTTGTATGTTAATGATAAAAAGTATATTAAATATTCATAAATATTGTGAAATATACATAAAATTTAATGCAAAGGGTTATATCTATTTATACATATATAGTTATTATATATATATACAAGCTGTATATTTTTTCTTTGTTTCTTTCTTATGTGTAAAAACAAATAATTTTATTTTGAGTTTTAAATATATTAAAATTAATAATGTGTAAATATATCAAAGAATTATATTTTATTTTATTCTAAATTTGATACTATATGTAAAGGAAAACATAATACATTCATGACATCTATTAAACAAACAATAATGACAACAATAATGTTATTCTATGGAATTATAATTTTAACGTATAGATGTATATGTATAATATATATTTATATGAATAAAAAAGCTTCTATCAGAAATTATTTATAAGTGTATATCGTTTTTGTTAAAATTTTGATATTGTGTGATATTGTTTATGGATAATTAATGAATAATATTTAATGAAATATATTTCATATTCTAGCTGGCAACCAGAATCGAAATTTCCATTTGCTCAAGTACGTCTACCTCCAACAGATGTTCAGAAACCTGAATTTTCTGAAAACATGGAGATTGAGGTATTTTCTAGGTCCAATGAGCATGAAGCCTGTGGATGGTGGAAGGCCATTATTAAGGTTAGTAAAAAATTCTTTTAAGATATAATTTCAATGAAAAAATTTTTAAGTAATTTCACTTACAAGATTTTATACACTTAATTTTGTTTCAGATGAGTAAAGGAGGTTTTCAAGTAGTTGAATATTCGGGATGGGAATGTGCTTATACTGAAATTGTAGCTAGTGAACGACTGAGAGCAAAAAATCCTAATCCCCCCATTGATAAAAATACATTTCACAAGATCGAAATAGAAGTACCTGAAGATCTAAGAGAATTGTACGTAGCATGTTTAAAGACTATCTTCTTTTGTAGAAGATTAACATATATTGATCGCATGTACATTATATTTTAAACATCTTATTTAATGTACATAGTGCCAAAATGGAAAATGCACATAAGGAATTTCAAAAAGCGATAGGGGCGGCAGTGTGCCGATACGTGCCTGAACGGGGAGTATTGCTGGCCATCTCCCGTCATGAAAATTTACATCGTCACAGTAGCATGCTCCAAGAAATGCACTTTAGAAACTTATCGCAAAAGGTGAGTTACAAAATTGGATTTGGTCTTAAACAACTTGGTGATAATATAAAATGTACAAATTTCATAAAAACATATTTTGATATCACATATCTTTATATCTTACACAATATTTTACTTGTATATTGCAGGTATTGCTTTTAAAAAGAACAGAAGAAGCAGCACGTCAACTTGAGTCAACGAAGCTTCAAACAATTGGGGGGTAAGTAAAAAGATTAGAGTTGGTGTTGCAATTAAAAAAAATCTTGTGACATTTAAATACCTGCCCTTATCCATACACTGTCCTGGTTACCATCCTGTCTGTGGTTTGCATTTACTGGCAGAAAAATTCACAAGATTTCCAATCATTAATTAATATGTTTGCTTCAACATCATATAATTTTCATGAATGTTATGTAGTCACATTACAAATATTTATTATACATTTCCTCTAGTTTTCACATATTACAAGTGTGATTGTGTATAAAATATTTAATAAATTTTACATGCAACGTTTTCAAAGTTCATATAAATCTTTGTGTGTTAGTTATCTTATTTTACATACTTTTGCCAGTCACAAGAGCACGATGTGCATATAGTAATAAATTTGCACACAATGTGTTTTTTCATCTGTCTTTAGTGAATGTCACTTTGTGCTGACAAATTCTTTTGTTTATCTCATAATATTACTTATTACAAATAGATTAATGCTATGTTTTTCATTGTTTGCTGATTACAACCATTAGTTTACATGTAACATGATCAGATTAATTTAATTTAATCTACATAATAATACATTTTTTACAGTTTTAATTTTCTAATCATTGTGTTTATAAGACAATAAAAGCGTAATTTTTTCAATTATGTAAAAGAGTTTAGGAATTAATGGTTTGAAGGGACATCGAATAGCAACTTTCAGAATCTAATTTGCAATAAATGATTTTATCCATTAATTATGATTAAATAAAATCAAGATCATTTCTGATAATTAAATTTATGTACTATAAAGTACACATTAGATATGCATGTATTTGCAAACATATATACATGTACACACTTATTCGAAATGTCATAAAAATTTTTAATTATTTTTCCCGTCATATAGCGTACGTCATAATGAATTAATTTGAAACAAAATTCATTCAGCAAAATACTTGTACATTAATAATCATATAAAGAGTCACAAATATCTTTGTAGTTTTAGATGCTTTGCGTGTTCCTGCAGCAAACAATGTCATTATATGTTTCAGCTATTAATACATGTAATTAGGATAACTTTAAATTCTTTTTAAAGTTATCATTTCATACTTTCGAACGTTATAATTATTCTTAATAAAATTATATTTTTAGATTGAGATACACATACCTCCATACATTCAGATAACGGGTTTGTATAATTTTTCATTGATTGAATAATAATATTTAATGAATCTTAGGAAGTTAGTAGAAATTGGGGAGAAATCGTTTAATGCTAACACTGGATACTAATTCTTTTTTACACAGGTATGTCTATGAATGTCTAACATATAAAAGAAAAGACGCATAAAATGAATATGCAATGTTATATTTTATTTTCAAATTGTAAGTGTACTAACATACATATAAAAAATAGTACAATGCTTTAATATTATTTATGTCTCAGTATTAGTATAAGAATACTGTGAATAATTATTTCACATAAATATTCTGGAAAGCAAATTCATATAAAACTTCTCAAATTTATTAGTAAGGCGCAAACAGACAGAATGGCAGGGACATAGGATAGGGCCATCTTATATATGAATTTCCAATAAGTTACACCAAGAGTTTCTTTCTCATTTCAGCAAATTTAGATCTTCAAACTTTATATATCAGCGTGTCTCAGACTTTGAGGCAGGAGTGAAAACAAATTCAAGGTGAGATCACAGCAGCGTGGTTTAGATTTAAGTTTAGCTTACTGTATGATAAATCACACAGCTGCATTTTTCAAATGAAAAATGAAACTACACTATAAATGTGCATGCTTCGGCGTTGTGTAGATCATTCACTTAAACTCAAATGCTTTAAGTACACTGACATACAAAATTTATTGTTTATTTTTTCTACTTATTATGTGTTCTGTAGCAAAATTTTGCGTGGTTGATAAAATAGTAAACGAACATAAACGTGTAGCTGTGATCTGTTTTCTTTTTCTTTTTTCTTTTTTCTTTCTTTTTTTCTTTATATACATATATATATATATATTTATGTGTTTGGATAGAGTTTTAAGTTTATTAATTTATCTCATATCAGAAATTATATTCTAGCCTGCCAATGTTTGAGAAACACTGATATATTAAGTGTTTTGCACAAAGAACTGAATAAATGGTGGCTCTATCTAATATATTTCCAAATCTAAAGAATTTATAAAATTTCAATAAGGATTTTTAAGTAGAACAATATTTCATAATCAATGTGAAACTTTTATACATGAATAGTTATCATGTAGGCTATTATAATATTTTTAGTTTTATTTATGTGATATCACTTATGCATTCCATCTTCATTTATCAAACATCTACACAACTTATATTAGTTTTATAATCCTTCATGTTATATCATAGTTACGAAACAGTTTACTTATATAAAGTAAGAGATTTAATAGCAAATATTTTTCTAATTATATTAAGATAAACTTTCTTTAAATCAAAACAATTATATTGTCTGTTTTCGATTAAAAAATTATCTTTGCTTTGTTATCGTATTATATTGTTTTCAAGTACTATTCAAAACTTGACACATTATACTTGTTTTTATTGATATGATTTAGGAAATTGAATTGAACAGAAGAATAAAAGTTTTGTTATTAAGATTATTTATTTAAAGTTTTCAAAAATTTATATGTCAAATTAAATTTGTAATATATTTTAAAATACAATTCCGTTATTTTCATAAGAAAGATATGTATGCATGTCTTTTACAATGACTTCACTATGATTTTATTGTTTCAAATTGATATTCATATTATATTACTGTTTAATATAAACCATTTTATATACATACATATTTATTTATTATTACATCAAAATATATATAAGTATTTTGTATGAGTGTATGTATGCACACATATTATGTGTCATAAACAAATTTTTAAACATGTATTGCATGTTAAAAAGTCATAAATTCCGATTTCACCTTTACGTAATTTGTAGAAAATGTCCAAAAATCAAATTACTCTGGTGTTAGTATATCTAACAATAATTTTGAAATCTTTGCTTGAGTATCACTTTATTATAATTTGTAATATATATTATATGCATTTGATGCTACCTCATAATACATTTTTGTATTACTACTTTTATCTGCCAGAATGCAAGCCACTGACAGGAATTTAAATTTCATTAAAATATATTATGTTCATTATCACTGTATTGTAATGTAATAACATGTGCGCGTAATAATGTAAGACTGCATGTTACTAATGAAAATCTAAATTTTGCATTATTAAACATCAAAATTTGATTATACAATATTATTAGGATATATTAATAATATTCATATACATAACTAATTATTTATATGCTACATTATTATTATCCGCGGTTGATATCGATCAGAAACTTCATAGCAGTATTTAATCGATATTCATTAATTTAAAATATCATTAAACAAAAAATATTATTTTGAATTGTTCTATAGTAATTTAACATATGTATATTAACATATTATACATATATATATATATTATGGATTCTGCAATGTTTCAGTAGAAGAAGGTGCTTATTATACATGTTTAGAGCTAAATATATAAAACAAAATTTTGTTTTTTTAGATACACAGATGAATTTAATGTCCGGGAAGACTTGATGGGCTTAGCGATTGGTGCACATGGGGCAAATATTCAACAGGCAAGGAAGGTTGATGGAATTACAAATATAGAGTTAGAAGAAAATTCATGCACATTTAAAATCTATGGAGAGGTAAAAATTGAAATAAGTTTTTACTTTTCTTTCATCATTCCTTTTTATTACGTTATGTTTCATTTAATGAATTAAATTACTCAAGAATTATAAATTGTGAAGGTTCTGTACAAAAACGTAAAATGGTATATGCTTACCTAATTGCAGACACATGAAGCTGTTAAAAAAGCTCGTTCTTTGCTTGAATATAGTGAAGAATCTATACAAGTACCACGTGTTTTGGTTGGGAAGGTGATTGGAAAAAATGGTCGTATAATACAAGAAATTGTCGACAAAAGTGGTGTGGTAAGTACTGTATTAGCATTAATGTAATTTTTAGAATACTTATTATGTAATTCTAAATATTATAAATTTTAGGTACGAGTTAAAATAGAAGGAGACAACGAACCTCAACCAACGATTCCAAGGGAAGAAGGTCAGGTGCCCTTTGTTTTTGTTGGCACTGTTGAAAGTATTGCTAATGCCAAAATGTTGTTGGAATATCATTTGGCACATTTGAAGGTATAATGATGTAAAATATGTATATAATATATTGTAGATATTATTGTTTATTCACATATTTTTGTAATTTTGTGTTATTTGCTTTAAAGGAAGTAGAACAGTTGCGTCAAGAAAAATTAGAAATAGATCAACAATTAAGAAACATGCATGGATCAACTACAGGACCAATGCCCAACTTTCCTCCAACAAGACGAGGAATGAGTACAGGCCCAGAAGAAGGTGGTGGAGGTCGTGGAGGTCGTGGTGGTCAATCTCGTGGACGTGGTGGCAGGGGTAGGGCTCCCACCAGACACAATGCCGGTAATACTATTACTGACTATATCAACAATGTAGAGAACACACAAAAACGTAATGGCAGAAGCGGTGGACCCAACACGAGAGACAGTAGAGAACCCAGAGATTTTAAAGACAGAGGGCGCGTTGTCACAAAGTAACATTTGATAAATTGTTGAAGTTAAAATCAGTACTAGGATTATTACTATACAAGGTTTATAGTAGAAACTCATTTATTCGGATTTGGTGGGATGATTATTTGATCTGAATAAATGAAAATTCGAATTATCCGATATTCATCCCCGATATCATCTGTTTAACTTATTCAACACTCAATTCAATGCAAATATATTTTTTGTGTAACATACACGTAGCTTATCATACGTAATTTATTCCATCTTTACTACATAATAAACTATTTATTTTCTATAACCTGTTGAAAAATTGTATGTATTTAAATATTTCTTTACATCTAGAAACTGATAGATAAAATAAATTGCATATATAACTGTACATTAAAAAATGTTGCTTAAAAAGACAATTTTTTCTGGATTTATAAATATTTTCTAAGGAATTATTTTCATTTTATCTGTTGAGCCCAATAAATAAAATAATTGCTTAGGGATTCGGATAAACGAGTTTTTACTGTACTTTATTCTTGCAAATACCCATTAAATAATATATTTACAAGTTTCTTTACAACATTTAACAAATTAAAAATCTCAAAAATTTGTAAATGTATCAATATAAACATAGAAAACATCAAAACATATACAAAGAGTATAATTTTGTTCTTAATATATTACTTTATTCATGATTTCATGATGTTCAAATTAAATTTGGCCTCTATTAATAATTATTTACAGTTGTTAGTATCTTTCATTGTTTAATTATATAGATTTAAAACTATACTTGTTATAAAACCGTTTCAGCTATTTAGTTTTTCATTGTATATCGTTATTCGTAATTCATTGTTTTTGTCATAATTACTTTATATTGCCTCAGTTAATATCTATAGATATATCAACAATTCGCATTTGTAAACATGTCATTACATAGAACATGGAATTATAACATAATAGAAAATAACTACAACCATATGCATTTGCATGTTTGTGTTTAATGGAAATGCATGTAGTAGCTAAGTAACTCGCGGTGTATGATTCATTTGATTTATTGGTTATTTGACATAATAAATAAAGTACATAATATCGTTTTGTGTGCGAATTGTCTAATCAAATATTATATCTTAAGAGTAATTACTTTTTACGGATTAACAAGTATTTCGCCTCAAATTTATATATAACATGTACCTATATAACAACTTTTGAACCTTTCATTTAACTAAATAATACATTAAATGTAATTAACTTTAATTGCTTTTTAAACGTTAACAAAATTAAGTGTTATCTTAGCTATATTAGGTCGTTTGCAAATTGATAAATAAGAAATTAAGAAGCAATTATGTTATTATTCTTATTAAAAAATGTACTTATATACGTTTTATAATAAAATTTACCTTGTAAAATACTCCATGTGAATCTGATTTTTAACTTAGGAAATATTAGGTAGTAACAATCACATGAATTTTACAAATACTTTTAATTACATTAATGTAATCTAATAAAACTATCTTCTGTGATTTAATACTACACGCTAATATGTTAGTTTTGGTAAAAATTTGTACAAATTTATGCAAATATAAGTATATTTAACGGTAGAAGAAGAAATTAAAAAATTAGTGAGCTTGATTCCAAAGATGCCTCTTCACTCCCAATTAATACCCTTAGTTATTATAATGGGAAGCATCATTGCTAATGTGTTAAATGCTACATTGATCATCATCAACTACAAGTAAGGATACTAATCTTTCATCATTTCATTTGTTTTACAAAATCATTAAGATGTTTGTGTTCATCATTTTATGTTCAAGGTTTAACTTGATTTTTGTTATAAATATGATTTAATTTACAGGATTACGTCGAGATACGTTAGATGGTAGTGAAGACCGAGTAAGGGATCTACCTCCAAGAGGTGGTCATCAAGGAGGTACAGGCAATTCAGGGTACATGGGTGGTAGACAAGGTCGTCCTCCAACTCAACGTAGAGATCGTAGAGATGAACGCCGTCGAACAACCGATGATGAAGATACTGTCCTCGATAGTCAAGACGTTTCAAGCATTGATAGAGGTAACAATACTTTTCCGATAATATTGTATAACAGAACAGCCGTTTCGTCCTAAAGATTGGTAAAGTTCTTTGAGAGTGGCATGGATTGTGAAACAAACACTTGTGACCATCTAACACTAACAATATCAACGATGATTACTAATGCACGCTTACTAATGCGATATAGCTTTCTACGTAATCAATTCTATAAAAATTTGAATTTCAGTAATTCTTTTATATTACTTTATAAAAAGATGGTCACAATGGTTTGCGTATGCATAGAGTCTGTATCAAGTGTGGAGGGAGGACCTAAAGGCATGAGGCGAAGACGGCTTCGACGTTCTCGACAACGTAGTTCTACACCAACAAATAATCAAAAAGGTAATCACGTGAAATTGAAAAATTTAATTTGATATAATATTCCTTTAGGACGATCGGTTTAGATATAGTATAAGAGTTAAGTACAATATTAAATAAATGTTTTAGAATGAATATCGATATTTACACAGTAACACTCAGAGTTAATCTACATATTTGTTTAGGCAGCAATGCCGGCCCAGGAGACCAAGCATCTGTAACTAGTAAAGAAGGAACACCAGCAAATGACGTTTCTGCTTCTAATAACAGTTCCCAAGGGCCTAAAGGCCAAAGAGAATTACGGTCTCGCCATCCTCGTATGCAACAGAGCAATAAGCCTAAGGAAGCTCTGGTTAATGGTACCAGTGGCTAAATAACCATTATGATCGACAACTGCTACTTACATATAACACTACACCTGATGAGAGCTATTAACACCCAGCACATAACATGACGCATACCTACGCAAGGACTACACGATTATGGATCGCGACATGATTAGTCTACGCTCGTTGTTAAGACTGTTTGCTACCGATAAGAATATGACAATTGTTTAAGAAATCGTCATTCTCCTTAAACACATTTAAGGACACATATTAATATCCATGCATGGTTTAGTTTAATGATAGTGATTATGCTATCATGTTTGATATATGGATACATTCATTGGGAGATAGTAGAAGCATCTGGTAAAAAGGAATCCCCTGATTGTGAAACTGTGCCTCATTTTTATACCAAGCTCCCAACTTGTGTGACAGTAATTCGGATGTACTATAAAGTACTTCTTAATCACTTGAGAAATGATCTAATAATAGGCTGGATATTCGTGGCTCGTATGTCAATTATCAATTTGAATAATTTTCGCCTAGATATGTCGCTATATTTATGAAAAAATAACACAATACGTACAAAGATGCAGGATATAATCCATTTTAATAGATTTTCTTTTTGTTCCTCTTCTTTATTATTTCTTTCAACATTGCAATGATTGTTAGAAAATAATAAAAAAAAGTGTTAACATATTTTAATGTATGTTATGAGCAAAGGTACGTGTTTTGTGTTATTTTGTGTTCATATCTAAATGAAAAAACACAATAATTGAACATACCGGGTATAAAATATTTTGCGACAAAACTAGGACGAAACGTGATGTGGTGCAAGAAAAAGATGGATTCCATTGTTAGTTATAACAATGGTAGGTGGCAGCTGCATGAAGTCTTGGTTAAAAGGTGTTCCCAATGATGTTCCTTCTATTTACTTAACAAGATTGAGTTTTTTTTGGTTTACGATTATTAGTAGAGTTATTTAACAACACTAGGTTTTTATGTTTCAATACTGAGTGTTGATTAATAATACCATGAATGCTAAAATGACTTATTTGATTGTGGAAAAACACAAATGAGTGTACGCAGGAAGTCGGTTTTTATTTCCGGGTTCACTTTTCATGTAATTTAGTCTTTTTTTTTTTTATTACAGTCTAAGCATCTATATCAAATATTAGAATTTGATATGACGTTCGTTTCTGCATTGTTTCGCATGATTTAAAAAGAAAGTAAACGTATACTTAGTAATACCAATGTATGATGTGCCAGAGAAGGAATGATACATGTTTTATGATATCTAGCTGAAGTGCAGACTTAGCGCATACCTTTATTACTATAATACTACTTAGTCGAAATGTGAATGTCTGAACAAATACATTAGCTTTACTATACTAAGCTATAAAATAGATATGGCTAACTGTTTTAAATTGATTATCTGTCAATTTAAAACAGCTGCCTCTTCTTCCGGATATGACAACAACTAATCGGACATGTCTTAAGGATTTTGCAAAAACGCATGGCGGTTGATGCAACACATTGACACCTAACAAAACAGCTGCCATTTTATCTGAATATTCTTATGGCAGCCAAAAAAACTGAGACATCCCCCAACTTGCTTGTTTCAGATACATTTGTATTGATTGCAATTTGTGCATAATTTAAGAATAAAACATTTCTGTACATAGAGCGGTCATTAGTACGATGAACCACAATTTTTTCGAAACATTGATAATCGTTTTTTAATCTTAACAGTCGTTTTAAACTACAATCTTCATCCCTATCCTTAACTTCCATAACATATCCATTATTAAAAATAATGACTATTACGCTTAATCTTTGTTATGAAGCTTTTAAAATATTTATAGTCTGAAAATGTTAACATCTAATTACTAGTTCTATTTATAATGACAAAAAATATTAAGAAATATTAAAAATACATAAGAGAAATAATTTCTACATTAATTTAAAGCACTAAGTAACAATCGCTTAATTTATACAAGATTTGCAACTTTTAGCGTTACTTAATTACATGAAAGTTTTGGATAAAAACGAATAAAACTATACTAGAACTGATTTATATATTTTTAAAATTTGTATATATCTAATGTTGAGGAAATCGTCTAATTTCAAATTATCAATTTTTATGGAAAAAGATAAAAATCAGGATATTATCTTTTGTAATAGCTCTTAGAGAAATATATGGTATTATTATCATATAATAATTTATCATAAGTATGATTTGCTTCTGTAAAAGAAACAAAAATATATTTCTTCATCATACAGAAATTTAACATATGATACAAGATTTAAGTTGCATTAGTTGAAAAAATTTTTGTGTGATCTCAAAACCATATATGCCTACTAATAAATAAACTTATTGCAAATTGCAAGTAAATATTATAATATTTACAAGTACAAACAAAATAAATTTTTATGTTGTTATGAACTGTTGTATTTAAATTCATGAATATACATATAATTTTAAACAAAATGAATTTTAAACTTAAACAAATTCATAAAATATATTTCTAAACTATATTAATTATTGAACATAATCTTTAATTGATTAAAGTGTTAGGAATAAGGAACTAATAAAAGTCAAAATACACGTAATACAAATAAGCATAAATTCCATTACTGATTCAGAAAATCAAATAATATAGCAGCTACTGTTTATATATTAATTTTCTATCTTTATATCAGTAAATAGCTAACATATACTTCTGACTGAAATATATAATCATATGTTAAAAGATATGAAATTAATGTTACTATTTATAATAGCTTGAAAATTAATATTCAGATAAATTAACTCATCAATATTATTAATTACTAAACAAATAGCATATAATAAAGAATTTTAAATAATTGTTAAATAACAGTTTCACAATCTAGTATTGAGGTGTATAAACTGTGCTTTTATAAATATTTTGCGTGAAATAAGAAAATATTCATATTTGTGCATACATAGTATTAATGTTAAAGAATGAAATATTTAATTATTTTCTAATTACTTTTTATTCATATAGAATTCACAAAAAGTATATAGTAATAATTACAAAATATACAAATAATATTAATTTAATCTGATTAAACTTAAGATTTTTTATTTGAGCGGTGTTATATCAAATGTTTTCAGGCAGAGGCGCTGTATGTTCATTTCTATATTTCGCTCATTGTATCCCTCATCTAAATTATATGTAAGGTAAGTCTTTAGTCAGAAGCCGTCAGCTGTTGTGTCAAGTGAACATTCTTAACCAACAAAATAGGTGAAACTTACCAATAGTGTGTAATTCTAATTGTGAATCTATTATTAGTTACTAAACGTGGTGTAGATTTGAAAGTATTTTTTAACAGGAACCAGGTACGTTTATACGTTATTTAGAATGACTTTAGTTGGTTTTTGCTCACAGACTTTTCACACCTGTATTAATGCTAGTCATCTATGTATAAGATTTCTCGATATACAGTTCAAATGTGTTTTTTTGTATTCATTTTTTATTTAATTTAAAGAATAAGGTATTTTATTCTATTTAAAATGACTATAATGTTTTTGTTTGAGAAAAAATAGAGTTTAATTATCATACACATTATATATATTTTATAGTATGTATATACATATACATATACATTCACATATATATACACATATATAACATATTCGTGCATTGTATATATATAAATGTGTATATATATATATATATATACACATTTTATATATATATATACACATTTAAGCTATTACAAATGGCGATTATTTTGCATTTCGTACTAAATTTACATTAACATTATTTATAACTGTATTTATACTCGGGAAAAGGTTATCTTTTCATAAATTTACAAATTTGTTAGATAAATCGAGTTAAAATATAGTATAAAACTTGTATTAAGTAATTTTCTATATCTTATGTGTTAACATGTTAATGCAATCTGTGGAATATACATATAATCGATTTATAATACTATTAGAGAGATTTGTATGGTGTGTTACATGTCGAATCATATATCGTTTCTTAAAATGCTATGTGAATTGGACATAATTCACATAATTTATACATTTGGATTCGGACGTTCGATAAAGGATAATTATAATCGTATAACGGTATGGTATATGATTTATTAAGTTAAGGTTAAACTGTACAGGTCGAGTAATCGAACCTTACATGCTAAAATATTTCATGGTACATACATAAAAGATTTCGAAATGCTGATTATTTATGCTCTTCATGAACATGGAGAAATCGTAATTGATGACAACCGCTTTGATAGACTGTATAATTCCTTTTTTAGTGAAAGTAGTAAAGAAAATGTACATACAAAATTGAACGTAAAGAGAATTTATTGAGAACGTTACGTATTAATAAATTTATATGAATTATAAATGATTGACACTAATATACAAAAATTTTGCCCAAAATAATTTTTATGATAATTAATTCGAAAACATTAGAAACGTAAGAACCTTATGTGTATTTAAATACGATCGATATAATAACATGTAATACATACTACACGTGCGCCTATGACGTAAAATATAATCGCTTGTAAACGGTATGTTTGATACGTTTGTATTACGATATACATTTTTATTTTCAATATTAAGCATTGTATAATATGTGATAGAAGATATATATCATGGTGATATATATGAAGTCCTATTATATTTACTTCTTTTCCCATTATTTACTACAGATTGAGTTACCTTAATCGCGTGACACAAAGAATGAGACAGTAGTGACCTATAATACTATTTAAGATGTTTAAAGAAAATGATAACAGTTCTGGAAGCTGTAGCAGTACAGTCCCTAGACCACGAAGAATGTTAGCGCGATTTTCTTTACGTCGATTATTATATTCAAGCCCACTTATTGGACGACGAATTGTGAGAACACCTAGTTCAAGTAACAGAAATACAAAAAGTATGAAGTGATATTTGATCTGAAATAAATATCGTAGATAAAATACAGAATAAATTATTCTTGAGAATGAATTATTTTTCTAGCAAAAGATCCAATTGGTGGCAAGATCACAGATGTTGAAAAAGGAGAAGCTAGAGTAAGTAATGGTTCAAGCCATTTTCAATTTCAAAACATAGATCTACAACGTGCTTCCAGTAAAGGCTCAGTACTTTCTTCTGCCGGAAAGGTATTTATAGAATATGTACTTGCAATGAAATTCTTAGAATTGAATTTCTATTAGATCTTGATTATATTAGTTGTTTGATAATTTTAAATGATATCCAGGTTACAAAATAAATATTATTTCAGAGTAGTGAAAGTGGTTTAATGGAATGTCCTTTATGTTTGGCTGAATTGCCTGTGGAGTTCTTTCCTGTTGTTCAGTCTTGTCATCATCGCAGTTGTTACGATTGCTATCAACAATATCTTAAAGTTGAAATTTCTGAATCTAGAGTTAACATAGCATGTCCTGAATGTTCAGAACCAATTCATCCAAATGGTAAATGCATTTTTCTGATAAAAGTGATGTAAACTTCTTACTATTATTTACTACTTATTTATTACTATTATTTACTGAATTTATTTTTTTATAGATATTCGAATGATCCTAAATGATCAAACGCAATTGGAAAAATATGAAGATTTTATGGTACGACGAGTGCTTGCTGTAGAACCTGATGCGAGATGGTGTCCTGCACCAGATTGCAGCTTTGCAGTTATTGCTAGTGGTTGTGCTTCGTGCCCAAAATTACGTTGTGAACGACCAGGATGTGACTCTTATTTTTGTTACCATTGTAAAGCACGTTGGCATCCTAATCAAACATGTGATGCTGCCAGAGCTCAACGTACTCAATACTATGAACGAAGTTCATCTCTCAGTTTCAGTCAAAGTGATTCACAACATAGTATGTGTTCTTTATATTTAAAGATTTCAGAATTAGAGAATCCTGAAATTCTAAGATAACACGTGTTTTTGCATAAACTGTATCCACAGAAGATGACGTCAAACCTTGTCCAAGGTGTCAAGTCCTTATTGTTAAAATGGATGATGGTAGTTGCAATCACATGGTTTGTGCTGTTTGCGGTGCCGAATTTTGTTGGTTATGCATGAAGGAAATCAGTGATCTTCATTATTTAAGGTAAAGTTTATCCGAGTTATTTATCTCCATATTTATTTTTATGAAATATTATTTTTATAATTCTTAATTTTTCCAATTTTTCATTTAATTGCAGTCCTTCTGGTTGTACCTTTTGGGGTAAAAAGCCATGGTCTAGAAAAAAGAAAATACTTTGGCAACTTGGAACCTTAGTGGGAGCTCCAGTTGGAATTGGTCTTGCTGCTGGAATAGCTGTACCTGCTATGATTATAGGTTCGTACATTATGTTTTTCATATTTTAATGTTAAACCGAATGTGATATATTTATAAATATATCTTTCGGACAAAATTTTGCGTAACTTTATATTTGTATAAGTATGTTTTGTTATAGGTATTCCAGTATGGGTGGGAAAGGAGCTGTATACAAGATATGAGAAAGATAACAAACATAAGAGGAATGCTTTTATTGTTGGAGGAGTAACTGCATCTGTAAGTTAAAATCTTATTTTTCATATTTGTACATAATTGATTTTCTTCAAAAGTATATATATATATATATATAATATCATCAGATGATAGATAAAGTATCGAGTGTCTTACAAAGTAGTATCAATGTAAATTTACAGATATTTTTTTTTAAATTATCAAAGTAAGATATTAAAAAATTTATTAAATTTATTAACTTATCGTAATAAAACTACTTACTTATTTACACATATATGGATATTGCTTAGGAATTACTTTTATGTTTGAAAATCATTGTACAAATTCATGACAACATCAAAGTATATTTTATTTATATAGTTTGTACAAAGAAATGGAATAATATAATTATTGCGTATGTGAATTAGCAGTAACAGAATGTCGGTCGTATAGCCGTAATAGTAATTGCGGGAAGAAATTTTGATAAAAGAACAAATTCAAATCAAACGATTGTTATATTTAACAGGCTCGTGGAGGAAAATGTTACTCCTGACTTAAGTTATTTGTTATGGCACGTATTAGCAATTCTTTTACATTTCGAGTCACTTTTAATTTTAAAACTTCATACAATGTTTATTGATATTCTGTTTGCTGAACGTCCTTACTAAATTATAGGTGTACATATCGAAAGAACAATTCAATATCGGAATATTTTTAAACATAAGAGCCTAACATCAATTCTATCTCCACCACGTTAACGAACTTTAACGTGATTTCGATTCCGCAATTACATAATTATCGACACAAGCCCTGTTGCTTGAGATGTATTACGTTAATCGCAATCGTAACGTCAATGGCAGACGAATCGAGCTGTTGAACAATCAGTTCTATAACTTTTGCTTCCTCGATTTACATTTCGCGTAGAAGTATTAATTCGCTGCAACACTATCATAGGCAGTAATAATGCTGACTAAGGGTCGTTTTCGCTATTAGCAATCGCAGTCTCATCTGTAAGTACACCTTCACTATGAAGGTCTTTTAAAACGTCGATCAAGCGTTGTTCTGTATCTGCATCGCCTAAAGCAACATCTACAGATCCAATACAGAGTAAGAGAGCGAGGAGTTGCGATCGCCTATAGTCCTTATTTAAGTCTTCTCTCGTGTAGCCCAAATCTTTCGGAATGTCGACGCCGAGACGAGAACACGTCCCAATTAGTGCCTCCCAATAGATATCAAGGAAGGTTTCTGTATGTTTGCGACGTAATTCGGTTGGCAATGAACTTACTATCAACAGAGCAATGTCGTTAGTCGGTCTACTATAGGTAACCATTTGCCAGTCGAGGATGCAGCATTCAAGGCCAGATGGTCCTTCCTTGAAAAGTAGATTATTACACCAGAAATCTGTGTGCGTGATCAAGGCTAACGGCCCTTCTGGCGCAAGGAGTGCAGATATTATATGCTTAGTTCTAGGTCGTAGTACAAGTAGGGCCTCCAGTATCGCTTCTAATCCTGGCGTGCTTTTCAAAAATTTGGCAAGTTGTGGTAAACCACGCTCAACCAGTTGTTGATACGAGTCCGTTGCCTTTGCTGTTTGGAAGAGGAATGGATAACGTTCGGACAGAGGCTCTCCCTCGACGACTTTCATTGCCAGAGAATGCGCGTGTATGCGTGCTATAGCATCTAATGCGACTTTAGTTTGATCGTATGTCATTCCTTCGCGAAATTTGATATTTCGAAAATCAGAATCGCGAAGATCGTGCAGTACGAGAATAGAATCTGGCGTTGTAGGATTGTCGTCTGATTCATCAGCTGGTGTGTAATGTGCATGATAACAGACTGGAACTGACAGAAGGATTTCCTCGTCCGATTTATTTTCCTGGGATGCTAGTTGCTTCTTTTGAAATTCTTTCAGATCAGGCATGACCTGATATAAATAGAATCCAAGTTATTATTTATTGGATAGAACAATTTAAGATTGACGTAGCAACAGCATGGTAGCATTATATTAATTGATTGCTTACCTGTGTGTAAAATTTAATTTCCCGAAGATCGAATTGGCCTTCGATAACAAAGAAACGACTGAACGCATCTTTTGGAAGCTCTTTCACGATAAGTGACAGGTCTTGCGTGGTATTTGTGTCGTTCAACACGTACTTGATTTTAACACGAATTATAGCACTGAGCGCGCTTTCATTACTCATACAGCCCGGACTTACGTTACATTCGGTTATTGTGACCTGTGTACATGACGGGTTAATTTGCAAGCAATTCAAGAATACTTGGTACGCTACATCTTCAAATGTGTTGCATTTTCATTGCTAACAAAGCATTTATAGGCTGCTTAAATGACGCCGTATAAAAATCGCTACAGGCAACTGTTAACTGTAAATCATAGTTTCTACCGAACTAACCGGTTCTTTGTGAAATTCCCTTAGGATACCACCAAGCCACTCCTTGTCAATCTCTGGTTCTGAGATAATCTGCTTCTGCTCCTCTCCGCAAGATGATTCTTCCGTATCTTCCCAATCCCAGTCGGTGTCTTCCCAGTCCCAATTCGCCATGGTTTCCTTTCTTCTGATTTTATCTCTGTCTCTTAATCTCTCTTTCCTTTTATTTATTCGATTAACACTAATGACAGTCAATCGACGATATCAGTGTTGGCGGGATCGATGGAAGGAAAACGGGAAAGAAAAAACAGATGAGGGATGTATGTGTATCGTGGTTGTAACGTTTCGCGTGTCTACTGTCCCCAATCAATGCCAATAAACTACATGTACACTCTCGTGAACGGTAACACATGCAGGACGGTGCCTATTTGACTGTTCACATCGGAGCGCACGAGTCTGTCATGTATGTGGAGGCTTCGTGAAATCACCAGTAATGAATGGATTCGTCGCGTGTCCCTTCTACTTCCTGTTACGCCGTTCGGTCCTTGAATGTTCGGGCCGGCGTACTTCGGCGCCCGTTCATCGAGGCTCGTAGTGTCCACGGCGCGACACACCCTTGGCGCAGAGCACCGACCGACTTCCCGATCCCAACACTCGATTTGTCAGACCGTTTTGCGATCGTGGTGTAGTATGGTTCTTAAAGTACCGACTGACACGATGCACGTTCCATCGTCAGCCACCTAGGTGGATGCAGGCCGCAGGGTGGGACAGAGAGGATCTCCCATGCGCGCACTCCTACCGTCGCGGCGATCAATATCCTTCCTTCCGCACCTCCCACACTTTCTGCTCGCCATGCACTTTCTCTGTCTCCTGTTCCGCTATCTCGCGTTCTCTTCTATGCTCCATGGAAATCTAGAAAACAGATCACCGTGTGTCAGTAATCTTTTCCCTCATCATGGCACCTTACCTTATACGACTGTCCCGAGATACATTTATATTATTACCATGTTTTACTTTCAATGGTATTTCATACTATTTTTTCTATATTTTACAGAACATAGATTATAGGTTGATCGGAAATTGCTTTTTCTTTTCTCTCTTTTCTTTTTTTTTTGTTTTTTTGTTTTTGAAGGTGATGTGTGTATTAATTGCCCGAGAGTATGCAAAGCACGATGCAGAACATATTAAAATAATAAATGCCTTTGAATAGGCAATTCTATATTTGCTTTTGTTTTTCTTTCATTATGATTGTTTACAGTTGTATTAAATAAAAATGCAGTATGTTATACTAAAAAAGCGATCCGTGTTAATGGTTTACGTTCTTTCCTATTTTCGCGAGCATACATTGAAAGGGACTTGTGAAGTACATCTGAAACATTCCCTTAATTACTGTGTTAATTATGCAGCGTACATACAGAAACTTCCGGCAGCTTAAAACCGCACAATACTAGATCAACTGCAGTCCGAAGTTTTCGATACAGTTGCAGCTTTTACATTTTTGTTAGCCGATACCTAATGGCAATTTTATCGCGTAACTTTACGTACTTAAATGTATCTTTTCGTTTTCTTAATATTATTACTTATCTATTCATAATTAATTCCGATCTAATAGTTATACGTTTTTTTTTTATTTATTAAGTCCCCCGCCCCAAAATTCAAGAGTAAAGAGTTTTATTGCTTCATATTATCTTTTTTTCTTTTTACATAAAATTCTCATATTATAAATTTACTAATTCTATAGTACATAAGATTTTAAGTTTAATTTGTAGAAACTTTATAAAATTTGAATCTCTGTAAGTCTCAATAAAAGTTCGAACAAGAGCCACTACTCATAATTTATCTACCATCGTTACAGGTTTTAGTATCACCCATATTGGCAGGATTGGCCGTAGGTATTGGTGTACCCATTTTATTATTTTACGTTTATGGTGTAGTCCCCGTTTCTCTTTGTCGAAGCGGAGGTTGTGGTGTCTCAACAAATGGTACAGGGGTGCGATTTGATTTCGATGACGAAAACGAGCTTATGGGTTCATTGAGTGTCCGCAACGGTGGAGGTAAATGCCTAAATAATTCAAATTTTAACATCAAGTATAGATTGAGTAATTTAGAGGATTAGATAATTCAAAACATAATCTTTATTGTAGATGCAGCATCGATAGATGTTGCGAGTCATCGCGGCGGTAATCCTTCGATAGGAGAAGCTTCCCTTTCATTAGGTAGTGGAAGTCATTTAGAAAAATTAGGTCGTGAAAACGATCGCGAAAGTGCCAGTAACGTAGCTGTCGCTGGTACCAGTCTCGCAGGAAGTATAGCTTCTAGTGTTTTACCAGGAGGTCAGAGGTAAGAGACTCTTTTTGTATTTATACAATTTTCAATTATTAGTTACACATTAGTAGTTACTATTATATTTAAAAAATAGATTGGAGGTTCAAGCGGATGTGACGTCTACCCAACGATTCAGTTTATGTAGCGAAACAGCATCTGCGGCAACCAGTTTATCAGAAAAATCTGTGAACGCATCTATTGCTTTGGATGACGGCGCAGCTTCTACGAGAGCTCTAGCAGGCTCTGTTCTAAATTTTAAAGTATCTCGCTCTTCTTTAAAAGTATTATTGCAAACGATCAGTACTTCAGTTATGAATTTTAATTATATCGATTGTTCAGATGGATGGAAGCTCAATCAGCGGTGGTAGAAGCACAGAAGGAGAACAAGGGACAAGCTCTGTTGCAGGAGGTCATATGGATTCAGCAGGTCAAGCTACATCTTTGAGTTCCCTCGAAGAAGTAGCGCCTGGTTTAGCGAAACGTGCTCGGCGCAAGCCGACGTTAGATCGCCAGTGCAGTGATTCCAGTAATTGGACCGTTTGTGGAGAAGACGAAGGTTCCGAACGTGTCAGATTCGATGATCATGTTAGTTTCATTGAAGCAGATCAAGAAGGAATTGTTAATACGTGTGGAGTGAATAGTCGAACTTCCGGAAGACGTACTAAACGTACTAAAGAAACAGAACAAGACGCAAATACTCAAAAGAGTACAAAGTATGACAAAATTTAGATTTTTCAAAATTTAACTCACTGCTTTTCGATGTTCTTGATTATCTACAATCTTCTCGTTTTAATATTGCAAGGCACTGGGTTAATTAGAAGATTTTGAGAACTACAATATTTTTACATGTATAATGTCCATTTACTTTTTCAGGAATTCTAACAATGAATCAAAGGCTGATTTGGCAGATGACAATGTATCGTGGGAACGGGTTAACGTTGCCACTTTGAGAAATGTATTCTTCCATAATTCTACAACATCTACAGATCGCGAGAAGCGATTGTCGGTGATAGAAGAACCGTCTCCTGTAGTGGTACAGAATAACGGTGCTCGTTTCTTCACGCCTTCTGACAAAGGCTGTAGCATAAATAATATGGAAGACAATTTACACTCTTAAAGGAACAAAGACTGAGCATTTATGTAATAATGTACATGCGTCCTTTAAATACAAGACACACAGATGCGTATTCACATACAGTGGCAATCAAAAATGTACACACGCTAGTCTTATAAGGAAATGATACAAGTTCTCAACTGATTGATAAAGATTAGGCGATTACAATTACAAATTCAACCAACTAACTAAAATACAAAACTTTATTTTTTCATTTATATTAATTAATTGAAATTAATTTCTATTTTAATTTTAATTCAAAGCTTATTATTTATACTAGAAATTGTAATATCAATTATTTAACTACATGTTTCCTCGATCCTTTTAATTTTATATTTTTGTGAATGCAATATGTTTTTAATTGCAATATTATTTTGATGCAATATTTATAATTTTGCACTTGGATAATGTTTTTAGAATTAGAATTTTTAATTAATTTTTCGTTTTTTCTTATTAATAATTTTAATTTGTGTGGCATATTTATTAAATTATGCTATTTCTCATGAATACCTGAGAGGGTGTTTTAATATGCTGCTAGATTTCTTTTAATAATTAATCACAAACTTTCAATGGAATTTATATTTTTCATACCAGAACAAAATTTGACTTAAACTTAAATAATTTGTTAATAATTTGTCGTATATTTTGGGTCGCTATATTGTTGAGGTACTAATTTTTTCTGAATCAGGACTTTCCGTCTTGTTTAAATTGACTTGTTTTTCATTTATTCTTTTAAACTTACTTTGACTTTTTATTTTTGCATTCCTTTATCAATCATTGTTTTTCTATTCACTTTTGACAGAGTACCAAATTGGACCAACTATATATCTTTTTGAATATAGTATGTTGTTAATATGAATAAAAATATGATATCATATTTTGTGTACTAGATTTAATTTGTAATTATAATTATCTAATTTTTGTGATCTGATTAAGAGATGTATATCATTTCTCTATAAGAATAGTGTGACATTTACACTTTCGTTTGTTACTGTATATGTGTATATATGTATTTAAGTGTACACCATATGCGTGCAGTAATGCCGAATTTACTATATTTATGCACACCATGTATAAACGTATTATGAATGCAATAGAGGGAACAAATTAAGAGCAACTTTGCATGGCGAAGCGTATTGAAGTAAGTAGTATGTGCATTCATGTTTCAGAAGTGCGTGCGTATAAATATGTGTAATGTACGTATGTGTGTATAGCTATATATATACAATCAGGCCTCAATTTATAAAACAAAAGTTGCAAATTAATTTAACATGGATAATTTTCATTTTGTGCCAATGTTTTCTTGAGAATATTGTTATATGCGAAAAAATTACATTCTCGTACACGAAACAGCGCTCACATATAAAACGTATCAAATTCGTTAAAATTTTTCTATGACGGAATTCCTCAAAAGAAATAAAATTTTCACCTGATATAAAATAGGATAACTGTATAAAACATTATGGAAAAATTAATATTATGCCTTTTAGTTGTATTTTATGTCAAGCAACAGTTATTATTTTCCATGCATGAAACACTTTTTCATTTGTCAATCATATTTTCAGATGTATAAGTATCATAAGAACCTTTGTACACGAACATTTTCTAAATGTCCTTCGATGTATGAAAATACACATAATGTAATGTATACAATTAAAGGCAATGAATATGCCTTGACAGTGAATGTCATTCAGCAATTTTAGAGAAAAAAATGAACATTAATATAAAAAGAGGTATGGTAGTTTATTACCTTCAGTTTATATTTATTTATTATTAATCTTGGTGAATTATATGTGTTAATATCAGGTGCTTTATTAGGCATGTCAAAAGCTTCGATTTGGTTTCTTGCCGATATAGATATTTACATTTATGTAATGTTAAACATAAATCACTAACGATCAGTGTAAGGAACATTGTAATCATTTTTTAACAATTTTACCTTTCGTATATTTTTTATTCTAAGTTCTGCAGAACTTAAATATGTGTATATAATTGTGTAAAATTATTGTCCCAGTATATACGTTTTTTGTGTGTAACTAATAACTTCGCTAATATTTGGATAAGCTAATGTCATACGTCCGGACGAGAATTGTATGAAAGACATTACATATGTAAAAAAAGATGGATACATGGACCTAAAAAAACCGAATTGTGAAATATGACATAAGCTGCCATATAATCTTCATATATTAATAATAATAAATGTTTTAGTTAAATAAGGCATATTCCTGCAAGTATGTTCTAGAGTACTGGTATGTGGTACGAAATATATACATATATAAAAAGGCAAGTTTAATGTAGGAACATTTTTAAAAGTATGCATTTTTACCAATATTTTTACGTATTTTAAATAATAATTTAAATATACAAATTAAAAAGTACATTTCGTTGATACAAAAAAAGACGGTGCAATTTTAATGCATTAATATGTTAATACAAATAATTTAAAGGAATCTACAAAAGTAACTGATGCTTTTACAAGTATTAATTTCTTCAAATTCTGTTAATTGCTGTACATTTTGTATGAAGATCACAGTTCTGTGTATTACAAAAATATATTGTTTAAATAGTTGTTTCTGTTATGATAAATGTAAATTCGTAAATATAACAAAATGTAATGTAAGTTGTATATTCATTTAAATTATAAGAATATTTTTGTGGTATATGATATTTTTGTTTAGTTTTTTGCACTTCCATTAATGTATATTAATACTAGTTGTTGATAACAAATAATTGCGTGTAATATGAAATTAAATTTGTATAACATCACTAAACATTTTTATATTCAAGTATATTATACTTATTAATATAATATAAAAAATTCTATATCGATCTACTTAAGAATAAAGGAGATTTTTTAAATAATTCATCAACTTTTAGTTTAAACAGTTCACTTTGAATAGGTTCATTTAATTGACATAGAGGATTTTTCACAACATATTCTAAATAGACCTGGAAAAAGAATTAATTATATCATTGGAGATTTTTAGTTTGCTAAAATACTCTACAGCAATATAATACTAGAATATGCAACATTGGGTTACTCACCTCTCTATATAGTTGTTGTAATAATTCTCTGGCATTTTGTGTAACATTATCAGTATTTAACACAAATTTTAATCCAGACGGAGTTTCCAAATAATGCAATGTATATTTACTAGTTTTATAATATAAAAATCCTTCTTTTGGATCCAATGGCGATATTTTACTTACAAATGATTTTATAGAAAATAACATTCCATACATTAATTTTGCTTCCTAAATTTTGTGCAATTTTATTTATAATGTATATATATTATTTATAATGTATATATATTTCTTAGAAAAAAGATTATATAGATTATACACAAATGAAAACAAAAGACCTTCTTTTAAACGACTTAATTTAAAAAAGGAATGAAACAAGTAATTGTTAGTGATTTGTATAAAATAGGTTACAGGATATTTGAACATGGGAAGGTTAGAAACGGCATATATTTTATAACTTTAAAATAACAATTCTGTTATAGTTATTCATACATACCTCTCCTTTTGTGATTCCAGATTTATTCAACCTATTCCATTCTGCATAATACAGTAATGTTCCATTTTTGGAAAATATATATAAATTATGAATTGTCATAATTTTGCTGACAGTTGTGTATTTTGTTTTGCTGTTAAAATGATGTTCAATCAATTAGTTATCGACGATAGCATAGTGAGGTATCCATTGATTAAAGACAGGATAGACATGACGTTAAATGCAGCTTTGCGTTTCAGGTTATGAAACACCGACTTGCAAAAAAATCAGAGTGTTTTTTACGCCCTCTGCGATTTCCTACGGCGAACATAGGAAACATATCAAAGGAGATTCGACAATAATTACCTATATTATCGACGAATTTTTTACGTTTCACTGACTCTATCTTATAAAAATGACAATAGACTAAATGATAGACTTAAGAATAAATGATAAAACATTCGAATTCATTTTATAAAACTCATTTGTTGATTGGATTTGAGAATTATACAATAATCTTTACAATTAAGGTTAATTTTATAATTATAAGCATATCTTTAAAACTGCTATAAATTAATGGTTGTGCTTCGTGCAATTTTTCAGGAATTAATAATTTGTTGCATATAATGAATTATTGCTAATTAAGATTATTTAGAACTAGTTACAATTAATTTTATTGACGCGGTGGAGATTCTGTGGCTCCTGTTACAGTTTCCTACTGTTGCAGTAGAAGAAATCCTGCAACACACAAACGAAAAATGAATTTTTCTTTGTTTTAGTATGTAATGATCTAAATGTAAGAGTATCACAATCATTTTTTTATAAGATTAATTAAAAATAAACTTATTTGGTGATACAGAAATTGCTAAAATCGGATTTTATATTATAAACATTTTTAACTCCTCGCAGAAACATTTTAGGGCCCAGTGCAAAAATTATCGTTTAGGGAGCTCAAACTTTCGTAAATATGAACGGAAGAAAATCATTTTATTAAATTAATAGTTTCAAGCATGACGGCGAATATCAGCAGTCGAAACGTATTAAGATTGGTTAATACTAAAAATATGGTAGGTTCTGCATAAAATCGCAATTTCAATCAGTTGTATCATAATACGATTAGAGTACAACACGTGCAAAATATTCTGTTCTATACCTTATTTGTAATTTTATAGAAAAATTTAGCTTGAATTCAAACCATTGCTATATCGAAACGATAACGTTGCATGCGATACGAAAATGGCACGAGAGATCAAGTGACCCTTAAATCGTGGGACGCGGAACGGAAAGCATTAAATATCTTATCGGTAATCTATCTTATCGATGATATCAGTTTCTTACGAAAGTCCGAAGATGGCTTATCGCTACATTTCCTTCTGTGCAGAAAACGAGTAAATTTTTCTATGTATACAGGACTACTTGTAGAACCACTCGATCGTCAAAAGTGATAAAAAGTGATTTTACCATTTGACGGAACATCGTGTCATATGTTCTGCAATACCGACCATTGCAGAACCGACATTGCATACCGACATAGAACTCTACTATATGTTCAATCCAAATGCGATAGTCGGTATAGCTGGAAACAAAGACAAGATATCGCACTCATCGACGAAGCACAGGATAGACGTAACACGAAATATTTTTCCGTGTTCCACGATTTAGAGGTTTAGATATAAACATGAAATTGGAAATTATTATTGTAGAGAAAATAAAGAATTCTACGCATTCTTTAATGCATCATCAAGATTAATTTTTGTACTATACTATAGATCGCCTATGCGCGTATGTGTGCCATGTCGCCTTGACAATTAAATACAACAGGCGATAATCGAAAGAGCCTGATCGGTGCATGGGGCAAAATTCATTGAGTTTTTTCAAAGAGACTTGCGAATATGTATCCGTAAACACGCTCTCGGTACGTTTGCCTTTTTTCCTTCTTTTCTTGTGTCCGTTTCAAACGAATATAATAGTGCAAATAAAACTAGAATACGAATAAATAAAACTAGAACAAATTCATAGGGCACGAAATCCCAGAAAGCCATAGGTGCGTCTTGTTCTATGTTGTATCCCATCGAACTCGTCGAAACGGCAGTAGTAAGGGTCAGAAAAACAGCCAACCAAACTTAATGAGCGAAAGGTAAGTAGAAACAGTATCGTTAGCGTCAGACTGCTTTCGTTTTATGTATTATTTGCCGACTCTTCGCGACATTTTCGCGGGGCAAATAGGGATTCAAGTTGCCGTGCGAATTTATCGCCGAGTACAAAACGTGCTGGTGGCTGCAGCTTGGGCACGATTATCGTTTCGAGCACTTTTATTAACACATAACGGTATCGCGGTAGACGACCTCACCGAGCTCAGCACGTAAACCGTCGCTTTTCGATCGGACTTCTCCGACGTCGAATGTGCCATTTGCCTTTTTACTGTTAGAGTAGAGTCAAGGGAAAGCTAAAGTCGAGGAGAGCCGGAGGAAAGCTTTACCGTAGAACCGTATAATACCTATGCGAACGACGCTATGCAAATAAATACAACGTAAACGGGAGCATAGAATAATAGAGGATAACAAATTATGGATGATATACGCTCGTATAATGCCCATTGCGGAGGGACTGCGAGCTATAAGCGCAGGTTAAAGGTATAATGCGGTGGCTATGATCGTGAAACTGAAATGAAACGAATTTCGGCGAACGACCGGAAGATAAGTAGTAGTTAACAATGTCGTGCTCCCTCCAATCCTTAGACGGACTAATTCTACGTAACCGGTTGTACTAACAATTTCTAGAGAATTTCTTCTCCTATACATTTTTGGTATATGCCTCGTTAAAAGAATTAACGAGACGTTTGCCTCATTGGAAAGATCCTCCTTTTCTTTATCGTCGATTACGAAGAGGAAGGACTTTACGCGATAAATCGCTTAATCCTGTCTTACACCGGTCCATCAGATAGATCAAATTCCTTTATCCAGCTGTAATAACAACTTCAGAAAAATGTAGATTCGCTTTTCCAAATGCAAGATTCAGGACACTCCACCGCATACGTAGTCCCTTCTAAATACAGGATCGAAAAAGGCGGTCTTAGAAAAGTTTGTCGATCGAGCAAGATCGAAACTCTATTTAATTTTTGCCAATAAAAAAAATCTTACATCCTACAAAAAAAAAAAAAAAATATCATCCTTTGGAGCATCTCAACAGCGTAGTATCTATTGTTTCTACGAACGTTAGGCATTGGAACAAACGTATGGCGATGTACTTCGTCGATTTTCTCATCGCTTACGTGGGTACAGGAAGAGCGAAAACCGAGTGTGTACGTTCTTCCATTAAGTGAAATCTTTCGATACACATTCGTTACAAACGCGTCAGCTGCAGCATAACGGTTTGCGTGTTTACACCTCCTCGACACCGGAAATACAATCTGCATGGAACGCGATAAAAATATCACCGCATAAAACGAACGATCGCATCGTCGGTGACTGGAATGATTCGATAACAATGACCTAGGCTGTAAATCAAACGAACGTAGCCAGCGCGCGTTGAACCGACTGTTTCGAGTGCATCATGCGCTTCGACCTCGCCGCACCAGGGGTTTACGCGCTCGTGTAATATAATCACCCGTTGGCCAAACGTTTGAAACGGTAAGCTTAAAATGGCACACATATAGAGTTGTAGGGACAACTATGGTCGTACGCTACTAGGACTATAGCGACCCTCGTGCAAGCTTACCAAGTTTACTCAATAGCGTCCTTTCTATTATGAGCGCTTCTCTGTTAATTTCATTTATTCTGACTTTGACTGGGCCAACTAGACGTTACAACAATTTCACACGATTTAACGGTCAATTTATCCTTAACTATTGGTTGCCGATCCGGTTCAGGTTTGCAGCGAACAGACGGCTTTTCCCGCAGAACCACGCGAATATTTTACGATGGTTATTTAACCGATACTACGCTGCTCATGAACGTTTCCCATGGACTCGCTGCGTTGCTCGCTTTTCCTTCTTTCGACATGTTCACCGCCGCAATAATCGCAAATATCTCCCGACCAGAACTGTCTCACGCTCCAATAGAATATCGATAAAGTTATATAACCCTGCCACGTTTTTTCAGTTGTTCCATTTCGATCTAATCGCCTTCTTCTAACGTTAAAAAGTATCTCAGATTCAAGCGAGATGCGAAACAATTGTCATTCGCATGATTCTTCGTTCCAATTTTACGCTAAACGTTTCCTTGACACGTAAAAGGCCTTTCTGTTTGTTGCAATAAGAGTAACATTGAGATGTAAAAGTTCGAGCGAATACAAAAATTTGATATTTTAAGGAAACATCCTCTGGGATGATCGCGCAAGGTAAAGAGTTAATTCCTTGCAATGTTGCGACGCGAGGAAAACGTTCGTGCGACAAACTCCCGTGATCCGCATCAAGACTAGCACATAGCACGAGGGTCAAGCACACGATCACATTGTATTAAAGCAGTCTACGATAAATGGACGTTGTGTATTCGCAAAACGTACTAGATGTCGCTCTTGTCGGCAATTTTACAACGTTGTGAGTAGCAATAACAACCACACGGCTTCGATTTTTGTTCGTCTGCTCGCTTGTTTGCACGCCTGTTTATTTATTCGTTTGCTTGCTCGATCGCTCGCCCAGTCGCTTATTTGTTTATCGTGCTTTTTTCTTTTCGATCGGCTCCATTGAAATTGACCGATCGCCATGCTAAATTTGCTATGCGCAACTCAATGTACCTGCGACGAACAAAATTTTGCACTTCTATCGGTCAAACGATAATTGTTATCGACTGGTATCGCTTTGGTTATCCTTTTTCTTCGGTAGATGGTACCGCGATTGTAGCTTGGAATAGTCCTTTCGCAGAAAGAAAGAATCCGGTCTGACCGGATTACCGGAATTGTGAATCGAAGACTTCGTCTTCTTTCGTTTGTCGAACGACTTTCTGTGTCGATTGGGTTATCCGTGGTCTATTCGACCCTTGTTCGCTGGATATAGATTTACTCGGAAGTAACCATGGTTTATATAATTTGGTAATTTTTGTTTCGCGAACGTAGCAAGAAACGTTAAAGCCAAGGCTAAGTCCTCTATTTTCACTCTGACAATTGTTGTCTCAAGTTATTGGTTGTGTCAGGTTATGTAAGAGATGGTAGGATGTTACGCGATCAGAAACATTTTTCTGTTTAACTTTACGATAGAAAACGATCTTTCGAATCTTTAATCAAAAATAAGATTTATCTTTCTTGTTTATCAATAGCCGTTGAGAGCGTATGGATTTATTTACAAATACGAAACAGAATCGCGTTGAAAATTGTCATTTTTCGTTGATTTTCCGAGAAATCTTTTCGAAATTTCCGTTTCGATATATTTTTATTATTTCACATGTATATTTTCATTTCACGTGGAACTGGTAAACGGCGTATTGAATTTTAGAAATACTCTCCTATAAATCCTGTAATACCACAGGAAATGTGACTTATCGTGTTTTTCATCTGCGGCCTTCGAATGAAAACAGCAAATTATACGTATTATACATTAATTTCGTAATACGTCTCGTTTATAAAATAAATTACTACAGCGAAAAGAACGCTATTTTACATATTTAACGCATTCTTACACCGTGAGAAACGTTGATTCCAAGCGGAAATTAAATTAAATATATTTATCAATAATTACTTGACATCGATGCTTTTCGCAATATCGCTTCTTTCTGTTCGTACATTCTACGCAATTTTTTGCGCGCATAAACGAGATCCGATACAAATCGTTCGATACCGACCAAGGGAATTAATTCTGCCGATATTTACGAAAATATTGCGCGCTTCACCCGCAGAAGCTGCATAATTCGTGAAATCTGCGAATTACCGGCTAGGTCTTTATAAATGATAAGCCACCACCTTTGTTTACCAGGCAATCACCAACGGAGCAGAGATAGGGGATGTTTAATATTTGCCACCGGGCAAAGTAAGTTTGCAAATCGTCCCTTTTATCCGGAACTCGTAGAGCAGATTTCTTTACCTCTTCCACTCGGAATCTGTCTCTTTTCTCACGAGGCCATTGCATACAGCATACGCGATTGGGAGATACGCGAGATCATTGTCCGTTTTGCTCTGTTGGATATAAAACTCTTTTTCTTTTCCCTGTGCCTGCTATAAAATAGCACGTCACAGCTTTTCCTTCGACGTTCTTTCATCTCGGAATTCAACTTTTGGAACATCAAACAGCCGCCACCGTTGTGCCGTCCTCCACAGTAAATCGTCTGGGAAATCAGCCGCAACTATTATTGTGCTTTTAAAATCACAGCCACGCGAGATTGAGCTACCGCGTTCCAGTTAATCAACGGATTGTCCGCGTTACGTACGGTTATTGGGAAGATGAGTAGTTTTTTCGTGAAGTATTTAGGAAAGAGGAAGAGACTGGGACGATTAGTAATTCTGCGTTGTTGAGGTTATTCGTTGCGTAAACGGAGAAAACTCGTGGATAAATTGTAAGGCAGAAAATATATTTAGATAGAAGTGTAATTATAAGAGTACAATTTGAGCTGGTCCAGATCCGCACGCTAGCTGTGTTACCCGATAACTGAAAAACCCCCGAAGCCAACGTCGCCTGTCTACCGTTTACGGTCTGTCTTCGTCAGAAGTCTTTTGTCTACGCGCTGTCGATGGCTTCGGTGCTCGAGAAAAACTAAAAAAGATCAGACGTAGAATTTTCTTAGAAGCGGTGACCACTTCAACGTGCGTTATTATTGCTATTTATCCTTAAATTAAATTGAATTTTTCCTTTTATTTTTCTTTAGTCAATTTACATTTTTGGCCAAGCACTGCATAATTCATCGTCTTTCTCTCGTAACACATAAGTTTACGAGATAATCGTTTTCTTCCAGTTTAACGTATGTACCTGTCTCTAAATCTTTCAAATTACAATCGCGATTAACTTTTCAAAGATAAGGTCTTTAAATATTATACGCAAATATTGACGGATCTCTGTTCGATATACATAGGTGAAAGGAGATAAACGATATCATCTATACTAAATGTATTGGAATATTGAAACAACTTTGACACTGTTCCGATATAAAATGTTTCACGAGGTTTACGTAGTATGTATTTTGTATTATTTCACTTCCTACAAAATTGAACATCCTAAGTAAACAGTCGATTGAATTGTTAACGTTACGTATGCTCATCAACAAAACATTAATTCTTTCCACCGGTAACATTTTATCGTACAAATTCGTTTAATAGATTAAATATTTGTCATTGTTTGATGCGACCAAATAACGAGAGCGGTTATTTTATCGAAAAATACATCGGCTGGCTCTTATTGTAGCGATCGATTTAATGGAGAAGCACGTGTATTAAATAAAGAAAGCCTCAATTATATTCGCGAGTTAATTAATTTCATTAGCCTTAAATTATAGCATTTGTTTATTCGTTTATAATTATCGTCTCGCGTAATGATGATCAGGATGATCCCGATTATCGATCGTTGTTTAAGCACTTTATCGCAATAATACCGGAAGAATATGATGCGCGTAAATACCAAACGTTATCCTCAGAATTGTATCGCGTTGTGCTTTTCAAATTATTGCGTCGCGATATTTATATCTTTACAATTGACAAAGAATTTGAGATTAAGCACAAAAGAACTCGTCGACCTTTATCTAATAACGTTTATCGAAATATTAATTCGCGTAAATATGCGGTCTAATTATGAGACGTTCTTGCACACTTTTATACGTTTATGACCGACTTTTACAATTTCGTCGAATTCCCCATTTTCCTTTGTGTTTCCGTTGCACTCGCGAAAGCGCAATGACGTCGCAGCTTCGAACGTATCGCTTTAAAGCAACGGATTAACGGATCAGTTTCGTAAATACCACGTGTAAATCAGACGAAAACGAAAAGACTGCGATCAACTTCGTACGTACTAGCGGCACCACGCCGTTTTATCAGCGATAGATCGATCGTATTGCTATGAACAGAGCTGTCCAAATATTTCTGTCAGGCTTTTATCGTACAATGCTGAACGCGCATGTCGACGATTGTTCGTATATAGTTGAATAGCATCCGAACTATTTGACGTATCGATGTTAAAACGGGAATCCACGAAAAGGGGGGAACGATCGATGTCAAATATACCCTTAAACACCTGTCGTTTAAACTCATAGCCGTAAGTCTCGCGTTATCGTTTCTATCGTATGCGAATCTCGAGCGAAATCGAAACAGCAAAGGCAAAGCGTATTTCATCGTCGCGTCGCACAACGAATACGACGTTGGCCGCTCGCCGATGTCGTCTCACGAGACCCGAGACGTTTTATTTGCGGCTACGGTACTATGAAGCGTATTCAGAACCAACCTCTCGATAATAGCTTTTGTCGATTATCTTGATATCTGAGGTTATATAGTTCTCTAGTAGCGCGCAACTGCGCAGACGATCGCGATCGCGATTGCGAATCGAAGTTGGTGTCGAAGTTGACGGGACATTCGTAATACCGTTTCGACCGTAAATATTTTACTGATATTTTCGTGCTATCACCATGACGGAAGCTAAACAATGGACATCCAAGGTGAGCATAGTGCGCGCTTAGGCTACCGATCGTTCTCAAGCTTGTGAAAAAAGTGAACGCAACGCGAACGTGTCTCAAAATTTTATTAAAGTGCAGCGGAGGAGAAACGGTTTGATCCAAATAAAGCCTCATGGACGAGGATGATCGTTGTTTGGGATGCTCGGTATCCGTGACATACATACGCAATGAAAACGACGTATACACGTAAATATGTGTTTTGTCACAGGAAGATTTTCGAGAAGAATCAATCCTGTTCAACTTAAGAAAGTGAATTATTGCAGATACGCTACGAGTATTCAGACGCTTGCCGATATTTAGTACAAGAAAGTAGTACAAACCGGATGATTCCCACCGTTTTTATTTCCTAGTTACTTTGTTTTACAAATCTGTTATTTCGTTCGCGTTACACGCGTTTCACGATGTAAAATTTGTTCGAATTTTTCGATAAGTATAACGAATAAGTGTCCTAATATTTCTGATCTTAGCAACGCATGTAAGATGGAGTTGTCGAAAGAGCAGAACCGTGATTCTTACAATCGTTATTAACGTACACGAAGATTATACGCGGAAACGGTATCTTCGATGAAAGCTACGGTACCCGTTAAGTACATAGAGTTTCGTTCCAAAAATATTACACCGACGATCTCCTCGCGGCGGCGTAGTCTGGTTCGGGGAGGGGAATAATCGAGTTCGCGTGCGTCTCGATGCGCCGACGAAACAATGGGATCAACCATGCGCGGAAAAGAACAGCGTTTCGTTGGATCTTATCTGTCGGTGGCTTACGGTGCGAGTAGATTAAACCACCGATGCTCGTGCCGTTAGACTTTGCAGATAAATTCAGCCGATTCGAGCGTTCCCTTAATCTCGTTACGTAAATACCTTGGACGGTCCTCCAGTGGCAGCTCTTACCTTCCCACTTCCCGCGTTACCTTTCGCCCGAGTGTATTGTTGTCTTCCGCATTCTCCTATGTTTCGTCCAACTCTATGTTCTACACACTGGTCCTTAGACTTGACTATCGAGGCACTTGATTCCGCTGTTCGATATCGAAGAATGACAGGCAGGGGTGCTATGGTTTCCCAGAACACCTTTCGACGAAGAAGTTTGCACGTACCCACTCTACGCGTTGTCTTTGTTAGGCGACCTTACGGTACGGTCAAACATCGTGAATCTCAGTTAGGCCATCGTTCAGTAATTTTTTAGCAGGCCTATAGCCAATAGTTAATTCATTATTCGGTTTAATTTCAGCAAGTATCCTAGTGTATCCTAAATCTAGCTTCTCGATCTAGCTTCTCGGCATTGAGCCTAACAGTTCTGGATATTTCGAACTTCTCACACATAGCGCTAGTATCGTAAGAAAGAATTATTTCGTGTTTTGTCCTTATGCGTGTTAACACCATGCTGTGACCGGACAGAGTGCTTGACTAAATTTCTACTGATTCGTACGATAGATCGTGCGGTGCACGGGTCCGCCTTAGATCGAACTGTTTACACGGGAAACGTGTTCGAACGACGGAATATTCGGATAATCGAGGTTCTATCGTTGTTAACTCGCATTTGTTTCATAACCTACCTGTCCATACAACCGCTACGGTAGGTTGTTCCGGTTGTTGGCCCCTTTTTTCCCCATTCGGTTGCCGGTTGTCGTGCGTTTCGCGGCGATGATTTATATGATGCAAATATAACGTAACCCGTGTTATTGGCAGACGAAGAGGGTTTCACTGGGAGTTGGCGGTGCCTTGGTGGAGCTAACGCAGGATCCTGAACGGGGTAGCTGGGCCAATCCCATCGAGTTTGTTCTATCCTGCATCGGGTATGCCGTTGGCATTGGCAATGTTTGGCGTTTCCCTTACCTTGTATATCGTAATGGCGGTGGTACGTATATATACATATGTTGGTAGCTGTGCGTATCCTGGCGTCGTGGTGAACGTACGGTATGTATGCTGCATGTGGATACGGGTAGCGTGTGCGCACGACTTTCCCATACGAGAAAAACGTCTAGTCGTATTCGCTAAACAGACGGTCACGGGCTAGCAAACGAACTACTGGATTACGCGGAATGATTTATTTTCGTGCGTCGGCCGTTTTCGTAGAAAAAGGAAAAAACCGGAAGGGAGAAAAAGGGAAAAGAGAGGAAGCAGAGAAAGAGAAATAGGCGGATGAGCAGACGCGTGACACGGAGTGTACGTGCGTGGTCGACGTGACGAAGCGACTAATTCGAATAATTAAGCGTAGTTTGGCAGCTCGTGACCGAGCGTTCGGGAAATTTAATAAATCTTTCCTGGCTGCGTGTGCGGTTGTGCCTGTTGATACAGCCGCTCCTCTCTTTCACCGGGTTTATTTGCGAAATTCCAAAAGGTAGGAAAAGAGAGAGAGATGCTGCCCGCGTATTCTGAACACTTGGCTTTTAATTATTCTATTTTACTTCCACTCTCGTCGTTTTGTTCTTTTCTGTTTACGTGGCCCCAGCTCTTCATTGTTCCCCGGTCGGCGCAGCGGCTCCTAATGAAAGACGACCAAAGAGAGAATAGTGGCTGACCGTTTTTAACCTTTCTACTGTAACGCCGTGTTTCGTCGCGTTAATCAGACTCAGGGGCTCGATAACTTTTAATTAGTATCCATTCGAAGCGAATGATAAATCGGCTCGTATTCCTTGAGTATATTTATCTGGTTGTTCCGACGTAAACGAACACGAACGGGACATTAATCGACATCAAGAATAGCCTTTTTAATCGAAGACATCGTTTTTTACTTATTTTTTAATATCGCGGTTGTTTAATTTTTTCGTTTACCAACCAACTTTTTATCGACGATTTGCCGTTTATTATACGTTAGAACGAGAAGATTAGATACAGTCTTCGGTATTTATTCGACCGAACAGAGATGTATATACGTATACATCGATTCACGAAAGTATTTGAACATTTACCATGGAAAGCTTTTATATCCATACCGTATGTAGTGTGCATGGATGACGGTATAGTATGGATAATCGACTGTTTAAATACTTCTGTGATCTCTGCGAAATATGTACTTGCAGCAAGCATCTTGTAATTTCCATACATATTTTCAGATTCTACCTACAGATACAAGCGTTACAAGTCTCATAACGGTGCTGACAAAATTTCATTGATCGATACTTGTGTTCGAATACTTGCGTGAACCTACGTGGTATCGTAGTTGTCGCCGTCCTCGTTAAACTCTTTATAAATACGTTATAGCGTATTTCCAGTCGTTGCTCTGTTTACAGGTGCTTTTTTAATTCCATTCGTTTTAATGCTGATAACCATGGGATTGCCGATATTTTTTTTGGAACTCGCGATTGGACAATATTCAGGACTTGGCCCTAACGAAGCGTTCACACGTATGGCGCCGGCACTCGAGGGTCTCGGTTATTGCACCCTCGTCGTCATTTTGCTTGTAATGGTCTACTACATGGTGATCGTTGCCTGGACACTTTTCTACACGTTCGTCTCGTTCGTGCCGAAGCTCGGTTGGGCCTACTGCGACAACGATTTCAACACGAACGGTAAGCACACTGATAAAATAACGGACGTACTGCCGCGCCCCTTGTAAATTTTAGAGAACGCACCTCGCCTACGAACGATGGGTTCAACTTGTTATTTAGCGTAACGTAGCGTAACCGTGCCACACGCGTATTTTATCGTTCCCATAAAGCCCGAAGAGGTCGTAGAACCGTTTTAAACGATCGAATGACGAACGGCTCGTTTCTTCGAAATTCAATTTCTCTACTCTGCAGAACGGAAGCGCATAACATGAGAAAAATATTCTCCTCTTCCTTCGTATCGTTACATGCTGCTTTATGTTTTTCCATACATTGTATAGCTGGCAATTTATGAGTATATACGCGTACTACGTATGCCTTTTGTGTTACCAATATGTAAATAACAACAATTTTCATATTGAAAATTTTTTGTTCAGCAAAATATAGCTTGATCTATAGATATGGAATGGTACGTGCGAATATTTTTCGGTTTTTCTAGAAACAAACTTTAATTAACTTGGATGCAACGAAATGCCTTTTTTTTTCTCAGTTTCAATGTCCTCTTCGCAGGTTATTTAAAGTCGCACCTAATCGTTTGTGCGGGGTTAGAGCTTTAAAAAGGTATTGGTATCGGTGAATGTTTCTCGTATATCTTATCGCCATAGGTGGAACTACCACGTAATTTGTCGATCGTAATTCTTTTCTCATTTAATCTACAATCTCTTTACTCTAATCTGTCCTAATATCTATTCTAATCTACATATCTACGAAATAACGGTAAAATGCACAAACCTACAACATTGTTCTCCATTCGTATTTCGTATTGTATTGTATTTACAATTCGTATTGTACGCTGCAATGAAGATATAATAAGAGTCCTTTCTTTATCGATTTAGCAGTTCTTTTAATGTTATTGCTCTTGTTCGTAGAATATAGTAAAGCAATTTATTTTTACAACTAAATGATTTCATTCGTTGAAAGAATTTATTTATATCGCATTCACCAACTTTTCCTCAACGTCGATTCAAATCGTACGTGTATGCCCCTTTTTGCGAGAGTTGGATGTTTTATTCAAAATATATCTTGTTACAAAAACAAGTTATTTTGTGCAAGATATTTCGGGTTACGTGCGATCTACGATATCGAAATCAGAACATAAAATTAGCAAAAGAGACCGAAATAATATTCTCGTTCGAGGTATGACCTCATTTTCAAAATTGCAATTTATTTCGTGCTGTAATAGTTGCTCGCCTGTTTTTAGAGAAATCGTTCAAAACAATACCGTAAATATCCACTGTGATTGTTCATCCTGTGAAATTACATCCTGTGTTGTCGCCAAAAAACGGCGACAAAAATCTTGTAACGGAAGTTCGGTTTAGCAACTTTACTTCTACTTTATTACAACTTTCATCGACAGAGCGATCATTGTAACCACTGACCGCCGACCGCCGACCGCTGACTGCCAATTCATACGACCAATATTGTTATAAAGAATTTATTTTGTTACAAGCGGTGATCCGACATTTTTCCAATTTCATGGAGACGATCGTTTGCTTTTATCTCTGCTATTCCTAGGTTACTTCGTTAAATCTATACGCGTTTGATGTGGATTTCTTGTGGATATCCTCATGTAGATTGCACTAGTCATTTTTAACACAGTAGCGTGTATCCTTTATGATTGATCAAATGAATTACGGGAACAAAACTTAACAGATATGAATATATATATATATATTATTACACAGCGAAGGAACGAGTGCACTAAAAAGAGAAATCGTGCATTTTTGACCGATTAGGAGGTTTGGACTGAGATTTGGAAATTGTAATTTCTCTTTTTTATATTTTTTTCTAATTTTTTGTCCGCCTAAGGATTGCTTGCTTATCTCATAATAAAAACCTTATCTAATTGTTTGTTACGTACGAGACAAAACGTGTGTATTTAGGTTAATGCACTTCGTGGAAAAGGTTGACTCACACCACGCAAATGCATGCCTCACACACATAACGTACTAGCTCGCTTCGCTATCAATTTCTGGTAGGCTTTAGGATATTCGTATGCATAATATATGTATAAAAAGCTAAAAATTAGAGATCCTGGGTCTTAATCGCCATAACTTCGTTAAGTTTACTCGCTGTACGGATCGTAACAACTTTTATATTTATGTTATATTATACGAGAAATTTATTCCATCTCATTTTAGATTTTAACTAATTTTCAGCTTATCTTGCAAGTTATATGCGTACCAGATATGAATATATACATATATATTATTTTATATTACATTATTAATAATATATATTGTAATTCTAATGCTACGTCCTACGTTTCTCATTCGATAAGGTACAAAGAACGATCTAGAACGTGCGAGAAAACAAGTGTTTTTATAAAAACGCGATTGTCTATTAGTAGATAGCTACGAAAGATGTGTTAAAAATGGTTGTGCCTGTGTCTCACATAAACTCGTGCACTTTGGACGGTTATAGCTGTGCCCACGTTTTACGCATTAAGGGGTTAAGGACGCTCGTTCGTGCGATTTTTCTCAGGTTCAACAAACAAAGCAGTCTCTTCAGCTGCTTATTGGTGCCGCCGCCTTACGCGTGTCACTAAAACAAGCGCGCGCGTGCCCTCGTAGCCACGCCATAAGGGAACGCTTGAAACCGGAAATCCCTCGTAGAACGAAGTATCTCTCTGAAATAAATGCGGGGAGAACAACAAAGCGCTCGTGTAATTAGTGGCGGTCTCTCGACGATCGTAACAAAGTACCAGTGCGGATATACATACGTACATAGGCAACATAGGTATACGTGTATATGACCAGCTATCGCATGTAATATCGAACCATACGCTGTCAGCTCTACGACGCATCGTATTCTGTAAACGACAGCTATTTCGTTTCAATCAGCGATAGCCTTTGGAAGCCTTTGAAAGCCTTTGATGTTGTTTCCTAATTATCGCGTAACCAGGGCAACGATATTGGATATGCGGGGATAAAGCCATAATGTCGACTTGTACAGATTGTTATAGTGGCCTGCAAGGGATCCAATGTCAAACGAATGATCCGGAAACGATATTTTACAACAGGACTTGCGTATCGGCCAGGCTTATCTGCAAGAATTTTGGTTTCGAGGATGGCAACGTCACTCATTGTTTCGATACGAACAGATTGGAACTTCTCCAACACCTTTATACTCGCATCCTTTCTTCGGAGGAATATTTCAAGTATGTCACGAACCGGTGTATGTTATAAATCATTTTCTTTTCTTTTTCTTTTTTTGTGCATTTACGAAAGATCACGAAAGATACGAACAGAACGCGTGCGATATGCAGAATACTATATCTAAATACAGCGGTTTTTATAATACTCGGTGAGTACTTTTCTTCTAATGAAATGAGCTCGAGCGAGTATTAGTTCCAAAATCGATATTCTAAATATATTAGGTCACACGAGGCAAGTAGACCGGTTTTTTATACGGAGAATTAGGTCAGTGGTACTAGAGAGTGCCACGAAGAAAAACATAATCACCTTTTCTTTCTACAACTTTTTCCCATTTCGCCTGCAAACACAATAACGCTGCCCACGTAAAATTTTCCGACTATCCTTTTACCAAAGTATTCTCTCATAGCATTTTTTAGTTAGCTATGACATGTTCCATTTCGCCATTTGCCTTCTATCTTTATTTATCTATCACGTAGTTTGTTATTCATTTATAAATAAGAAAATCACGGGGAAAGCTGAAATATTTAATCGTGGTCGGATATTATCGTTGGTCGAATCTAGCGACCGTGTATTGGGTCTACGAGGTGCCACGTGGGAACATTTTGGAGGCATAAGATGGGAATTGTTAGGATGTCTCACCCTCGCTTGGATAGTCTGCTTCCTATGCCTGATGCGCGGTGTCCAGTCCATTGGGAAGGTCGTCTACTTTACCGCACTTTTCCCTTACGTCATGCTTACGGCGCTGCTGATACGAGGTAAGAAGAACACAAGAAAAACGCTTTTCGTGCAATAGAAATTTCTTCGTTGATGCGATTAAGGAATTATGTATTACGTTGAGAAACAAGCTCATTCACGTTTTCTTAAAAGAGAGCGTCAAGTGTGTTTATTTCCACGTAAAATCTACCTAAGCAAGGTGTAATTTGTTTTACATAAATTCAAACATATGTATCTTTACATTCTTTGAATAAATTTTAGAACTCGACCGGAGGTTTTTATGCAATTTCATATTTCCGCGAACAGAACTAAGTTTCATCCGCTAAAAATTATAAAGAGTACTTCAATTTGAATATTTCATATATTTCTATATACTATTTGCAATCTGTAGATTTTTGCACCTTTGAAACTATTATAGATGCATGAAAATTCGCAATATACCGATAACATTCTCCGAAATGCTTATATCAATGAAAAGCGAAAGAACTCATTGCTCAAGTTAATATGTTTGCTATTACATAGACTCTTACGTACTATCGTCAACTATTACATAAAAGCCGAAAAATTTGTTTTTGAAAAATTATACGATGTACATTTTTATCCTAGAACTGTTTCTCCTTCGTATAAAAGAATGTTACGGCACTGCGTATATACAGGGTGTTCGTTGATCGTCAAGATTTTTCAGATGATGTAAAATTTTAATTATACGTCAGAATAAATGAATACTTTGCAATGTATTATTAATTCAGAATTGCTGCAAAACAATTATTTTTCAATCATCGGACACGTTCATGAAGAACGCAATAAATAACTATCAACGAATCGGAAGAGAATATTACAATCGATGAATTGTCAACAAATTAAAAAATAAATTAATTGTTAACGGTCAGAGATGATAAAATGGCATCATGACCCGCGCGAGGTTTTCGCGTATATCAAGTTTCATAATTAAAATTCTTCGACAAGATAATTGATAATTTATGAACATTAAAATGATATTAAAATGCTATTAAACGAGATATCTCTTTATGCGACATTAAACTTCAAATATGAATTAAAAATCTAAATTTAAGAATTTCATGCGTCGCTGGATTGCATAAAAAGTATGTTTTTTTTTTTAGCGATATCAGTTATTTTAAAGAATTTGTCAATTTTTATTGGTTTATTGTACACGTGCAGGTGTTACACTGGACGGTGCTGGTGACGGTTCTCTTTGGTTTATTACGCTAAAATGGTCAACACTGGAATCAACTAGCGTATGGGCAGATGCTGCATCCCAAGTTTTCTATTCCCTTGGTATCGGTTGTGGATCTTTGATCACTCTTTCGAGCTACAGTAATTTCAATAACAATTGCCACAGGTAAGCGTACGCAGTCGATATTCGACCACGCAATGCCTTCTTTATAACGCTACTACGAATTTTGCGTGCTCTGAAATTGGTCGAAAGCGTACACTCATGCATCAGGAAATAAATTTATGAATAAGCAAATGTAGATCATCGCGATCTATTCGTGTTCTTATCAAATCACCATTACGATCTCGGCAATCCAATAAAGTTACACGAATATCCAATTAAAATCTTCCGCTCAATTAATATGATTCATTCGCTTAAAAGTCAGCAATAACGATAATGCATTTTATATTCGCGTGAATCTTTGGATACGTCCACCAACGATCTTGCACTCGTGCTTCGAATGAAAAAGCGTTCAAATGTCTGAATCCTGTCGTCGGAATCGACTGTAGCGATCTTCTAATGACGTGATTCGCCGTAAAATGATTAACCTTTTACGCTGTGGGATCTGTGTGTCCTATGAGTACATCAAAAACTATAAATCGTTACGATTTAAAATTCGTCGAGATATTTATTTTCACCACGATATACGAATCGTTACGTACACATATACTATTTCACTTATTAAAATTTAGCATATGGGGAGTACATATTAGCCAATAGATATTAATCAATAAATGATTATATCCAAAATCCATATGAAACAACACCTTTTTAATTCTTCGACGTAGTTATCGCGGCGCACTGCCGACAGTTTAAATCGACAGTGAGAGGATTAAAGCTAGACTTATCAAGCGCAGGGTGTATTTCAAACAGTGAACCAGCGAATGCGCGTGGCCACGATATTTGGACGTTGAGAACGTCTGCTTCATTTCGTACGATACTGATCGTAAGATGTATCATCCAAGCCACGGTACCTCCGAAACAAAACGATACTCGCCGAGTCGGAGCGTTCACGTGCTCGAAATATTGCAGAAAGTCGTAATTAGCATGATTATCCGACGCTGAACTTCTCTTCCAACGGCAGATACAATTCGTTGCACGTTGCATCGCGTATATAAATTATATCAGTGCGACGCAAGTCGAATGAGCAAGTAGCGCAGCACCGGAATATAACTTGCCGCACCAGCTGGCCAACTTTTACCTGTGATTATTAATTGTTCTTCCTCTGTTCTGTCATTTAACTGCCGCGTCTCGCCCTTATCGCGTGATACGTTTTATACTTCCGAAAAGCCTTATATGGCGTCGCTCGCTGAATCAGAACGTCGTTTTCTCGTGACGATACGAAGGTAAAACACGACACCATCCACCCATTTTCGGCCACACTGATGCGTTTGATACGAGCTTTTATGGTCCGTCGTTTGCGAAATATTCATACACGATTCAAACGTCCTGCGGAAACGACTTGTAGATACAAATAATAAATGATCTTGGTCTCGCAATAATCATGGAGGGTACGACAAATTGTCAGAATGCATGAAAATATAAAAATGTGATAGAACCTGCCGTATCCGAACTAACGAGAAGGCAAACATCCTGCTACCTGTCTTAAATATATTTTTCTCCTTTACTTCTCTCAGAGACGCAATTATCGTGACGTTTACGAATCTCGCAACGTCGATCTTCGCCGGATTCGTGATTTTCTCCATTATGGGATTCCTTGCCCGTCAAATGGGCATGCCAATCGACGACGTGATCAAAAGCGGGGCAGGCCTGGCTTTCATCGCGTACCCAGAAGCCGTGGCACGGATGCCGTTGCCCAATCTCTGGGCAGTGTTGTTTTTCGTCATGCTGTTCATCCTGGGCATCGGTAGCCAAGTAAGTACTTGCATTAAACAACAGGATGGTAGATTCGCGAAAAGTAACGATCGATCGAACGAGTCGAACCGTGCGCGCTCCTCGCGTTTTACAAGTTCGTTAAAAAATGGAGTAGGCACTTTTGAAGTTAAGGAGAGCACTGTGCAAGTCGATTCGCGGTTGCCGAGCAAAGAGAAAGAAGGTTTAGCGAGAAGAAGCGAAAGAATAGGTGAAAGTAAGAAATGGGAGATAAAGTAAAAAAGGGGGAAAGGAAAGGGCACGAGCAGAGAAGCGTGAAGACTTTTGAAAATGAAGAGCATCGTATTTCCATGTTGTTTAAAGTTTAAAGTACGGCCTTGTTATTTGCACGGTGTGGATCTGCGCGCGCGAGAAGGAGAAGGCAAAAATTTTTCGTCCTACCGAGCCAGCTAAGAAGGCGCTATTCAAGTGCCGCGAAAACCGGAACGCCAGCCGCCGTATTCGTCAAAAGAGCTGTGAGGGAAAATGTGCTCGCGAGTAGCCAGACGATCGTGCCGTGTTACTTTTGCATCACCTCCCGTCTCTCTGCCTCGAGGCTCGTATATCATGGAAAGAGTTATGGTTTGCCGTCCCACTGAAATCCACACCTTTCCTCCTGTCCTCGTCTTTCCACCTTTTTTTCCCTACGAATGAGAGAACCGTAGAAAGGTAAACGAGCGAGGCAAAAAGAAAGCTGGCGGAGAGAAAGGGAGAGCCGCGGAAAGAAAGCGAAAGGCTTTTTGTTTTCTACACGCGTCTCTGCCCCTCTGCTGCCTCTGCAGCTTGCACGCTGAAGGGTAATTAAGACAGACGGCGTCAAGAAAGAAAAAAGGAAAAAAAAATATACGAGGGGAAAAAAGGGGCGAGAAAGAAGAAAAGAATATAAAAACGGAGAAAGGGTAACGAGAATCCCCGACGGGCGAGCATCGAATCTCGAGTAACACAGTCGGTCGTTGCTTTTTACGATACGCAGTTCGCAGGCGTGCAGGCGATAAACACCGCCATATTGGACCTGCGACCAGATTTACGAAAACACGAGAGCTACGTGGTATTAGGGATATGCGTCACTTGCTGGCTCCTTGCTATACCGATGGTGTTCGATGGTGGTATTTACCTGTTCACGCTGATGGACTGGAACACCGCTTCTTGGGCAATACTATTGATCGGCATTGCCGAGGTCGGCGTGGTAGGCTGGTGTTACGGGTGCAACAAATTCCTGCGTAACATAGCTGAAATGCAAATGCGGTTCAGCCTTTTGCTCCGCAGATATTGGTGGCTCAGTTGGGCTGTGCTCGCGCCTATCACTTGTCTGGTAAGTGCATTGTAATCGCATCCCCTCCGTTCGTGTCTTGACGCGTTACTACAGTTGTTTCCGTGCACCAGGATCCTCGAAATACACCTGGCCAACTATGTCCAAGTTATTCTCCGATAATTAACTCGATCGATATCGAACTTGTTTTACAGATGTCGGATGCCGATGCCGTTCTGTGTAAATGAAACTCTATGGCATAAAATGCCGAGAATATTTCCATTGAAAATCCCCTGATTTGTAATCTGCAGCATGGAATTATCGAAGATACTAAAGTATCGTTTGAATTAAAATTGATTAGGTCAAAACGTAAATGTTAATTGTAAATGTTATTAGATAAAAGTCAATTAATTTGTTGTAATCGATTAGGAGAATCGAACATCTTTTCGTAAATATAAACGAAGTATAAAACATTAGAAACGTTGGCAACGAATACGACAACGGAATAGCAGTTTTATCTTGAAAAGAAAAGCTTCTTGTAATTACAAAATTTCTTCGATATTCGAAAGAAATATATTCTTCCAGTTCGTAAAAATGTAAGTGATTTTTAAATATACTAAGATGTAATTAATCTTTAAATATAATACAAACAGAATTCGCATTCTAATGTTTCGCGAAAAAAAAAGATTAACATATAATTCCGTATATTCCTAGTGCACGAATACGCTGTACGTCTTATCAGTGTAAGATAAGAAAGCGTCGAATAGATACGTATTGGATATAAATGCAACTTACATGCAGATATTGGTTGAAAGTCTCCAGATAAACTATATCAATTATGAAATTTGTTTTAAAGTGTCATAAATATTTTACGTTCAACCAATTTTAATAGTAGTTTCGCTGGTTACTAATGATGCAGCCTCAAATTGAATTTCCTAATACAATAGATACAAGTTATATTGGGAAATTTCGAGTAACTTTGAAAACAATAACTTTCTGTCAGAGTTTCATAACTTTGACATACATGAATGTATAATGCTTAGTATCTGAATTGTATATTGTGCTCTTAGGTGAGGTCAGCAGCCAATTACGCATGTCCTTGTTGTGATTATATCGTTCCTCCTATCCATTATATAATACAAATGATATAATTATATGATGGGGATAAAGTTAAATCGATTTTCGTGTTATTTCGACACGATGATGATTTGACGCTTTTAAACTAAAAGAAGCGCTACATATCTATGTCTGAGTGCAATCAAAAATGTCAGTTTCCCAAAACTGAATTCGAATTATTTAAATTTACGATTCTTTTACGATATTTCTACAAAATTTCACATTAAGATTCTTCAAAATAAATATTACTTTGAAAAACAGGGTTCACTTCAAAATCATATTTACTTTTATTAAAAAATAATCTCCCACGAAAACGTATATTTTGCGTTCGCTTTTGTCGTCTCTCCGTTAGCTACAAGATGAGTAACCTAATAAATATTCTTTTTTATTAAATTGCATTAGGCGTCTTAAATATTTCATATACTCCGATTGCTTCTAAAACAATCAATGCTATCTACATTTTCAGAACTTTCAAATACATAAATCATCGTTCATTCTCGCCATTATACATCTGAATCTGCCCGATATTCGCCCCCAAATATACCATGTAATCACACTTAGCTTCCGTAAAACTTGGTTGAAACCATGGCAATCATACGAATCATCCGAGCGATTAAACAAATCCGGTTCACGGACACGAGCTAGTTCGTTCGTTCAGTTCGTACTACTCTCTTTTTCCGGGCATGCACCTCATAGTTAAGACGTTAATCCTTTCTCCTTTCGAGATGTTTTCACTGACGGTATTATCGCGGTTTTGCTTCTCGGTCTGCAAGCATTTAGCGCGACGCTTGTGCTCCATTATTGATTTTCCGTTTGTTTTAGACTCTTCCTCCGCCTGTCGGTCGTATATTTTTTTCTTCTTCTTTTTTTTTTTACTCTGCCTTTACTGCTTTCGCATCTTGTTTAGTAAATGACCTCGCACTCGGTCCTCGTCACGCGCGCCCGAAGCCATTGAAAAAATCACAGCCTAAATAATTATGTTCCATTGCGCCCACTTCATCGTTAACAAACGCAAATCCACTGAAATATCTGGATCACTAATTCGAACAGGCGAAAGCACGCGCAGAGAGACACGGTAAAGAAGCAAGTAATGATCATTCTCTCGAGTCACCTTGGAGAATTTTCATCATTATCGCAGCAAGAGCGGAGTAGAGTCTCTCCGGTAAAGATTTCTCGGTTCTATTCTATCGCAACCTGCAGTGGCTCACGAAAGTATTCGAAACTTATCACGGAACATATTATATATATTATACGAAACTTTTTCAAATTTTCTTAACACGACTATCGTGTTTGTAACAGTAAAATATGAAATGTATATAGAAGTCATTCAATTCAAAAATGTATATAGAGGTTAGAAGACATTTGTTGCAAATATACACTTACAAATCGTTGCAACAAGATCGTAACTTCTCAATTAATTTCTCGAAAACAGAGAATCCTTTTGGGGTTGTTTTACGTCAACCTGAAGCATAGAATGTAAATACAGTCAACTCATTCGAGATTTCACAGTTTCTGCCATCTCCTTGTTATTGAAAAATTAGTATACAACACGAATAATAGTCTTAAACGTATAATTAGTGCTAAATATGGCCTCACTACGTGTTTTGGCTTATTAATATACCGAATAATCGTCTGTCCAAATACTTTGGTGATCTTTGCGATACGTGTGCCTTTAATAAATATGTTCTAACTTCTATATATAGTTTCTATATATCTGTTTCGAGTTTTATCGATCTAGTCACGATAGTCGTGACTCTTGTCTAATGAGATCTCAAAATATTTTGTATCATACGTATACCGTATATAAATATATAACAAGTTCCTGGAAGTGTTCGAATATTTTCACGAGTCATTGCACTCCACCGATGCCTATCGTGTTCTATATCTGTCTTTGTATCGAGAGTTCCAAAGAGATCTAAATCTGATCGATAGACCGCTTTATTAAATGCGATATACTCGGTGCCGGTTAGTTCGATACGACAGTTTTCGATACACCATAGCTCGATTTGAGATTGACGCTCGATCAATCCTAATTTATTTCCGGAAATAATATTCTGCGATAGTTTGTCTTCCAAGAGTTCGTTTCGTAAACATTAATGTGGATCGTAGGATAGCTTCTTCCGATAAAAGCTTAAAATAGCTTAAAAGTTTCGCATCAGTCGCTGGCATTGGAAAGTATCTAAGGGCGTTTCTTGTAAACCTTTACATCGGTAAACTTTTGTAATGCTAATGTCCGGCATTTTCTTCTGAGTTTTTGCTAGCCTGATTAATTTTAGAAAGTTCAGTGCTTCGTTGCAGTGATCCCTTCTTATTATTAACGGGGCGATTAGGATTAAAAATAAACAAAATCTTACTTCTACAATTTTTACTATGTCTATTTAATTGTTAATTATAATTCTTCTTAAAGCTCCTTTTTAAACCTCAGTTAGATCTTTTATAGATTCCCCGCTACGTTCATTATCTTTATAATATTTAATTATACAGGATGAACCGGAATAAATTCATTAAAAATTTTATGAATCTATTCCGAGTAGTTTTTCATCACGTACTGCATTTCCTCTTTTATCGATTAGCTCTCTCTATTTTTCTTTATAATAGAAACTGACATTTCTTGCGTTGCAAGAATTTTTATTAAACATATAGGTAAGCAAACATAAATTTTGATAGGTTCAAGCACAATAATTTATACTTAATTTTCATACACCTTGTTCTATGCTTTTCCGTTCTTTATTTTTCAAATTCAACTACCAACGTCGAATCCAGTCGATTATAAAAGTATCTATTATTGATTAAGGACGAACGTGTATAGAGATATATTTTATCGTTCGAGAAATTATTAATGATATAAAATTACGTTCACAAGCATTAAAATCTCGTTAAAATTCTGTTCGAAATAGCGCATATTTAGTTACCACTGAAATAAATGTTACACCAAATATTTACTGTATATAGATATTCGCATTATATCTTTCTGGTGTTCACGATAGCACAAAAAATGCATAATGTTTGTTTTCGCGTTTTTCCATATCTTGGCAACATAACCCGACTACATTTAACTGGCAGCACTGTAGGCGGATTCTTTTTATCTTCTTTCTGTTTTTTGTTAAGTTCCTTTTGTCCACGATATTCCCCTTAAAAACTCGAAGGAGAAACCGCATCTTAACATATTTCTAAATATACGTTTTACCAGTTTTATACATTAATTAATTACAAAATCTAACGAGTAATCGTAATCGATTACAGTCTACTAGCACGAACGTTGCAAGACAGTAATCTTTACGTGTACCTTTTTCTTTTATTTTATCGTAATTGTAAATGAACGAGCATGGCGTGTACTGTTTGTACTAAGTTACGTATACTTTCATGTATACGCATGGAATGACGTTGCTCCAGGGGAAGTTCGCTTTAACGAGCAGCCACCCTTTATGTTTTCCTATATTTACTCTCTACATTTTTCTATATTTTTCTACAGGGTATCTCGTCTAACTTTATCACTCGAGATATCTATCTTACCTTTAGAATTTTAAGACGATGTTCTGTGCGAATATTGCGTGGCTTTACAAGTAAGACGAAAGTATCTTCATCTTAAACAGGGTCATCCATGGATTTTCATTAGCATATAATAATAGCTTTTTGAAAGAGATAAACAATATGAGATTCAAAATGTTTCTAGATATTTTGCAAGAAATTAAACACGACTTTCAGACGAGTAGATTTTAGCGATTAGTTGGTCGAAGTTATTTTTATAGGCTCTTAAAATATCCAACTTCTTCGAGTTAAAAGAATTCCGATACGAGATATGTGGAGTTTGATATTTCAACTGTCTCAAATACCCCATATTTCTAGCTCTTCATCGATAATTTGCCTTACTGAAAAGCAACGTCTTTTTATTGATCAATTCAGGAATTTCTTTTAAATCGTTGCATTTAATGTCATATCCAGGTTAGTTTTGCGATTAATATTCTTCCAATCGCATGAAACATACAACAGAATTGACATTAATTATTAAAGTCGCTATGAGCTTCCTCAACAATCTAGTATTACACTCTTCTAACATTTACGTAATTTTACCCAAATGCTACATTTAGATTCTTTTAAGATTCTTTTAAGATATCGATAGATATTAAATAAAGAAACACGAATATACATACGCTTTGATTACGATGGCTGATAATATGGTTTCGATATTTGTATTATCATAGCACGGTCGATACTCGTATGATACAACAAAGCTCTTTTTCTTTAATACGATTTTACGCGAACGAAAGTACGAGAAAATTTAATGGATGATTCGTTCTGTCGGATTGAAACTGCAGAAAAATCTATATTCGATATTTCATATGCACCGATCTAATACCACCTATACGCAATTGCAGACGCAAGAATATAAGCGGTGGCAGTTTTCCTCAATAACCATTCTTTTTCTACCTCTTCTCCTTTTTCGTGAAGCGAGCCACATTGCTGGAAACCCCTGTCACGTTCCATTTTAGCGATCATGAATCGTATCGAAATAAATGATCACGGTACGCCGAATCGAGTGGCGGTTTTTCCTCCTCTTTCATCGATTACCGGCCTCGTCCGCAGGTTGATTTCGAGGCAACCAATCAAATCGACAACTTAACTTCTGTCTCAAAGCGCACAGACTCGAATTGATCGTGGAGAAAAGAGCGAAGCTTTCCTCGGTCGCACTCTCCTTTTTTTCTAGAAAAACAACGGAAACAACAAGCCTGCGAGCTTTGTTTCGCGATCAATCGAGTGCGATCTCTGTTGATTTATCGCCGTTTTCCGATAAATCGGCTTGCGTGTTTCGGTCATCAGTCACTTGATTTTCATATACAACGTGTCCTCCGGATAGGATGCAATGGCGGCTTTGAAACTTCCCACGCCATTCCGGAAACGTTTTAATACCTATCGGGAACTTTGGGCAATGTGTTCCTTTCGTAGCTCGTATGTTTAATGTAAGTTACATAGCGAACTCGAAGGTATCGATCGTCAGTATTTATGGACTTGCTGGTAGCCAGAAAATGGAATATATTGATTTTTCCTATAGATTATGGTAGTTATATAATACATATTATATGCGTATGATATATTTTATTACATAGGATCCGTTGTCTTTTTATTTTATATATTACGACGTTTCCAGTGGCGAATTATTACTTTCTCCTCCTCTTTTTAATCATGTTTAACGAAAATCGATGATTTACAGAGACTAGTGTGGAATTTAAGTTTATCAGTACGACGAGATCGTGGGTGTGTTATTAAAGCTTTGAAGCTGTTAGATCAATTTCATTTAATTTGAAATTATATCACTCCATCCTTCGCAATATTACTTCTTTCCCACTTTCTTCTTTTCATCTTCTTCTATTATGTTATTTCATTTTTCACTTTTATTACTTCTTTCTTACTCTTTTTCCCCTTATCTTCTATTATGCTACCTCTTTTGATATCAAACGTACATTTGTCACTACGCTTTAATATATTTCTTTAGATATCAAATAGTAGATACATTTAGGCTTTTACGAATACGATAAGTCGTTTTAAAAAATCAAAAAGGAGGAAATTAAATACCAAAAATTATAGCTATTATTCCCAGAATTTTAGCGAAGAAAATGCTAATAATTTACGTGAATAAATTGGTCTTCCGTTCCTTAAGGGGAATTAATTTTATATTTCATGTTTAAATTTTGATATCTTTTATAGATTTTACTTATCGCTTCGATAACTTTTTTGATATCCACTTCATTTCCGATAAAATCTGTAAGTATACGGTGCCCAATAAGATATTACTGGCAATTAGTTTATCGATTTCACTTCACACACGAAATGAAAGCAAACAAATAATTTCATAATCATTTGACATTAATGTCATTAATCACAAAAACAATTCGTATTCATGATTATTCAAGAATTTAATACATTTGACGCTGTCATGCAACATGTGGGAAATCAATCGCTATATCCCTGCTTTGTTTTTGGTACTACGCGATATGTCGCATATTTACACTTACTAATATACATATAAAATGTACGAAATACGTATAAAATCTAAATACGACCTTTTTTGATATTGCCTTCCAACTAAGACGGATAAAATAAATTTTATATATTTCTATGATCCGACGATGTTGTATATTTGCAATTTTATAACTAAATTACTTTCTACCAAGTGTCCGTATATTCTCTAGCGACACTGTATACACCTACAACACAATGCAGCAAAGATTATAGTTAATGAAACGAAAAATAACACTATTCGCAACAGTACGGTATCTACGATACAACAGAGGCGATTTAATCGACGAGTAAATACTTATTGGAATCAGATCTCGCTAGGAAGGAGTAAATTTTCATTTTAATCTGAAATTCTATGCACCGAAGTCGTAAAGATACCTGAGGGAGAGCGTGCCAAAGTCAGCCCCGATTAAAAATATCAAATTCTTAATTGGCCGTTGTACCATCAAGCTTACTGCTCCCCCGAGAAGTTTACACAAGAAATAAGAACTCCTTTTGTTTCCCTCCTCTTTTCCTCTATTCGTGGTTTTTCGTTCGCAGGTGGTGTTCGTGTATCAAATATGTACGTACGAGATGCCTCGTTATGGCGAGTACATATTCCCTGGCTGGGTGAATGCGATCGGAATACTGATCGGCCTGTCGACCCTCGCCCCGATGCCGTTCTTTTTCATCCGTCGCCTCTGGAAAGGTCCGGTAAGTTCGTCACGAGAACGAGAGAGTAATAACAACGATCGGTAAATCTCATGGATTTCTATCGTAACGACTAGACTAATAAGCATTAATTTGCCGGCCGATTACCAGCAATTGCACGCTATCAAATCGCCGAGTTTATGTCGGAAGCGGACTGGTTATAAGCTAACTCTCGAGATATCAGTCGGCATAATGCTCAACAAACTAGACATTATTATGCAAACTGCTCGCTTGTTTTTACGACACGCTACTGGCTGAAGCACCGCCACCTCCTGCTGTTTAGAGTTTACGGTGATTCTAACTATAATAATCCTACATCAAGGCTTTACTCCAGGTTGGCCAAACGGTCTCGATCGCGTTTAAGGGTTTTTGAGAACATTCGCGTCTCGAGACGGCAATAAAAGCGTTACCGTTAGCACATTTTGAACAGAGTGTCCTATATCTTTACATAGCAGAAACCCCTGATTTCGGACGAAGGACTCGGAAACTTTTCGAAAACGTGTCGTATCGTAAGAACCGTTTGACGGAGAGATTTCGCGTGCTACCTCCTTACGCATCACACCCTCCTAATATATATCTCAAATTTTGGCAAAAACGAACACATACCGTTATATTTCTCAATCATACTCGAACAATTCTGCATTTTTATAACAGCACATTTATAATCGAGTTATAAATCCATTTGACTCAGGACTGATATTTCAACATCGTAACACTACAAAGAGAAACGTTCACCAGAGAAATAGTTATCAATAATCCAATTTAACGATGTTTTTTTTTCTTTTTTGAAGTTCCTATGTAGGCTCTCTACAAAGCTATGCTTATAATATACTAGTTTCAATGCTAACGAAAATTGTGTTAACCATGTTATAGGAAGAAAATCGAACAGCGACATAAAAGGTGACTCTTCGAGAAAGTCTCGTCGTTTCGATCCTTGTAATTTTGTAAAACATTTTGTTCTTGTTGACAGAGAAGAGAACGGTATCATAGTGCTATCTTCAAGAATTTTTTATGATCAGTTATAGAGTTATTGTAGCGAGAAGATCGATAACTTTAAGTGTTCTTCCAATTTTTTTTTTCTGCAGGAGCCCTGGTATTACTTTTACTTGAGGTTTGGAATAGCGCAGGAATGACCTATTTCTTTCTACTTAATTTTGTATTAAAAAAATAACATTTGGAAAAAATTAATACTTTGTATGATAAAGATAAAATACCAAACGTTTGTTCGAGGATTAAATTCTTTTGTTTAGTATTTCTTAGAAGAGATGTTTTATGGTTGAGTTTATATAGAATCATGGTATTACAAGAGTGTACAAGTTTCTGCGTAAATTTGAAGATTAAAGCAGTGCAGGGCTTATCGGTTTCCAGTATTTTTTCTTCCAATTTACTGTGGTATCCGGTTTACTTAAAGGCCAAGATAGTATACTGATTCAATATTTTACAAGGGAAGGAGAAGGTCTTGAATGGATGTGTACTTCGAACTGAAACTAATACAAACTTTTCAGAATTGCGATATATTTCTTTCGAATTTTTACAGTTTCCAATCTTTAGCGAAATCAAAATTTTACCAAAGAATATTATCCCCAAATTAGATAAATGAAAATCGAAGCAAACCGAGGTCGTAATAACTAAATAAGATATATACCGTCGCTCGTTAAAGACATCATCTGCCTTCAAAAGCGGTAAATTTTCATCGAATAATCAATTTGAAACGATTTCGCGTTACGTTTCACATTTATCAACAGTAAATTCATCAACGTTAATAAACTGCATGACACTCGATGACAAAAATACAATATCTGAATCGATTATTGTTAGACAATTTGAAGATGCAATATTACACACAAAATTGCACATAATTTGAAGAAATACATAAAATAATATCCAAAGTGTAATGTTTTCTATAATGTATATTTGGTAAGTAAAACAATTTTCTATAGAGGCTTTAGTAACTACTCCTTCGATTATATTCTCAAAGATATGCATCTACATAAAAATCCGCAGTCTCCTTGTAATAAATGCGATAACGTGTCAAAGTTAATTAACTTATAATAACTGTGGTCACTTTTTATCGGAGTTCTAATTTTTTGTCGTAAGCATTATTAAATATCGAACGTGGTCAAGGTTTCATTTAAAAATTACTTGCCAAAGCATCTGATCGAACACGTGACAAGGATATCTTTGAGCATTTCTTTTATTCACGAAGATCGCAATAAAACGATCAAAATCTGATGTGGGAATATAGCAGATTAAATTTCTTGTTTCAGCGGAACCAACTTTTTCAGTGCAATGCAAACAAACCGGAATATTCGCGGAACGTTGAAAGAAAATCAATATAGGATACTAGCTGGTATCGGAAGTTCATATGTATTAGCAATAACTACTGAAAGTTATCCGCGATATTAGTTTCCCGTTCATCTTCTCCGGTAATTGATATAGGAAGTAATTGTGCGAGTGTATTACTTCTTTTACTCATTAACAGATACGCTAGATCTGTACCATGCTCAATCAGAAATATCACACGTTATCATTTCCTCAATTTTATATATTTCATTTAAAGCTATTCTGATTGAAATTAAATAAAGTTTATGGCATAATCCTTGCTCGTCTATTATCGAGTTTTAATTTGACGGTTTTTAAACGAACAATTTATGTTTAACTTTATGAAATAATAAAAACGCGGAGGAAAAGGTATATTTCCTTGATATCTGAAATAAAATTCGTATAAAATATGTTACTAACTGTATTTATGATAAAAATTACAGAATATGTTATAATTTCTAACTTTAAATATTACACGTAATTCTCTTTTCTCCAAAACGTGAATCCATTGCGATAATGTAGTCATAAACTTATATCCGTTTTCATCGAATAATGTAATTATAATGCTTCGTACTGATATTACGTTGTAGTCAAGACAGATATTTAAAAATCGTTAAATCGATGAAATATCAACCTGCAGTTTTATTTCTTCCATCTGATTCTTCGTTTCTTCGTAACGATGAGAACATATTATGGATTCTAATTAATATCTCCTTATTTACTTTGATAGGGGTAAAAGCGTTTCTATTAAGCTATTTGTATATCGAATTATGCAAGCGAATTTCTTTCTAGTTTGTTTATGAATTCATAAATTCGAGTAACCACACTTTTCGAATTATTTCGATGCCCTTCGTAATTACGTAATTGCACGAGAATTACAGTGTGTTTAGAAACGCCGTGATCGGTGTTAGACACTGTAAATATCCAGGACAAAATGTGCCAACGAACGATAATTGTATAGTGTTTGGCGATATCGTGGCCATAATTCAAAGGTGAACGAATTGCAAATTTTTTAAGAGTCACGTACTGTTCAACTGTGGTTAAGCCCTGCAGCAGGTATGCGTCGATTTAAAAGTTGCTTTCCCTTTACCGTAAAATCTCACCAACTTTGAAATGTCTTAATACAAGTTTTTCCACGGTACGTAGGTAATCGTACTTTGAAACGAAAAGTTTCGTTCCGTGCTCCATCGTACGGATCGAACCTATTTCAGCCGTACTTCTGACCTCTTCTTGACCGCTTCCGCTTTGTTTTACTCGATAAATTTACTATTACTCTTATCTCCTTTTCTCTTGTTTTCGACTCTCCGCACAGTTTCAAACTACTCGCCAGCTTCGGGAAGATATGAGCCCGCGTGCCAGTCAGAAAATCTCTGCGATGTCTCTCCTTTTGCGATGCAGCGACCGCTACGGTTAGATGTTAATGCTTTGAACTTAATCAACAACTTGGTCAAACTTTTTTAATAGACGCGACATCTTATTCATAACTCTTACTCGCCACAAAACATTATTTTCTTACTTTCGGCAAGTATTTTAATGAAATTATATTTCGTATCGCAATTGAAAATCTTTACACGCGAAATGCAAGATGATTTTACGACAAATCTGAATATCACTTGTTTCTTTAGAACATCTTTTAGATACGGTGCTATCGTTGCGATTTTTGAGATAATCAAAATCGTTATCTAAGGAAGCGTAAGTTTGATTGCTATAGCTCTTGAAATTATCTTCTTCAAAGTGGATGATTAAAATCATCATCATCATTTAATGATATATATACAGATATGCTATTATTTAGTTTTTGCGAGAGAAAGTATTCAAATAACACTCTTAAAACATACTCTTAATATTAAATACTTATTAAATTATTATTCTACCAGCAGTATGTTTTAAGAAACATTCGAATGCTTTTAAGAGATCAGATTAAACGTTTACAAAAAACATACGGCCCTTGGATAACATCAGTGGAATCTTTTATTTGGCTAACAATGGCTAGCAGCGTGCAGTTGAAACGGCGAGCTCGGAGAATGCCAACTCGAATTGTTTGCATAAAGCCCGGCGCTAGCGATTGTTCAAAGAATTTAACTTTCGTTTTAATTGTCCGCAGAGGGACTGGAGTTTGTTTCGACCAAAGAAGACGTGGGGACCAGCTGTGGAGAAAGGTGCAGGTAACGGCAATTCGTCCATGGCGACCATCAAGATCTCGCAACCGTATAGAAACGAACCGCAAGAGGATTACATTTAATGATTTTAACGAATTCATCTACTTTTTAGACGATTCTAGTCACGTTAACGCGAATGTTAATCACCCGATCCAAGCGTTCGAGAACGCTCTCTTCTCTACTCGGTTTTTTTTCTGTTAGAAAAGTTTTACAAATAGAGTGAGGATTTTTATGCGTTTCTGTGAAACTTGCAAAAATACACAGAATGCATGTAACTTCCAAAAACTTATAATTAATTATAATAATTTGCAAAAATATTTAAAACATAGAACTTTCGAAATATTCGAGTCATACACAGGTCGAAGTAGCCAATTCCACTTTTCGAAATTTTGGAAATTTTAGCGAAGGTTCGATCGAAACTTATCTGATATAGTTTCATCAATTTTCTCTGCTCTTTGTTTCGTGGAATTTCATTTTTTCATTTTTAGGCAAGTTGCGTTTTCTTAATCGTATTCGTAGAAATATCAATTCGCATAAATCTCCGCTGTCTGTTCATCGATTATCTTTGTTGTATTCTCTTTCATTCGCTTTTGTCTGATGTGAAACGAATTAAGAGCTTCCATCAGATAAAAGTCAGACTGGAAGTTTCAAGGAACCCGGCAGATTTTTCGGGCGAGAACGAAGAGCTACGATATATTAACGCTTCGGCCGATTTCATATTTTCCAATACTCGCTGTAAAACTTGGGAACTCTGTTTTCGTTGAAACTTTTAAATTAATGCTAGCGAACAGCCGCAGTGGGTAGCATCAACTACAACGAGGTGCGTGTGTTATAGCATTTCGCTAGCTGTTTCAAAGCAACGTTTTAATTTCTATGTCCATGTGAACACGCTAACGCGTACCAACGATATTAATGAATTTGCAATTTTTACCTGAAAAGAACTCATCGGTTCGTTTTGATGTTTCGTTCTTTGCATTTCAAACAGGGAATGTATCGGCAATTCCACTGGAATACCGAGCGTGTGCAAAATTCGATATGCGTTCCGATGTCAACTTATTTTTTCCAGAATCCGTAATTATTCCATAATTGGGATGTGTCATCTAATTGGTCTCGATTTAATAACGTTGTATACGATAAAAGATGTTGAAAATACAGTACTTGGATTTATAATGCCTTAATAAAGGTCAACTTGTTCTTTATACTATGTTGTCATATCTTACAATTTGAATGAAAAATTATGATGAATCTTTTTTGTATGATACATGGTTGACAAGTCATTGATAGAATGTTCAATCTTAGAAATATTAATGACGTCCCTGTTGTTAGATTTAATAGTGGCATATATTTCGTACACAATGGGACGCTACAATGCGGAAGGCATTAGTTAAGTTAAGGCATTTAAAGTAGAGAAGATTATTTCAATCGAGAGACATATTCATATACTTATATTAATATACAATATATACAAATATTTGCCAGGAAATATCGCGGAAATAACAAATGTTGTGAAAATTTAAAGAATTCGCAAAGTGTAATAAAATTATCTCGATATAGGGTTTAGCGATAACTTGCCAATTTGGGAAAAATGATAGTTATTCGTTACTTGTTATTAATTTACTCTAAAGTTATGCCAAAAGGATTGTTGGTAACAAATACGTTACGCAGCGAAACGACAGAGATTGTTTGTGAGACCTCCATAGGAATATGAAACAGAAATAAAAATGTTGTCGTATCTGCAATACACATATTGCGGTCATATCGAATAGAATTCATACACAGAATGTCACTAACTGATTGTCACTGCTACAAATCTTTTTACAAAATTAAATTAAATAAATGTTTCCTCTATACGAACGAAACAGTTATCGATCCAAGGTTTCTCCAATAATGTACAGGGACGGTTGAACAAAATTTGGATATACGAATTCTACGTGTCGGAATAATTCATAAACGATTATTTCGTTTTTTAAATCTACGGTTCTAATTCGCATTCTTTGAAGTACTAAAGCAGAGAAAAGATTGATTTTAATTTATACTCATTTGTTATTTGGCTTTGAAACGAGTAATCGAAACAAGTGTGATAACAGACACGCAAAGAGAAAAGAAATCTGGCCAGTAACGTTACGAATCTAAAAATGGCAGACTTCGAATACAAAATTCGACCTTACCTTTTCCGTTTTCATCTTCTTTCCAATAATGAGAATAAACTTACATCTTTATAACACTACAGTATCACAAAACTACACTGTTTATATAAATCAGGGTACGTGTGCATCAAGCGTTTAATTTACGAGACAAATGGGCAGCTCGAAAAACATAAGAATGCAACAATTCTGGAAAATCGAAGTAGAAACGAAATAGATCACGAGTAAAACCGCGAAGAAGTCGAGAAACGTATTTCCTTATCTTTATCTCATCTATTTGTACTTGGATATATATGCACGATTCCGTACAATCGTTCGCGTATAATTGTAGCATTTCTAGTATAATTATTGAATATATTCATAGCGTGAAATACTTACAGTTTACGACATCCTTTTTAAAATTATCACCACAATATCGACCGACCAAATATAAAACTATCAATCTTGGTTTATGCGCTGTATCAAAATCACAGTTTTCTAGCCTCTTTTTCGCTATACGTGATACTTTGAAAATTGACTTGTTTAGTCCCCGATACTCGAGTGAACGGAATACGAGGTCGACTTCAATTGCATGATTCGGCTCATGTAATCGAAGCGGCGAAGTTACTCTATACTGTATACAACTATACGTGGTCTTGTAATAAAGCACGGTCTGCTACATCGGTTGCATCCGAGCGTGTGCTGTAGCGTGCACGAAGGGACGACGTACAATAGTGGTGTCGCGTTATGATCACCGGTCACGCCGGTGGAAAAGTGGCGAATGTCGCTCGCATTCGTCCCGTGTTCCCTCCTAATTAATGCGATGGAACATCTCCGGTACAAGGAATTCCGTGTCCTCCGCGCGGCGTGGCAATATCGTGTGGCCGTCTCGACCGCTTGTACTCCGTCTTATGGGGAATGTAGGGACGGCGAGAGTGTGCGGCTTGCAACGGTGCGTTAATGAGAATTTCGCTCGATCACCGCCTCGATTCACAACGCGTGCCTCACCGATTCAACCCCGCAGCAACGGCGACTTTTTGCCCACGAATATGAACCCGTAAAATTGCCTCTCGATCCCTGAATTATCCTTCCCATGAATTTTTATAAGCCCGACGCGTTTCGTCGGCTGCGCGTTTCACAGGATCCGTAGACGCTTCGTATATGCTAGACGCGGGTATTTGGGAGACAAATTTTGAACGGATCGATCCTGTTATAAGAAATCTGTTCCTTGGTTCGTTGCAGTAAGAAAAGTAATGGCGTTTTCACGAATTTATGGGCAATTTAGAGATGAACAAATGTGCAGAATATAAGTAAGATGTAAAAATGTATGAAATATCTAAAATATCCAATATTATGTTTCCTTGGTTGTCTATTATTCGAAAAAGATATCGCTAGTATTCAGGTAATTCCTGCAATAAGAGATATCCGAGGTACTAATCCGATCGAGGCTGCGTTAATTTTATACGCATTACATTAAGTATTACGGAACTAACGATAAGCATTACACGTAAATCGATTGTCTTATCTAAGAAACGGAAGAAACGGAAATATCAAATTGATGGTAGACCGATATGTATCTTTACTTCTACATAATCTGTACATAATTATAATAATCTTAAATAAACATTGTATATATTAGTTTATATTTAGTGAATTATAATCATTGATTATATAATAATATAATTGGGAAATCTATCTATTGCACTCATCGTGCACAATCACTTTTCTATCGGTACAATAAGTACCTGCCAATTTCAGTAATAACCGGAATCGACAGTTTATTGTTAATGTATTAATGTCAATCAGTCAAAAGTATTTCTAATTTGACATGTTAATTAATATTTCAGCATTATTGCGGTATACCTGTCTGTCCTAGATGTTCTCTAATATCAATAATAGGTATAATAAATGATAAATCGCAAATTAAATTGTTTATTTATAAACGATCATTTACCTTCATCTTAAAATGTATAATCTGATTATCAAAGCCAAAAAAGAAAAATTAGACTTCTAAATATAAACACTATACTGCAAAATTTCGAATCAAGTTATTTGTATTAAAATTGTATATAACAGCTTGACGCTTCAAATTTGGATGATATGGTTGGTTGAAATTTTTTATGATTTCCCCATGATTCTATTAAATTCAATCGCTATTTTAATTAGCTAGAAGAATAATGATTGCCACGTTTGCTTAACTATTCATCAGCCATGCAAATTGTTTAAAATTGAGATAAAGATAGCAGAGAGAAACTAAATTTAAATAATCGTGTTCATCAATTGCGTATTTTGAGACTGTGAAAAATTTAATGCCATAAGCTGTTTCGATACTGGTGCATAATGCTTATCAAATTATTTGACTTGGAACGCAGCTGATACCTCTATCAAGACCATATATTATTCTCGTTATCGCTTAATTCGAAGACGAGGACATTTCGCTTATTATATGAATGTTTCTTAAGAAAGTAAATACATAGTCATTCGATATTAATCAACGATAACTGTTGGTTATCATCTGCGATACGTTATAAATCTATTTGCACGTGAGTTCCAATCTTTTTATTAGTATTATTGGTATTAAAAATCAGCCACAGTTGCAGAAAAGAAAGAGAGTCAAGAAGCAAGGACGAAGGTAGAACTTGGAAAGACTGTTGCTGATAATAACTGTAGATGTTTATAATAATAAGTAATATACAATATCGAGAGGTTTTTAGAAATTGTAATGCAAGTCCTACTTTAAGACCGTAAGGCTGAAAAAGAACTGTTCATCCATCTAAAATTCAGCCAATTTCATCAAAATTGTATTTTTCGGATTAAAAGGGAATTATCTGGACAGAGTTCTTATACAATTTATAGAAAAGTATAGAAAGACGAAAACCATTTTTCATCTAATATACAAAACATCAAACGCGCGATTTTGCGCGTGATCATGTAGCGTGAGAAACGCATGCATTCAATATTGAAATATTGCACCTGTTCCTAATTTCGGGAAAACCAGACCACGCCTCTACTGCCTACCATATGTGTCCTACTTCAATGTTCGAATCATTCCGCAACGCTTCAATCGCTTTTCGATGTTCAAAAATAGACATTTTTAATAATTCGACGTTCATCTAAAACGTATGAATCTATAAATGAAAAACACATACGAACGTAATGAAGATTTTGAAATACAGGAGGCAAGTAACAAATATATTTTGTACATTTAAGAGCGTAATAAAATTTGCTGTCAAAAAACTTTTGAGGAAAGATGATACACAACTTTAATCGTTCCAAGTACCTTGCAGGTGTATAAATCTTGTGGAAGTAAAATTTGCAGATTAATTAGCAAATTTTTGTTTTTAAAAGGGATCAAACTTATATAAAACAAAATTTTAAATATCTCTAAATGCTTACTAAATATTGCTTTACTTTAGAAACGGAAAAATGATTTGATTTTAATTGACTTTGAATTGATTTTTGTCAGTTTGCTCAAGTTATTGGAAAATGGCTGCTACTTTGACTTTTATTTCTAATCCCCTGCCTTTATTTTTATATTCAGAATTCTATTTTACACGATTGATTTGTCTCTTCGATATAAATGACATCCTATCGAAAAATACTTTGTATTACTAAATACACTAAACAGAAGTAAAACAGCGTTCTATTAATTTCCCTAATAAATTCGTTCAATTGCAACAAACGCGATGTTGTACGATATAAACAAGATCGTAAGAGATAGAGGAAAAGAGTAAGAGGAAGGAGAAAAAAGAAGAATAGGAAGTGGAAGAAAAGAGGTATTAAACAAGGAACCGGAATAAGGACAATCGGATGACTGGAAGGTAAGAAAAGAAATGCCGTGGGGTATAATCTCTTCACGATAACGAAGCAATCACTGTGGCTAGTTTATAACGACTTAAAGGAAAATTTATACCGAAGGAAGTAGCCTGACGCAGGTATAACGCGGCGTACGCCACGAAATTAGGTAACAACACCGATAACGTTGGCCAGTCCGTGTTGCTGGTGGCGTTGTTGCTCCTAGAGTACGTGTGTAACGCACAGACTAAGTCGCTGGTTGTATCGTGTCTTAGATACACGCGTCGTTAATTAATTTCGTTCGTTGCCTGCAGTTATCTATGAACTAGCAGCTCTTTTATTCGATAATCACGACAACGGATGTTCTTTGTTAAGACGAAGCTTTTTCGCTCTCTCTTTCTATCCGAAGGTGCAGCGTTTAAGTAACTCCTCCTCTCGTATTTATACCGTATACACGTGTCTAAAGAAGTAAGCTGAAACACGCAGCGGGTCACTAAAGTATTAGAACACTCTTACATGTACAAAACATTTTAAGATATCATTAACACCGTAATAGGACACGGCATATGGTAAAACTTATTAAATGTTGGTAAAATATGAAACGTGTCTGAAAATATATATAGAAAGTACAAGAAATTTATCGGAAGCAGTGTCTGGAATAAAAAGACCGGCGCCTTAATGCAAGATCTTTTTAACTTTTAAAGTTCATTAAACTCGGTTCATCTGGTCACGTTACAGATAAGACAGAAGAGGATCTTTCGAATTGAGTTTAGGTTTTGAATTGATATAAAGGTTTGTACGAGTTAATTATAATTACTATAACTATATATTAGTTAATTATAAAGGGTTAGGTTAATTTTTCTCGTTGAATATTACTCTGTGTTCGTGTAAATTTGTAGTAGTCCTTAGTAAAGTGTTATTGATAAAAATCGACCAAAATGTCCATATACCTATGGAGGATAATGTACGTTCCACGGTAAAAGATATCGTACCTATAAAATGTCGACGGTGTTAAAGAAGGGGATTCGAGAAGAAGAAGGAAGACAAGACTGCAAAGAGAGAATAAAAAGGGGATATCCGTGCCACAGGACAAAGAGAAGCGGTTGCCCGCTGGAATCGAGAGAGTAAATGGCGGAGCCGGCCATAGGCAAAAATAATTAGAAAACGATTCATTTATTCGAGACATTTCTCAGGTGGGTTAGCGCTCGCAATTAGTCTTTAATTCTCGTTAGTTTGCTCGTGCACTCGTTCGTTCGCTCTTTTCGCACTGCGTTCGCGGTGTGGATCGTAGTCGCGGTTTGCCGTTAATTGAACTTGAATCTACTTGCGTTGGTAAACGAAGGAAAACCGTCGGACGAGAATTACTCCGTCGAAATCAGGTGCTGATTTCGCCTGACTCCATAAGATTGGTTTCGTCGCATGTCGAGAAAATTTGTCAAGTTTCGATCAGTAATTCGAAAGAGATGTCGTGCGGTTATTTATATATGTTAGAAATCGTTGGCATATTCGAAATTTACGCAGAGATTCTTCGTAATATTAAATCTCTCTCTAATAAATACAGAAAAAGTAAATCCCTCAAAAGAGCTAACTAAACGCGCAACAAATATTTTCCCTTACAGAAAATAATAACCAAATCGCATGAAAGTCGGTACGTATGTGTTTTGCGTATAGAGTATAGCGTATAGACGTTTATAGAGACAAAAGGTTTGATTTGAATGAAAATTGTAACACTATCGTATTTATCTTGATATATCCATGTTATTAATTATAGTATCTTAAGTTTTAAAACATTTCCACCATAATCCGATGGTCCTAAATAATTCAAACTCGATCAGACTCTCTACTTTGACCAGTATAGCGTTATTTTTGCACGAGAAAATGTCTAGATTCTGTAGTATTTATTATAACGGACGGTCCGATTCGTCGTTTTGCCTGTGTCTTGTGCACGGTCATACGGTGAAGACAAAAATACGTTTGTTCTTAAAACGTAGGTTATTTCCGTTTTATCTATACACATATATACAAATAAGATACATAGGTATATGTATTATCTTCTCGGAGATTCTTCACGGAAGACTTGCTGTTTGTCCGTTGCACATTTACGAAGCCACGATATTTTTAAAGGAAGAGACGACTCTAGAGAAGTCGCAGAATTCCTAAAATTTTAGGTATTACGTGGCCGAAAACTTCTGTGAATTTCTATGGTTGTGGTTGGCGGAAGGTCGAAAACCTCGGCCTCGTTTTATATCGCAAACACGTTTCAAAAGCGAAAGAATAAAAATTACCGACTAGAAAAGCAGTTGCTCTGTGCGAATAATATCGCGATTCGCGACGTAGACGCGAGATTTTTGTACGACGCAGCAACGGAAATGTAATGCAAGTATAATAAAAGGAAAATTATTTTGAACGTCAACGAAACTTTATCTGTACGGCTTGCACAATGGATCGAGTTCGTGCTTTGTAACATTTCGCGTCAGATTAATATAGTCCGAAATAATTTTGTAGCGCATACTTTGAAATGCGTTGTAACGATGATAATAATAATAATAATGATAATAATAGTGATAGTAGTAGTAGTAATAACAATAATAACGACAACAACGATAATATCTTATTAAAGCGATACGCAGTTTGATACACTGTTCTGAAAATTATACCTAATTAGTACATGAATAATGCGATCAATGTAGGAAGCATTGTATTAAACGAATAAAGTAAAAGATATTTTAAATAATCTGTTCGAAAAACGTAATGCATAAAATTAATTAGTTTTTAGTCGCTTGTGAATAAGGCAAGATCGATTGGGGAAAAATTGACTTTTTTGATAATCGTTGTATATTATACGAAGAATGATTACAAATACTGTCTGTTCTTATTTTGAAAATTATTTTTGTGGATCATAAAAATCGTAAAAATTATAAAATAAATTATAAAATATGTGAATCGGTCTTACAATTAGGAATAACCATGAATGTGAAAAGAAACGTCGAAGAAAACGATTATTACTGAAAGATCTTCGTCATAAATTACAAAGAACCTTCATATTTTTTTTCTTCGTTAATTAACCAATGCATATATATTATTTAAGTTGTCCTTGCAATAAAATATATCAAACAAACGGTTTTACAACAACGTACGTATGCTTCAGCCAAATTTACTTCAAACATATGAATTATGCAAAATATTTCGTTTTACTTCCTACAGACTCCACCAATTTGAACGTTCGTGTCCGCAGCGTTTGTGAATTTACGTCGTTTTAGAAAGTAACATATATAAAATATGAATATAGGAGGGAATATACTTCGTCACGCGCAAAGTACACAATATTTTGCGGTTCTTCGTCGAACAGGGGTGGAATCACACGTTTCGCGCTCTTTAATTAAACGTAAATGGCGCGAGATGTTCGCTTCTCCCGTAGAATGTGGCTGTTGGCAAGAGCCGATGAAAATGGTCGCGTCGTCTGACATTAACGTTCGCTCCTTTGATCCGCGAAATACGGCATTTTAGTTCACAACGAAACCTCCCATTCTCTGCGTCATTTTCGAATCTGGGGCTAATTGTAGCTTAGCTGACGTTATTCCAAGCCACTCTTCCATTAACCGACCAGTACAGCAATTAACCGGAATTTCTACGAAATTTCATGCGCCTGTCTCAAAGGACGATTCGAAATTTATTATTTCCATTTATTATGTACACTGCACACTCGTTACCGTGGCTTTCACCTTTTTCGAGAGAGATTTCTTTTCCTCTTCCTTCTTCTAACTCCCTCTCTGTCTATGTAATATAAAACTATATGGATTAATGGCAAACTAGCGACGAAAAGCGATATTTACTGTATGTTTGTAGAATGAAAAGCTATATATATATAAAGCTATGTATACACCTTATCCACAGCATATTACAATTAAATACACGATTCGTCGAAGCGTTAACATATTTTAGATATTATTTGCAGCAAGCTACGCCATAATTTTACGTTTCATTTATAAATTTCAATTCTTTTACGCCGAGTAACTCTTAACGATATAATATCATCGCATCGCAACATTCTAAATCTTCTTGGGCGTTTCCGCCTGTGTTTTTGTGACTACATTACACTGTGTCAAAAAAGAGCATGTGTCCATATACGTTTAAGCGGTAGTGCAAGGTTTGCGAGTGTTTGTCCGTGTATGTTGGCTCGCCACCTCTTTTAACTCTCCCATCGGGCAACAGTAACAAGCTTACCGTGCCTCTTTCGCCTGCGAACGCGGGCATAATGGAAGATTTAAATTTGCAACTGGGGTTACGCACGCGTGCGAATTTGAATTTGGATCTATTTTATAATCCGGGCTATTAAAGTTGTCGCTGAATTTGCATTCCCCTGGTCTCTCGCATCGCCTCTCCGGAAATTTTTGGCCGGAATGGGAGCCAGCAGCGTGACGGAGCGGCGAATGAAATTCATGAAAGCGTTGCTCGTGGCCCCGTACACGTACGTAGGTACGTTTCCACTGGTTATTGTGTAGACACTAGCTAGCCGCCAGGTACACTTCACTTCCAGCTTTTATTTTTCCTTTTCCTTTTCGTTTTACTTTGCCCGGTTTGGCTTGGTTTGGTTTAGTTAATGTCTTGTTTCTCTTTCCGAATAGAGGACAATATTTTTACTACAGTAATAAAAGTATACATACATGTACATTTACCCGTTGGTAATTTCGGCTAGATAAGAAATGAAAGATAATCAAGTGCACCGGTGAAAAATGTACTGTGTAAAGAAGCTGGAGGTAGCAATTTTGAACGCGATTCGTGGTGGAATTGAATATGGTCGCCCGGGGTATTTGTTGGAAATGTTTGAATAAGGCTGAGTACTTTCGGAAAAATGAATCGGACGGAGATCGATTGGAAATATTTGCGGTGTGTAGATTTCGAGATTTAAAGAAGACATAGTATTACACGCTGAGTTACAAAGGATCAGGTATCGTGTATGTTGTTTCGTTAATTGAATGTAAAATGAACAATTTACTCGGTATGTATGTATGTATGTATGTTACTCTTTATTTATCAATTTATGCAAATAAAAATATGACTTTCACAAATTTATTTCTATCGACAAATATACTTAAACATGCTGCAAAGCAATTGTCATATGCTTGTCGGTATTTTTGAATTAATTAAAAAATAGAGAAAGTTTCGTAGAAATTCGCAGTTTTTCCACGTTTTTTCAATTTCATAGGAATTACGCGACAAAAAGTTAACAGAAATAGAAGTTGCCGGCATAAGGCGTGTTGTATCTGCCATTTCTTCGATTTCTCACACAATGTTACCTGTCATTCCGCGTTGTTCCTGTTTCGATCAAATTGTCCACCGGATACGATGTATTCAACAACGATTGTTATCTCTTTCATCGTGAATTTTAATCTCAGCGAAAGCAAATGGCGTTATTCGATAGTTGCGAATCTATCACAAATTGATCATCGGTAATAAATTGTTAGGTATGTCATTATCTCATAGGATTTGAATTTAGTGACTTATAATTGCTTTTTCTATGACAACACGCTAATTTAACTATTAATGGGGGTTTTAATAATCCCTATAAACTCGTCGACTCTTCACGCTGCAAACAAGTTAATTTGTATGGCAATTACGGTGAGTGATCGTTAAATTACGAAACCATTTTGTTATGTTACATGTGATGGAAGTACTAGTTGAATTTTAAAATGCGGTTCCATTATAATGATATTTGCTCCAGATTGTTTATTAATTAATGCTTCTAATAAAACTAAATCAAACTCTGGCATTTAGTGTTACATTTATTAATGTTCCACGGTATCAGAAATTAATGCAAATTTCGTTTCTCGTGACCACTATTTCGCTATAATTTCACTGTGTTAATTGTATAAATGAATATGATATTTTAGGGACAAATGGGTAGTTGCCTTTTTAACGGACTAGATACCAAAATTAAGGTCTTTATAGTATAAAGCAACAATAGGTTAGATAAAAACCTTTTCAACGCGTCGGCATAAACTAGTACTCGAAGATAATTTGATTAATTAATTGTAAATATTTAATCGATCGAACGTGGCGTATTAAAACGTACACAATAATTGGTTGAGTTCTGGGTAAAATATATAGCTACGCTACCGTAAGAGCGCTAAATTCTGATGTTAGAAAGTAATCGTTCGTAATTTTAACATAAAGCAGTGTTAAATTTCATTGCTCGAGTGTCCAACTTTCTGTTAGTTACTGCCGAATGTTCTCTCTCTCTCTAAGTTTAAGTTTTATTAGTCAGCTCAAATAAAATAGGTACGACCTTTAGAAAAATTATGTCGTAAAATACGTATAAAACAATTTCGCGACTAATGAGTTATACGATCGAAAATCAATGACCGACTTTTTTCCAATTCTTGCGAATTTCTGTTAAAGAACCGTCTTCCTTATTCTTTCACGAAAATCGACGAATTAGGAAGCGGAAACCGATAAATTGTCGTAAGCAAACTTCGGATAAAACTGTTAATTGTTATAGACGTTCAAAACTCTGATTGTAGAAGATTTTCAATATCCGAATCTGAAGCTAATTTCTTTAGTAACTTTTTCCTCGTTAAGGAAAAGTGGAATATACACGCTATTTTTATAACAAAAATAAATGATTTACATTCGTGTACACTTTATCAATTTTATTGAATAAAACTAATGTGTGAAGATTTTTGTTATATCGGTTGTTCGATAAGTTTCGACCGATTTCAGAATCTATTTTCGGGAAAAAGATATAGTTTCTATTTCCAAAAAAAGATCTATCGATATTTCGATACAGATACGAATTATAGAAATTTTATATAAGATAGATATGAATCGTAGTAAGTAACAACGTAGAAAACCTGGTTTCAACCAAGATGAGCGATCCAAAGGTTAAAGTCAAAGCCTTTATTGTGCGTCGAGGCAGGAGGTCCCACGAGTGCAAGACAAAACTTAGAATCCTCTTTATGTTAGGCACTCTTGAGAATAGATTTATGTACTACTTTGCAAGTATTTGCTTAGTTTTATATACAAAAGTCGTAGCGAATGTCTCTGTGATAATTCTATTCTAATAGAATGCTGTTTAATTCTAAATTCTCATCTCTTCTGATCGTTTGCTTATTATTCCATTCTCGCAACCTTATACGAAATGAATATGTATAGTTTGTATGTTATTTGCTAGCATATATAGTCCTCCAAATATTAGGTTTGAAGAAGTTCCACTCTTCCCCTTAAATGTTATCGATTTTCTACTATTCGTGTTTTTAAAATGCAAGTCTGCATACAGGGTAGATACAAGCGTTTTGGATAAACAAATTCGATAGATCGTAATTCTACATTACGATTATGTTCATTTCCTATTTTGACTCTTATAAAAGGTATAAGTAAAACAAGATAATAAAAACAATAATAATAATAAAAATGGCATACTTCGTCATAAACGAATTTATTTAATTTAATGCAAACGAAATAGTCGAATTCTCACTACAATGTAAGTACAAACTGTTAAAAAGCATTAAAATCTATTAGATATTTAAATGAAAAAATTTGAAAAGATACGCGATCACATTTCTTAGATATTCAGTCAAAGAGCATCCTTAATAATTCTTCTTAATGGAAAAACAAAGCTCTAAAGAATCGGTTAATAAACAATGAACGATGACACGAAAGAGCAATTGATACGTTAAATAGATTTACTTGTCACTGACTTCCTTCGATCAATTTTGAAACAATCCTCGGAGGTCTCGCCTCCATCCATCCTTCATGCGTAATTTGCCCCTCATTTTGACATCCGGCACTAGTTTCCTCCCTTCGAAGGGGTTAGTTTTGAAGATGTTTCAATCAAGACCTCCGACAGCCGGTTTAGGAGAGAAGGAGCCTTCAGAGAATGTCGACTCGTGAACAGAGACGAGAAGTTTCCCGTACTTCGAGAAGATGATCCCTAATGCTCATAAGTGTACTCTAATAGCGACATTAGCTCAAGTGATTTATTTACGTGCAAAGCAGGAGAATTTGATGCGCGCATTAATTTAGACCCTCCTCGAGTTCCGACTGTCTATGTTCCAAACATTTGCGGATATTTGTCTGTGTATTAACTAATTTAACAACAGTCTTCGTTCACGAAGCGAAAGGATTTGCCCTACTATTTTTATATCGCGTAAATTAATCGTTCTTAGGAATTGGTAGCGATTAAGAGGCAAAAAATGTACAGTATTCTGTTACTAGTAGAATCATCGTAACTATAATTATCCTTTTCTCTAATTTTCATCAGAAGTTTGATTTTGTTTTCATTATTATATTTTGTAATGACTTTAAATCAAGTGCAGATCGTCATATGATCTATTCATTGAATAATCGACGCACGATAAATTAAAAAATCGGCTCGTAATAAACAGGTCGATGTATGTAATGTTCGGTGCGTGAAATGAAATTAGACATAGAATACGAACCAGAAACTGCAGTAAGATCTCGTTTTACAACGAGTTACGTTCTATGCAAATCGCATCGTCGTAAAACGAGTAGCAGGATAGGTATTTATTGTTGGGTCGCGGTCGAACAACGTGAAATTCTTCTTCCTCGGGGTTGTAAATTCTAAGTTCACTAGACTGGTGCGTGATTTTCGCACCGGTAGCCAGGCAAATTAATTTTCTACAACTTATTCACGACGGAGAGTAAATTTACGATGTCAGGCTAATCGTCATTTTTGGTCCTTTGTTATAAGATTCAGCATAGAACAAAAAATCTGATTCTTTCTTTTTATTACGCACCTGGAATACGATTCGATAAAATGCAGAAATATTTACGTCAGAAAGTTCGCAAACAAGCACGAACTTGGTCTTAAACTAGCTTTGGCGTATAAAATTGAATTTTTGGACGCGTGTAGCAAATGCGTTAGAGGTTCGTAGCTTCCGTATCTTCAACGTTAAATTAATTAAGCCGATGTACAGCCGATTGTGGTGAGATGAACGTGGTAAGTAACTCATTAGTTAATATATTTAACGAAGTATCTGCGTGGAATAACTTAGACTTATCTCGAAGTAAGGGGTATATGATTACAACATTTGCAATTGTTGAAAGGATAAAGAGGAAAAACTGTAATATGTTCAAAGAAATACGAAACAATATTCTAACTTGTTTGAGACACGCAATTGTAGATACGTTATCCAACGAGATGTTAAGCTTGCATTTAACTTAAGCAATTATATATAACATTCGTATACAGTGCTTGAACATTGTATAAGAAGTTGATGTATAAGAAGTTTGACATAATAAAAAACTACTGAACGGTCAGTCACACACAATTCAATAACTTGCGAAGACAGGTCAATAAACTCAAAAATACTACGATATCCAAATATTAAAGTACAGTTTCCATAGTACGAATATATTAATTTATACTAATGATATTTCTCTTAATAAGGGTTTAAGGTATCTTCAACTTTGTAGAAAATGAACGTATATTTTTCTTAATACGGAAAAGGAGACGATGAACTTTTAGATGTTACAATAAATATGAAATGATTTTTTTCTTCAATGATAGTTTTTAAAAATTATTTTAACAGGTTAAAAATTAAATCCGAGACTCCTCCACGTTTCACGGTAGTTGGATGGACATGGCCCTTCACCTACCTTTCGCTGGAAAGTGGAAATAGTCGGCGGGTTGTCACATCGCAATCCTATGGGAGCTGAAGATTTCACACGGGATCTTAATCTGCGGTGGAGACAGTTGTAAGCTGACATACTACTTCTTCTGGCATAAGCTGCAGATCCTACGCTAGATAAAGAAACCTAGAGAAGGGATCAAAATAAAATATTCTCTCTGGAGAGACTATCCGGCACACAGATGACTTCTTCTATTCTTATATTCTAAGACTCTCAAAACTGGGGCCGGAATGTAAGGTGAGAATCCAACTTTAAGGCTAACACTTGGCCTGGATCGTCACGTATCAGTCTCTCAGATAGACATATTTGCAAGTTGAATCTGTGTTAAGGTAAACTTGAACAGGAGCTACGAGAGCAAACGCACGTACATTTGTTGCGTTAGTTGGGCCATGTTTAGAGTTCTCCGCAATCTGATAGAATTCAAGTTAGCGAAAAACTGTATCACTTCTAGCCATGTTATTTTCAAATGTGTCAGTTAGCCCCAAGCAAATCTAAATTTTCTAATACATATGTCCTTCTGGTCATTCTGGTACCAGGTCGTTCTTGAAAACGAAGGAGCGAGTTCATAGTCTCTAACATACGAGTCCAGGTCGTTTTTGTATCGTTCAAAAGGATGGAGCAAACTAACTGTCTCGAAGAGGAGCATTTAGGAGCTTCGTTCCAAATGTTCCATTGGCATTTTAACCAATGGGACATGTCCTTGCTGGGTTCTGGAGTCTCGCGTCGGACACGAGACACGTAAGAATCCTGTAACGATATGATAGTACCATAACAACCATGACGTATCGAGGCAAGATACAATTGCGTCTACTTGTGAAATTGGCGATGGGACATTTGAGCCTCCTTCTGGTATAGTGATGCAATCGATGTAATTGATGCAATTGAGCATCAACAATGGACCCATATGAACCAGATACAGAGAGGAGCAGAGAATCCTCTCTACCTAATTCTACGGTGCCACCAACTGATAGCCGCAAGATCAAAGATCTTGGAGGTTTACTGGCCTGACTGGCACTCAGAACTATCTACAGTCAGAAAGCTTCTCGTAGGTGGCCTCTATACCAAGGAAAGCCAGCGACTAAGATCGTCTCTGGAGTGCAGATATGACGATTCAAAAGGATCGAGTGCCTATGGTATGTTATTTTTATTAGTAGTGGTAGTAATACCATCAGAACTTAATTTTCTCTCGTTTTTTATTATGAATCTTTTCATTGGCAGGGTTCGATTGAAACATTATAAAATTAAATTCCAAATACACGATTTTTTAATCAACCGATTCCGAATAAATCTTCGCGTATGACATGCGACGTGAATTTGAAATTTTTTGTGATTTAATAAATTGGACAGAGAGATCGAGGTTATCGTGGTTGACCTGTAACCTCCCACTTTGGAACAAAAGAAAAGAGTTGTTGTTTTTACCAAGGAAATCTTCTACGCGACGCAGATGCTTAATTTCCCTGCGGACAACGAGCTTTAATCGCGTCAGACGTTGAAGCACAACGTCCCGCTCTTTCCACGTTCTCATTACTAAGAAAATCAATAGTTAAAAAATGGGGGAGAAAAAGGAAAAGAGTACAGACAGTGCAAAACATTTCAAGTATTTCCACCGGTTTTTATATTACGTTCGATGCTCAAAAATGGTAAATATTACTTTCATACTGAATCGCGAACATTTCAGCGATAATGAATGACATTCGGAGAAAAAACTGAATAGCCATAAATCGTAAAATCGACATAGAGCTCCAGCTCGACGTTTGCTTCGACTAATTTAAAACGTTTCAGTTAAACTATCGATCGATTTTGAAATGCGACTCTTTTCAAAGTGTCAGGCTCGCGCTTTGTTGATACGAAGGGTAAAATTTCGCGATAATATTTTTTTTTCTCTTGAAATATCTGAAATAACAAATACCGTTTATACATATATCATGTGATTTTTGTGTTTGGTTCGTTGTTAACTTTCAATTAGTCGATAACGATAAAATTGATTTTGGAAGCGTTTTTAGCGTTTGATAATCTAAAAATAATGAATTTTATGAAACAAGTTATAAAAATAAACGTAATTGACAATTTACCGTATTGAAGCCACCAATAATAGCAAGATCATCGAAATTTTATGCACGTGTATTATACCCTTATCGTACTGTTATTTAAGACTTCGCTTTAAACGTCGTTATTTCTACATTCTGATTGAAAATAGACGAGAGTTCAACATTGGACAAACGTACATTTTATATATAAATCTAAATTATATAATAGAGCTACCGATGGCGAATAATTTATGATGTTTACTATACATTTTTTTACGCCCGTATGTTTTTTATCTCTTCAGCATACGGGTGAAAAGTACATTTCAAGAAAGTTAAATGACATCAATGAGAAAAAGATATCGTTAGGATCGATAAAATGTTCATTTATTCAAAAAGTAAAAATGATAATACGAAGAGACATCCAAATTCTAGATATAAGAAAATCCTAGCGTTCTTAAAAATCCGTTCGACATTGCTTCGCGCTGCAATGTCCGCGCAAGCGATTATATGCGTTTAATTAAATACTCGGTATTTATCGATTAATTACCGAGAGACAATGGGTTGCGACAATCCTATTTTCTACTAGGGTTGATTAAACCGCGGTCATGGGTCAAAGAAGGTGCTCCGTCTCGCAAGTCCGTTTTACGTCGGCTTCATTGTTTAAATGTCACGCGTATAATTTTAATTCTCGTCAACCGTAACGCTGGACGGTGAATCAATAACCGACGATTGCCCGTCCACCGGTGCTCTGCGTCCGTGAGAGCACGTCGCGGAGGACAAGCAGCAAGCAAGCACGGGCGACAGGGGCGGAATGAAGCGGAAAGGGGTTGGAAACGCCGAGGTAAATGCGGTTGCCATGAAGCGAACGGCCAAGGGAATCATAATTTCGGATATCGTGTTGAGTTTAGTTGCAACTTGCGTTCCCTTCAGAGCTTCGATGTGACATGAAATTCGTAACTGTACAGAAAGACGAAAAATACTGGAAAAGGACTAGAAAGGGCTTAAGCTCGGTTCTCACTGAAGCAACAACGAACAACTTTTTTTCTCGAAAATGTTGCTGGTTGTTATTTACAATAATATTCGTCCATGTCCCTTCATACTTTTGTCGTCGATAACAAAATTTATCCGTTGTTCGTTTTCGGTAAGGATAAAAGAAAAATAAGCTATCGCTATGTATACTTGTATATTACGCTAGGAACAAATATCGCTTTAAAATCGGAATAGAAGCCAAATATTCCTCTGATTATTGCGTTACTTCAATCTGGACAAAATGTTTCTACGAGTTGACATTTATTGGATACCGTTCGAAACATACAGCAACAATAGGTATCAAGAGGCTCCTCATTGTAGCTTCAACGAAGACTTCAGCTTTAGGTTCTGCGACTTGGTAGATATTTTCTTTTGATACAGCCAAAATGAAAACGATGTCGCTCAATATTTCGTGAAAAAATAATAACAGTTCATCCACAACGATGCTTGGCGTTTTTAGGGAAGACAAACATCGTTCCGTCAAGAGAAGTTCAGGTTTTTTTGAGGAACAAAACGAGGGACAGAATTCGCGCTCCCCTATTCGTGCGTATCGGTAATCGAAAGAAAACGACCAGATAAAAATTTGTTAAATGGAACCATTCGTCGAAATGAATCCATCCACTGACGATTAAGACGACGATGTGTTGCGACATTTAAAGAAAATTATCTAACGCATAGTAGATTTAAAAACAGGAAATATTATATATAAATTCGTTCGTCGTAACGATTATTCTATGTGTTGACAATTTATATTTCCCCTACGACGTACGGGTTTAACATTAGAAGGGTTAATAAATTGCTTAGACCGCGATTCCCAAGATTTTCAATCGATCAGTCTATATCAGAGCTTTTAAAAGGCCAAGAGATGCTGAACATCGGAAACATTATCGTGAAACCGGCGAGTGTAATAATTCCTATAAAGCAGGATCGAACTGTCGGTAGATTTTCCGGTTGCCGAGTTTATCCGTTTCTATTTTTTTCCTTCCATTATTTCATAATATGAAAACCTCTCTCGAGAAACCGGTAGACTATATTAAACACGTACAAAGCTACGAATAGGAGAAATATTCGGTAATCCAAATAGGATATGGTAGGACGGACTGACCGGTGGTTCGGTAAATAGATTCGAACCGAAGCGACATCTATTACACAGCAAATTACAGTGACCGCAATTAAATAAACTGCGACGTTGCCTTGACGGCGTTGAAATACCTTAAATACCACTGGAAAATTGCGATCCGCCGGTGGGCATTAAATCAAACAGCCTGTTCATGGAAAATTCGTTTATTTAGTCACGTGGCGTGGACAGGAAAATCGCGGAACGTTTCCACGCGTCGTTAATCTCGGCTCGGCTCGGCTCGAATCGAGTAGGAACGATATGGCGGTAGGCAATTGGAGGCAGTCGGAAGTTGGTAAATGTCGTTGAAGTTGGCGGTGTAGGAACGGAGCGCACGCGGTTAGCGGAGTTGCCACGGAGCGGAGGCCCGGATGGCCGGTGATACCCGGACCGGACTCGACCGCGTTGCGACTCTTGTATCAGAGATAATATCTCGCTCGATTCCGAGTGGCCGCACTCGCAGTCACGCGTTGTGCTACGACCGACACGCGCTAATTATGCAAATGAGTTTAGGACTGGCGCGGGCCGCTGTTAACGAGCGATGCACGTGCATTCACGTTCCATCGAGCGGAGAAACATCGGGTTTATGCGCGGACTACGACACGCGTCCGCGATACGTGCACGCAACGTCGTGTCGTCGTCGTCGTCGTCGCCGTCGTCGTCGCGAAATCAATTTTTCATCCGGACAGAAGTCAATTTTCAAGTTGAGGAAGAGAAACTTCCGGAACGTGACGGCGTGCTAAGAGAGAAATATCCTGGTCATTTCAGTAAACGAGAGTTGGACATCGTTTAACATTTTAGATTTGAAACTTTTACGATGATTAGGTGTATTTGTGGTTCTTCGCGATTCTATCGTGTTCGTCGAAGCTCTGTTTCCACGTTTTTCAGGTCTTCCCTGAACGAACGAGCTGAAACGTTCGCAACGTTTGGTGACGATCACGTCAATCTAATAGTTGATTATCGAAAGCGTGAAAAACGAGAAAAATTTAACGGAAACTACATTTTGATCATAAATGCAGAAAATTATTCTAAAACTACAGTATAGCGAAGGTTCTTCTACGGCTCGTTATCAAGAAGGGTACGACGATTAAGCCGTTTACAAGCACTTTATTTCGGGGTAACAAAATTTCTTCGCTGACTGTGTGCCGCAGTTTTTCGCGTATACGCGACAAATCGATGCGTTAAATGAGAATGAACGACTTGGAAACCTTCGACTTCGGATCTACCGAACGTTCTGCCTATTAAATTTTATTTCAAATTGAGATTAGGAGGATTTAAAAAGTAATCTGAAGGAATTTTATCTCGCAACTCGGCAACCGCGAAAATTGACGTTCGTCGACTCGTAACCATCGTTTCTACGTAAAAATGATAAAACTTGCCTTCTTCGCATATCTTGTTCGGTCTTATTTTTTATTTCAGCATTTATCCAAATATATTTCCTTTAATTTGCCACTATTCAGCCGATGAACGGTTAATCTTTTAGCGATAGTATTCGTATAGCGATGATTTTGAATATTAGACCTTGGACGATATTTACATAATTGATATCAGTTTCGGGGTGAATATTTTAAGCCCAGTGCATAGTAATAAAGCGGCTGATCAATTTAAAGTCGATGATACGCGATTTAACCGCTTCGGATTAAAGTTGATATTTATTTGTTGTTAATACCGCAACGTAAATATCTTTGATACGCTTTGAGTAGCCGCGTAGAGGATTTGTTCAAGAATATTATAGCAATAAACGTATAAATTATTCCTTGCTCTCTGTTCTATTAGATAATGTATAATAGTAGTAGATTGTGTTTATGTATGAATACCTCGATACTAAGATGATATAACATTTTAATCGATTAAATTTTAGATTTATCATTTCGTCATTATGCGTGTAATGTAAAATACTAATAAAATAAAGTTTATCAGAGTTTTTCGATACATACAGCTGGTAAATGTCCTGATACTTGTGGCCTACAGCGAATGCATAATTTTCAATTATATATTTGTACTTTTTTAAATTTGAGTCGTTACAGCGAAGGGAAAGGAAGACCAAAGTACAATTTTTGCGCAAAGGTCAATAATTTCGTTGGTAAAGTTCCTCAGTAGGGAATTCAGAATAGAATACGAGAACAGTGGAAATTATATCAGAGAATGTAATTGTATGAATAGGATGGTTAGGCGAGATCTTTCGTAAATTCTGTAGTGGTGTAAATCTCTTTGATAGAGTATGTAGAGCGGTCAGCGCAAATTAATATTTAACGAATATTGGATAGCATGCGTAACGATATTTGCTTAAATAATGTACTGTTATGTAAATCAACAAATTGTAGATATATTACATTGGTTAGAGTTAGAAAATAGGAGATAAAGCTTATTTTACTAGCTACGTTATTCTTGTCGATTAAACGATACTTGTGGTTTAAAATGGTCCGATTTGAACTGTTTAATTATGCTCGACGTAATTTATGAGCAATTACATATAAGTTGCAACTTGTTTAAACAGCAATTTCAAGAGTTTATAATCGAACTTTTTAATGTACTTTCAAAAGTAATTTTTTCAGTTAAATCAACTTCGCGTTCATAGTTTCAACATATTACGGTGGAATTAAAACAGAAAAAATGCGGGGAAAGAGAAACGTACATTGGAGTCGTTCCTGTTTCGAAGTTGGCGATCGTAGGTTTTAATCAGAAAGTTTTTCTACCATGAAACTATAATAGCCCCTTCGTTGCTTTATAAATACTGCATCAAGCATGCAGACCGAAGGTAGATCGTATATATTCATTTTTTTAAAGTTGAAAATTTCCTTCCAATTTCTATTCATCCTCATTATCGCTGCCTGATACCTTCGACAAATAACTAGGTATAAACATGAGATCCAAGCAGAAATGTGTATTATTTGTTAAATATTGTAGCGAGTACTCTATGATTTTGGATATTTTATATATTTTTGCATTTTACGTGCATTCATTTACCTGCATTACATGCAGAATCTAATTACCCACGTTCTCTCTTCCTTATTGGCTTCATATTATACAAAGTATCGCACTAAATCCGTTACAATCGCTATCAATGTCTCGCACAATCAACGAACCGAACTAAGCTGCGTGTTTTTTGTTTGCGACATTTTTTCGTGCTATTAAAGTGGCGATATTGTCTCGTAGCAGAATTAGCGGCATACATAGATGGACATTTCAAATCTTGTAACTTTCTCTGAGCCACTCTGCTATAAGACAGACAGCGCTTAATAAATTCCGCGTTGGCTTGCAAATAAATGTGCTGTATTATACTTTCAACACACACAAAACATTTAATGCTTTGACACAAGAGAGAGAGAGAGAGAGAGAGAGAGAGAGAGAGAGAGAGAGAGAGAGAGAGAGAGAGAGAGAGAGAGAGAGAGAGAGAGAGAGAGAGAGAGAGAGAGAGAGAGAGAGAGAGAGAGAGAGAGAGAGAGAGAGAGAGAGAGAGAGAGAGAGAGAGAGAGAGAGAGAGAGAGAGAGAGAGAGAGAGAGAGAGAGAGAGAGAGAGAGAGAGAGAGAGAGAGAGAGAGAGAGAGAGAGAGAGAGAGAGAGAGAGAGAGAGAGAGAGAGAGAGAGAGAGAGAGAGAGAGAGAGAGAGAGAGAGAGAGAGAGAGAGAGAGAGAGAGAGAGAGAGAGAGAGAGAGAGAGAGAGAGAGAGAGAGAGAGAGAGAGAGAGAGAGAGAGAGAGAGAGAGAGAGAGAGAGAGAGAGAGAGAGAGAGAGAGAGAGAGAGAGAGAGAGAGAGAGAGAGAGAGAGAGAGAGAGAGAGAGAGAGAGAGAGAGGAAGAGAGAGAGAGAGAGAGAGAGAGAGAGAGGAAGAGGCAGGGAGAGGCAGAAAGAATAATGAATGTTGTTAATTTACGTGTCGTTTTTAAAGTTCGATATTTCCATAAAGGAGTGCAAATGCATTTATAATGTCGGTCTTATAATTTAGATTTTATCAAAATATCAGTGTCGGACCTTCGAACCGTATTATTTAAGGACACACTTGCTTTGAATATTAATATCCTTTCTTTGTACGACAACCTTTTTAATTCCGGATGTCAAATAAATTACAGTGAGTTAGCGTAATTGTAATATCGAAGCGACCGCTTTGTTAATGCTGATCCATTGTAAATGTAATAACGGCAAATACATATGTGTAACAGGTTAACGTGGTTCGATATACATTATGTAATTCACACTCTGTGCACGAGTAAAATCTTCATGCGCAACTAGCATATATAATTCATAGAATATCGCGGTTGTATTTCGGAATAAAATTAATTAAAAAATTAATTTAACTTTCGTCAGAAATTATATCGTTAAATTATAACGTTTTAGTTTAATTATTAATCACGGTAATACAATTAGAGCGATACGTTAACTAGTATGATATATTACGATTATCGTAAAATATAATTCATTTTTCTAAGTTCAATCCTGTAGTAATTTTACTGACTAACTTTGTTAATGACTTTTTGTACAGTGACATTTGATAATATGATTTTTGGTTCGATACTTTACTATAATTAATAAAATAGCGCACGGCACCCGAGTTCAATCGACGTAAGGAATGAAAAATACGTCACAGAAAGAGTTGCTTTTGAGAAAATTCGAATTTAAGCTTTTACGACGTGCGTATTATATAACATTAAAAAGTAGTAGTAAGATACTAGTAGCAAAGAGACTTCTTACGAATTCAATTACAACGAATCTTTTACAGATTGCATGGCAACGATAAAAAATCATATTCATCGTATTAAAATCCGTATCGATGAATTTTGTTTTTAAACGCCAAAGAAGCTGCAGCATGAACAATGTAAAATCGAACTGAATGCGAACGATCGGAAATCAAAGGACAAAAAGCAGCGAGGCTATCAAAGGCTACAAAACAGTCTGTGAACGATGTTTGAATCATTTTTTACACCTTTTTGGAGCCTCTGTAATCCAACCATAGTAATCCCGGTAAACCCATCACTGTATCAAGCTTCCATTAGTCAGCCAATCCCTTCCGAGAGGGTCCGAGTAAAATCTTCATGCACAATCGGGACGATATGAAGCCATCAATACGTAAAATTCAGCGATGGTCCGCGGAAAAGGGTCAGAGGGGCGCTGATTGCGTCCATTGAAACGGAAACGGTCAGCATACTTTTCCCCATTCGAGTCAGAAATCACCGATCTTGAAGGGGCAGAGTTTACGTTTCGCCGACAAGCGTCGCGACGAGAACCATCCACCTAATTTCTGTTCTATCGACTGATGTGTCATACTTACTACCACTGCTGTAAGATCGAACGTCTCCGTCAATGTGGTGGCAGTTAGTGGTAAAAGCTGTCTGGGGAATGGACCGTGGCCGGTCGTTTTTCAATCTTTCATTTTCGTCGCTGTGGAGCGCCAACGGTGACTGAATGCCAGAAGAGACCACCGTAGGCTTGATTTCGCGCGACTCTATATTGACACAAGCGACAACGATCAATTCGGACCCAGAACTTCGAACGACCGCTCGACAGAGTCGAGTGGTTAGAGAACGTCGCGTCTGCTGATGTTCCCACACGCGGAGAAAATTATGAATACACGTATCGCTGCTGTATACCGAGGGCAACCGAATACAGAAAGGGTGTTTGCGGATATATGCGCGTATATACATACGCCTGTGCAAAGGAGAGCGAAAGAGAGAGAGAGAGAGAGAGAGAGAGAGAGAGAGAAAGGGAGAGAAAGGAGAAGAAGAAGAACAAAGCGAGTAAGGGGAAAAGAGACAGGCACGACACGAGATAGAATATAAATGCTGTGCACGACAGTCGTGCAAATCTATTCGCCAGATCCAGTAGCATTGTCAGAATTTAGCTCCTACGGTTATTTCGTGGTATGGGTTCCGGTTAAATGAGAATCTTTTATACATTCCGTGTACACCGTTTCCGTTACCCTTTTTTCTCCCCATATTTTAATTAATGGTAGGTTGCCGCTCGAATGCAACCTACGAGAAATGGAATCACGACGACCCACTCGTTGTCGTGCCTTCCTCCTCCTCCGAGCGATCCTTTCCCCTCCGTTCTCGCGCCTTTGAGTTCTTCGGTGGCGGGTACACGTAGTATACACACGGAGATCGGACCAATGCAAACGGTTTTACCTCTCGTTCCACGACTTTCAGTCTACTTGCCGTTTCGCTCCCTTCACGCACCGAAACTTCCCGTTCTCTTTCATCCTTCTCGCCGCTCCTCTCTCTGCTCCTTGCCCCTTTTTGTCTCGACATCGACGTTCCTCCCTTTCGCGGCTTCTTCCTAAAATAACGCGATCTTTTCATTCCCCTTTGCGGTCTCGTCGCGTTGCCACACGCTTCTCACCCGCGCTCAGGTCGTATTGGTTACTTTGCTGCGTGAATTCCGCACTTCGAAACGAAATTTCAAACTCCCGCCATCGCTTTCAGCCGACGCGTTTTTCCCTCTTTTATTTCTGTTTTTTTTTCCATCTCGCTGCCTTCTCACCCCCCTCTGCCGCCCTTTATCCTGTGTCACTGTTACATTCGCAGCTTTCTCCGCGTTGCGTTAAAACGTTTGCGATGTCCAATATTTCTGCGACGATAAATCACAAAACGCTACGTTACACAACCCTTTTCGAAGAGTCGCGGGTGCACGACGCGCTTTTGATTTTCTTCACCCTCGCGACGCTACACGACGCAACACGACGCGAGCTTCTTCGTGACAGCACGTGCACCCCGCGGCGGTTGCAACGTGTCACGAACCGAACTTACGTGCTTACTACACGTTTTCGTCGCGACGCACCACGTCAACGCGTCCCAGCATCCTTTCAACCGATTCCCGTTAACAAGCTACTTATCAGACGCCGCTAAATCAGCCAGAATATTTCGTCGCATTAATATCACGCCTCTGACGCGATTCTCCGCTAATTTCTAACTACTTTTGCGGTATTATGCGAAATTAATTAGAAACTTACATGCTGGGTCTCACTACGCGATAATAATTTGCCAAGGAATAACAACATAGCGAAATGAGAAATTACGAGATTGTAAAATTTCGTAATACAATGTTTACGCTTTTGCGAAATAAGAAATAAATCGCTTCAGTTATATGTACGTTTTCGTCGAGTGTTCGTCGCGTGATGATCGTCTCGTATACTACAAATCTAAAGTAACGTAAAATAGGAAAATATAGCAGCAAGATCGTTCAGAAAAAATATCAAGCGACCCACTGTATAAAATTGGCACGGCAGTCAACGCGTCAACGAGCAAGAATCGCTACTTATTTATTCGATTTTTGCCGTTCCACAGTATGGAGATTTTATTTCAATTTTGCTGTCTGAATAACTTCGTTTCGATCCCCTATCGAGTCAACTATAAATAATTCGCAACAGTTCGCCTGAAATCTTGTATGCGACAGATTGCCTATCTTGTGGTCGATATCGCTTTAATGCATACATAAACGTTTAATGACAATCTCGCTAAAGAAAAAATGGATAGAGAAGAAGTTATCTGCGCGGATGGAAGTTTGAAACGCTACACTTATCGAGGTACGCGAGATAGTAGGTATATAACGTATGTTAGTTTGAAAGTCAACACGTATACGAGACGATGCTGATACGCGAAACAGTCTTTAACATCGTTTCGTTTCGTATACGCAGCTGAAAATGATAAATAAACGGCGTACGAACTTGCGTATAGCCTTTTCACGTTGGTTTTTATTTCTTTGTTCCGCGTTTTTCCAGCTTCCGTATTTATGCTGCGTTGGTGATATTCGATGCGCAGCGTTCAATTTTTTACTCTGGTAACATCCGACGTCGATTACATATGGCACAGCGTAGAAATCAGGGACGTTACGACTCGATGACGCGTACGATTGATACTCGATACGTCGAGATACAATGTAATACAATGAAAATTCGTAAATTTGTGTCATCGTGTTCTAACTGCATGGATTTCTTTGTTCTCAGTGACGTAGGATACTTTTTAGTAATATCAGTCGTGATGTAAATTGAACGGTTTTTAGATAAACACAGTGTTTATATCTATTTCTGGTGTCGTGTATAAGTAGACGACTTTTATTGTTATTAATATTATTTCGGTACAATTTTATTATATCCTCTGGCAGTCGTTATACGAAGAATTGCACGACTATTGGAAATCAAATAGAAGCGTTTATTGACACAAGTTTGCACGGGAGCTAACGCGATAATCAGCCACTTCGAATTCGAGCTCGTAACGCGTATTTTCGCGATGGTGCCGTTAGAACGGAGGCGAAACGTTAGGTTTCACCGTGAACTTTCTCTGTGACGTTTCCAAATGCCGTCTCGGGATCGTTCGTGACGCGGATTTTCCATCGGCGCTTCGATTGTTCGCGTTTCTCGCCAAGGGAGCAATCTTATAACGTTCCTTTGAATAATCGCGTCAAGGGATAACGAGGCCACTGTGAATTATAAACCACGATGTAATGAGACAATCCCGATAGAAACATATCTCTACGATAAATTAAATTTTCTAGCGATACGAGCAGAGAACATGTATCGTACGTAAGGACATAAGAAGAATTCTGAGAACACGACGTTACTTGCGTAAGTACAGTATATAAAAGAAATTCATTTTTGGCTCGGTAAATATCGAATTTATCGCTAAGACGTAACACGAAGAGATCGTTAGAATTTATTTACAGGATACTAGCGACATGTGTGTTTTATTTAAGAGTATCTATTTTTTAACCAAAAGCGACTTTGAGCTTGTTATCGAAGTACAATCTATGCAAAATGTATTTACTTCGCTGTATGATTATCGGCCTTTTTTAGTTCATTGTCGCAAACGAATAAAATATCACGTATCGGTTGTAATAGCAGATATATACTTTACATAGCAGGTGAATACGCGTGGATCAGAATTAAATAGACATAGGTATAGTGTTATATACGTTCATCGTACTACTCGACTGTTTAAAATATGGAAATGTTTCTTCCATGTTCTCTTCCAACACGCGATGGCTATAAGACCGAAAAACTCACTATTGCTTTCCGACCGCGACACTTCAGGTCCGCACCATAAAACACTGTCGCATCTATTACAACCTCACCCTCGCTATAAGGGTACCCTCGCTATAATTTTTAAGCTACCGAAATCTCATCGATATCGTTTCTCGTGCTACGCTGATTTTATACAATATTTATTCGCCGCTTTCGATCACGAGAGATTCAAAGTAAATCACCGCTTGTAATCAACGATATGGAAATTAAAAGTTTCATTTTGCTTTAGCGTGCGAATGTAGCTTTAAAATCTTACCAGCTAAAATTGCCAGTTGCCGAATAGCTCGCATAGTATTATACAAGTATGTTTAAAAAATATTTTTTTACGACAAATTCATTCAGTTACCTTATTCGTATCAGAGGTGAAAATACAGCGTGGGAGATTCAACGGAAAGAGAATTTCCCTAAAAAATTTCTGGCACAAGTTGCCGAGCACAGAATTAACCGTGTTTTTTGATCTTCAATCGGTAAGTTTAAAACCGCGAAAAGTTGCTTGATTTCACTTTCGAAACCGCGATGAAGCAACAATTTTGAGGGAAAAAGTTTGCCGGTATCGTAATTCAGCGGTTTCGTGATTAACCGCGAAAACACCGTACGCAAACCAGAAAATTTTCACCGACGACAAGAACAGCATATACTATGCAGAGAATCGATGTTCCTACTCGTTTCTCTCTGTTTGAAACTTTTTTTACGGAAGGGTGTTATGTGCCGCGAGTTTAGATAGACTTTAATACGTACATGCGTAACGGCCGTAAATTATGAATCGATGAAACCGCGGACAATTCGACGAAAAATGAAACTTTTCTATCGTTCCAGCGAGGTTTGCAACTCTGAAAGTTCGGAGCAGTTAGTTTGTCGAATAAACCCGCCGCTCCAGAAATTACGACTGATTTCGCGAAAAATCTTGTTCGTCCGATTTTCGACAGTTTCCATGCAAGTTTAGGCTGCGATGGAACTAGAAGCTAGGAACTAGGCAGTGACGTTATCTCGCGACTTCGCTTCTCGATGACGCGCCATTTTTTACCTCGACCCTCTGGTTCGGGCATAACGTTCGCATATATTCTAGCTGGTTTAACCATAAAACGTAAAACGAATACCGTGTTGCAGACTGGCGATCATCAACCATTTTCCTCTTTGTTCGTAAATAAATAACAAGGCCGAGCTGCCAGCGAACAGAGCGCACCTTCTTTTCGGGAGGGCCGGCGAATTGGCGTATCCGATTTAAAACAGGGGACGTTAGCGACGCTCGATCGCTGCCCGATCGAAATAACCGCGAAACGGGTGTGGAACAATCGCGCATTAATCAGCCAGTTAATTACTCTGGCGCGCGAATATCATTGAAAATCGTTGCGTGCAACATCGATAGCTCGAGACATATCACGACCGACGAACGTATGTAGGTACATATACACTGGAATTTCAACCTTCCGCTTGGAGATTCGTTGCGTTTAATCTACAGGAAAATATTAGGATCGATGGCTATTAGAACTGGTTGCGTACATTGAAAATAGAAATGCCGATTTGCATATTATACACGGTATTTCGCGAAGCAAAGAAATTAACGTTCATTTTATTCTTTGCATCTTTCGATCTGCGAAGACTTATTATTAATCGTAATACGTAATTTCTTTAGAAAATTTTCAATTCTTGTTTCTTTTAAGTAATAAGATTAAATAAGAGGATTAAACGAGAAAGAAAATTGTATCGTTTTTAGTTACCATAGCGCTTAAACCACACAAAGAGTACGATATGGATTTAATAGGAAAATTCTCGCCGGTTTTTGTTAACTTTATCCTTTAACAACAACGTTGTTACGTTAAGCGCGTTGTAAAGCATCGACGTGTGAACAAATGAACGTCGACGTTAGCACGCGATATCGTTAAATAAGTTACAACCTTTAATTTGTATTTAACATTGGATAAGTTTTAAACTAGTTTAAATACTTAAAAGCGCATACTTTGTTCAGCAACGATTTTCAGGCACTTCGGCGGGTAGATTGTAAAACAACTGGATCTCTCCAACAAATCCAATTTCCATTACGCAATCGGGGAAGGTGGTGCGGGAAGTTGAGAGGAGAGCAGGCGTGCGGTTTCTGGCGGAAGCCAACGCCGCCACGAGCGCATAACGGCGCATTCTATGGAATCTGTAAATTCATAAGCGGCGGAACATCTTCCGGCCGTGCATCTTTCTGCTGGTCAGACGAGGGTAGCTAGAGCGTTTCCTGAAGCGAATCCTCCGTTCTTTCTCGCCGAACGTCATCTCTCCCGATATCTTTGAACGGACGAGCGTGTCAGGGGCGGCTGGAAGTTCGCTTCACGACCGACCGAGACGACTGTTGAGAGGGCGGAGGAGGATGCGAAACGTCACGGGCGAAAGAGGCACGGAGAAAGGGAAAAAAGCCATCGTTCACCATCGATTTCTCGAGGCAGGTCCGGGTGAGTGACGGTGGCATGGAGTAAACTCCGTGCTATAATTGAGTTCGACGTGGCTTGAAGAATGGCCGTACTACGATGCAACGGGCGCGTGCACGCCCGCACCTGCTCTCTCTCTCTCTCTCTCTCTCTCTCTCTCTCTCTCTCTCTCTCTCTCTCTCTCTCTCTCTCTCTCTCTCTCTCTCTCTCTCTCTCTCTCTCTCTCTCTCTCTCTCTCTCTCTCTCTCTCTCTCTCTCTCTCTCTCTCTCTCTCTCTCTCTCTCTCTCTCTCTCTCTCTCTCTCTCTCTCTCTCTCTCTCTCTCTCTCTCTCTCTCTCTCTCTCTCTCTCTCTCTCTCTCTCTCTCTCTCTCTCTCTCTCTCTCTCTCTCTCTCTCTCTCTCTCTCTCTCTCTCTCTCTCTCTCTCTCTCTCTCTCTCTCTCTCTCTCTCTCTCTCTCTCTCTCTCTCTCTCTCTCTCTCTCTCTCTCTCTCTCTCTCTCTCTCTCTCTCTCTCTCTCTCTCTCTCTCTCTCTCTCTCTCTCTCTCTCTCTCTCTCTCTCTCTCTCTCTCTCTCTCTCTCTCTCTCTCTCTCTCTCTCTTTCTCTCTCTTTCTCCACGTGAGACTGTATACGGACGTAATACAGGGTAGGGCGAAAATAGTAGCATGGCCGGAAAAAATAAGTCGAAACAAAGGAATGAGATTTTTTTCACGCGAGACTTGGTTTTCGAGAAAATGGACATTGAAACTTCATCAGCTAGATCGAGTTTGGCTAATTCGGGCTAGGTAGGACCACGTAATTAGAAAGAACTATAGGAGATTATTCTAGCCGTGAAAAAATGTCAAAGGCCTGAAACGAAGCTTTTTCGCAAGATGCTTCGTTACCGAGGAAAATAAATCTCATTTAATATCGCGCGCGAATATAAAGCATAGACTCTTCCTCGGAGAGTGTATTTAATTATAACATGGCACCGATAAGGTTTTAAACAAACGATCGATATTTCATATATCTATCGATGCCACAAGAAGATAATAAATATTTCTTTCGATCGTTAGCTTGCCACTAGTTCGTACGTTTCATCGTTAGTTACGTATCGTTGATATAAATCGCGCAATATTGTATTTAGTAAATCGATATTGTACGAACTTCGTTTCTGCAAGGTGTATACTCATTTTTGCCACTCACTGTATGTATGCAGTGGACGTTATTTCTGCAGGTAAGTCTGCACGAAGGGCGAGTTCTGGGAGACGAGCAGACGGTTGATGGCGCGCACTCTTTTTATCCACGATTTTGCCACTCATCCCGTGACAGTTTAATTAATTACTTTTAATGAGCACAGACGCGCTTGATCTCGCACGCGAACACCAGCTGCTGCACCGACTACGTAATTCAACGTGCATGCGACAACGGAGGGCGCGCGTCTAATGTTTTCTTTAAGAGGTTGCCTCGGGTAACGAATTTCAGGTTATTCGTTGGAACCGCTTTCGTTATATTTCCACTTCTTTTTAATTAGTCGCGACTATTTCATTCGTTATTTTTCACCTAACGACATTACGTTTCTTCGTTATAATAATTGACCCGTTAAAGCGAAGAATCGGCGATTTATCGACGAGAAGGATAGAATTGAAATTCAAATGATGACGATGTCTGCGCATGTGGTTCGACGAAAGAATTTATATGCCGAGTCGTGAATAGAAAACACGAGGATACCGTTCGAACGAGCAATATCGTGAAAGTTAATAACGATCACGCACCATTTACAAAAACGAGACTTTTTCGAAATGGTTGTTCCATTTCGTTACTCGCTGTTAAAGGTAATCACCCTAGAATGGTGGAAAGAGAGTGAATGTAATGGACCGAGGTTTTCTATCGAAGCTTCTACTGGTAATAGAATTGAGAACTTTGTATACGTTACTAGATATACATTTGAATATTTAATGAAGTAAAATCTAGGAGCTGAACGTACCAAATTCAAGCTGCTGTATTCTCTTCTATATACGTCGTAAATTCTATTTACGTTTAGGTGTAAGTGGAGACTCGTTATAAAAAAAACTGCCTAAAATAAAAATGTTTTATTTTTAAAAAAAGCGAGAACGATACCAACGCTACGATATTGGAGCAGTTGAAGCAACGTTTACCAAAATAGACCCCACAGTAAATATTAAAACATCAAAAGCAAAAAATCGAATATTTTGCAGTCGACTGAATTGCGTCGAGTTTTAAATAAATAATTCTGCATAACCATATGAATAACTAGGCTGTTAATTGCTAAAAAAATAAATTTTCACGATATAGGCAGGGTCAAGTATTTATTATCCAAAATGAAGATAATAAACAAAGACAAATAATTATTCCGCTGTATGAACAAATGAAATTATTTGAAGAAATAAATTATTTCAAACTGATCTGTTTGCAGAATACATATTTGGTTATTTCAAATAATCGTACGAAATAACAAATTATGACTTCTCATACATAATAACAAACATATTAATTGTCATAAATTATTTACTCTTAAAGTACCTCCATATTAAAACAATTCGTCAAATAATCGCAGACTCGCTAATCATGGAAAATTATTCGGATGATATAGCAAAGGAGGAGAAGCATTATTCCAAATAAATATATTTTGTAATAAACGATTTTATTTTAACGTGTCTATGCCTACAAGTCTTTGCTCGTTGTTAAAGTATTGTAAAACTTCAAGTTCTATCTAGGAATAAATTATTATCTTCCTGAGTACTGTATTTGCCTTTTTCTCAAGTTCGATATTAAACTTGTCGTGAATCCGAAACACCATTTCCCGCGTGCGAGGAAACATCATTTGGAGCATGTGAACAATTATACGATTTACGATTCTTCGATAAATATATCGTGCGATCGATATATTTCATTTATTATATTTAGTCGCTTCATTTAAAAGCGTGGGCAAGAAAAAGCAACAACGAATTTCATTTAAAATTAAGTAGAAACGACTAGAGTGAAAATCAACTTTTGGTACTACGTTTTCAAGATATGTGCTAGACAATCTCCAGTTGCGTAATAGGAGCTTTTCAGTATTTCTTTTCATATCTGGAAGACAAGATATTACGTATCCGTGGTACGTATCCTTCTCCCTTCGCACACTCTTCCATCCGACGGAACAGAATACGCGAGGGTTTTCATTGGCAAGTTTATGACACGTTTCCGAATAAGATAGAATTACTACCGAGACAGGATGTTAATATATTTATAGATAATAATAATTCATTACTCGTGATAAAAGGATTACGGCGATGAAAGGATAATAAGAGGTTCTTTGTTCTAAGCAACTAAAGAAACGCAGTAAACCTGTTGTCTTCGATGACGAATAAATAAAATATGGTAGACGATTATTCATAAATATTTTTTTATTAACGACAGAATACCAATACAACGCGAGTGATACGATCTATGATCGAGCTGACATCATTTGTAACAGAATACAAAATATTCTTTGCCCGACTGTATATTAAATCCTTCCTATTGTTAAGTATTTTTCAGAAAGATTTCAAATATCCAGCTTCGACCACATAATGCTTATACCATCCAAATATTCGCCAATCTTCAATCTCAACATTTCAATATGAAGCGTATATACTAACCAAACCTAACCCGAGCCGACAAATATTGACAATATTATTGATCGTATGCAGGCCCCTTAAGATTAATTTGACTAACAACGTTCGCGTTAGGATTGTGTTCCACTGTGAACATAGGCTTCATAATCTTGCGAATGGAATAATCCACACGATTTAATTCGCGAATAAGAGAAGGCCGTACAAAACCGTACAACAAGATATGTCCGTATGCTATGCTTACTTACATAATTAATTAAAAACCTCGGCGGCTATCTGATAATTGCTTTCCACCACATTAAGGTATTTGTACCTTAGAGTTTCAAGAGTATATTACTCAATTTATACGAAAAAAATGTATTATTATTTGATTTTAGGTCGATTCGAAAACACGCATTCGCACATACAAATCCACAGTTGCACGATATCGATGTAACGTCGTTTGTTTTTCGTTTTGTTCAGTCTTCGCTATACTTTGTTTCCTGACGTTTGACCGCGACGAACCTGAGCCCACAATTTTTTGGCTTTTACGCGATTATTTACGGCACGGCCAGCGTGTATTCACTTGACCGACTGCAATCAGCAAAACAACCGGCCTCCGCTTTCGCCGAAAAGCGGAAAGCCCCGTCCAGCTTCCTGCAATTGTCCGCGTTGTCCGTTAATTTTGTATCTTTTAATTCCCCTTTCGCCACGCACGAATATATATCTTCGTACTCTTCAACCTCGATTTTCCGTACACCTCTGGTGACCCGTGTGTTTCCGTGGTTTCACTCACGATCAAGTTTCGCTATTTTTCAACGCTCGTGCCCGCATTCGATTTTTGCTCGACAACTTGTCACGCGCCTAGTTGCTACCCAGCTAGGGTTTCTTTTTTGCCATTTCCTGACGAGAATGCAGCAAAGAGAACGGATGTAGGCTTCGGAAGTCGTGCAAACGGCCGAAGCATGCGAATGAAATTTCTTTCACCACTAAACAATAGTCGTTTGATGAGAAGAGCACTCCAAAGGTTGCTGTTGATGGCAGCGTGTGCGAGCGGTGGTTGCATGCATATTATTGGATCGACGAAAGATGATGTGCAAAGTGATTTATTATTTGTAAGCGGTACATTCCACGCTAATAGATTAGATAGAAATATCTCTGCGATTGTGTAGTCGCGTGATTTTAATTTTAATCGAATCATATTTGAATTATATATGTTGAAATATTAAACTAATTCGTATTTGAAGTGTTATAAAATTACATGTATCGATTAATAATGAAATGAAGTCGCGGAAGAAATTGAAGACAATATAACAAAAATTTTAGTTGTATTTAGTAACTAAAAGCATTGATTCTATTAGTTTAATAATTTTACCCTGAAGTAGCGAAGAATCACAATATTTATTTGTGAAATATAAAATAATCTTTTCCATTGTCTAGAAGTTTCGTTTAATCTTTTATGGTTTCAATTTATAATTAATTTCGCTGGCGAATTTGCTTTCTGCAAATCAAATATTAAATTACGGATCGGGTTGACAACGATACGTAACGCGTGTAATGGAAAAACGTAAAACCGAAAATATACTAACATGTTAATTTGACATCCTGTATTACTTTAAAGATATGTACATTGAACTTTTGTTTGATATCGAATTTCAGATTGGATCGTAATGCTCGTTTGCAAATACACAAATACAAAATGTATAGAGTAACCCTATATTTTATTTATGAAATTTCAATTAAATTCACAGACGTTAATATAACTCGTTTCATTTGTAACTGCTGTCATTTCTCTAATGTATCATATGCGATCTTCTTATGCGAATTTTAATAAAATTTAAATCAGAGAAGTATAAATATAACGAACTATTCCAGGTATGTGTATGGAAGAAGCTCTTGTAACGATTTAAAGATTCACTCGCAAACACTTTTATTAGCAATTTCCTTTTTTTTTTATTCAATGCCACGAGGCACAGTATCTCTCCTCTTCTTACACTACGTAATTAAATTGTTATATTTTAATTATATCGATTGATCGATACACGCGTATCACTGTGGTAGTACAAGCCAGACACTAGTACGTTTAACCAAAATTACGATTAACAGCCTTAATCCTTAACAGCATAATACACACGTACTGTATCATTTTTACCTTATCGAAGACATCAATTTATTATCGCTAGATCGCGGATATTTATGCAAATTCGCACTTCTTTTACCCACTAAGTATTATAACGAATATTATACTACGAACATTTTATGTACTTTTGTATATTATACGCAATCCGTGAATTGGAATACTTTTAAATCTCCCATAAACGCGTAAGAATCTAATTATCACATTTAACCATTGACCATTCCAGCTCTTTTTACGTTACAAAGTCCTGACGCTATTAATTCTACCTGAACGTAGCGTGGTTATTATAAGACAACAGAAAAGCATCTTCGTCGCGTTTGCCAATAATCCACGCTCATTTCCATGTAAAGTAAGCGTTCGGTAAACGCCCTTTTTTCCTCGCATGATGGATCGTGCTGATTTCCAACGTGCGTCGATCTAACGGCATGCAGGCTCGTTCGGTAATAAATCCCACGCACGTATCTGCTCTTCTGCCCGCCTGTATCCTCGGTTTGATTATTTCATAGTCGGAACGATTACCGAAGACAGCTGAGTAAATACTAACACGACCGGCTCGTTCGCCGACGTGACTGCATTTTGAGCCGGTGCTCTCTGCTTTAAGCGGTGATCATCGAGCGGTTCGTCCGAGCTTATACGTGCGTTGTAAACATAAAAGAGAGAGAGAGAAAGAGAGAGAGAGAGAGAGAGTACGTATTAGACCGATGTCTAAAGTGTGATAAACAAAATGTGGAAAACTTCGTTTCCTGCATTTCGTCGAAGTATACGTTCGCCGTTTTCTTGGATCACGTTTAGATAACCCCTACTGTTTCCTGTTTCGTAATTTTTTCGACAGTTTCAAACAGATCGTGCCAGAGCGCGCATATACCATGTAGTTTTCATTAAAATAAACGAAATATACTTAATGATCACTTCTGTAAAGATCATTCGTTATTAAATTGTAACAAATCTTTCTAAATAAAACGCTCCTTTATCGAGAAGTCGATTTTTCTTTGAACGGAATATTCGAGCAATTTGGCAAACCGAATAAAAGTTCCAAAATGAATATAGCTTAGCTACGTGCCAAGGTATACCGAAACGGCAAGGAAATTTTCTTGTAATAAATTTCAGTGAAGTCGACGCGTTATTTTTCAGGCGAGAACTAATCGTGGCGAACCATAGGAATGATAGCAAGCGTTAGCGACCTCCGAGTTTGTATAGTGGAACCGGATAGTTACGTCAAGTTTCCACGCACGACTTCATAAAGTTTGCAAACCACTGGGCTACCGGATGGACCGTGGTTTTCGAGGGAAATACCTTGAAGAGAGAGTCTCGAGTTTCGTCTACAACCCAGCACCGATGCTCGACGTATTTATTCGTGGAATTCTGGAATTCGTTTGCGCTCCAGATACCGCCGCTGTCTTCCCGTATCCGTATGCCTACGTAAGAAACGAGCGTCCTGACGTCTGGATATAATTTTTACGTCCTATCCAGGGTACTACATCTTTCTGTCGATCCGCTGTCGCCGATCCTTTGTTCCCGTCCTTTCCTCTATTCTTAGAAACATGGCCGACCGTTTACCAGACGACGCATGCCAGTTTTCGTTCCTGCAGATGCCAGGTAGATGTGTCTGACTCTGCTCGTCCTTTTCCACTTTGAAATATCTCGATCCGTTTGCCATCGCGTTCCCTCCAATCCACAAAATCCAGGCCGATGCTCGAGGAAAGACACAGCTCACTCGTCGAAACAAATACACCGAGAACGCAGCCGTTCAAGTTTAACGTAAATTTCGCGAAAAGATCGGGTCGACGTCGACTCGATATGATGTTTGCACTGGCTTTTTGTTGTATCGCTCCCGGCTAGAACGCTGCATGACAGTATGGAAAGCATGACACGATCTTTCGGATTAATACACTGTAATGCACTCGATCTTCGCCCTTCTCTCTTGCCTTCGCAGAATCTTCGTCCCTCTGATTTCTGTTTCCACCATCTGTGGATACAGTCTCTGTTTCCAGTTTTACGTTCTCGAACGTTCATCCGACTGATTCGACTTTTCAATAAACGAACATTCGATTATTTAAACTATATATGGCGTTACATTACTTAATTACGGAACTTTTCGATTCGATTAGTTGCGTTACTTGCATAATATTCTATCGTTGCAATTTTGTCGACATATAGACGTATTTTAGAGCGTTAGTTTCAGCACGTTCGATGCTAACGAAATTCTGAAAAGCTTCGTATAATGTACAGAATATATTCATAAAAAAAAAAATTCTGTGATAGGTGTTCGAATACTTTCACGAGCTACTGTATGCATTCTATCGGGTACAGATCAATGCAGTGACAAGGCGCGTTCGCTGCAACATCGGCCGAGATAAGTTTTTCCTACGCTACGCGCTTTCTTCTAATATTAAACTTCTTCCATTCAATTCGTCCCGTGTGCTTCTCCTACTATAGGAATCTATTACGGTGCACGATGAGAAATATTCGAAAAGTCAGCGTATTCAAACATGACGTAAGCGTGTATCCGCGGTCTTGTTCCTCTTCGCATGTGCATACGTAATCGCTGAATAAGTACATCGTATGTCTCTTACTCATTCGTACTAGAAACAATGTATATCGATAATTCTATCGCTTTCTTAACAAAACGAATGAAAACCATCCGTGAAAAATACATTTTATTTTGTATTTATATATTTAGTTTGTATTTAACCTCGATTATACCAGTTGGTAAAGATTTACACAAATTTGTAACGTTTAAATTTAAATTAAATACCTTTTCCGTTGTCGCAAAGCAGATCTATAGCGTGAGATAAATAAAAGTTTTATGATGTTCGAATATCAGTTTGAATATTAAATCTCTGTATCTAACGACGACGGACGAACAAAGGATACAAAGGTGAGATATTTAGAGAAAGAAGAATTTTTATCCGAACTTTGTTAAGAATTTCTCCACGATCATAAAGGAAATTCGATGTCGGACTTTTCGAAAGAATTATCCGACTTCTGAGGAATTTTCTTAGAACTTTGGTCTTTGAAATATTAAATTTCGAGTCAAACTTTATCGTGTAATTAGTTTATTATTATTATTGATATATTTATATTTATTGACAAATGAGGCTACTTTTAAGTTTTCCTAAATCGTTACGAACATAAATACTCAAATATTTAAAAATGTCTTCTTATAAATATTTACGATCAAATCACCCATCCGAATGATTAGAAATTAAATGAGAAATCTTCGTAGAATAAACTCGTAGAATAAATTTTAACTTTTTCCTAAAATTTCGTCAATTTTCTACGATATTTGCTCAGATCGTCGTATATTCTGCATATTATGGCAAAAAAAGAAACGAAAAATCGAGGAACGAAAATATCAGCAATAAAACCGAACTTTGTCCACGTAACTGTGCTTACATATACTCACAAGCATCGGGCGTAACATTCGCTCATTCTCAAGAATATCACTTAGCGTAGTAGACAATGAAAGAGACCGACCGTTTGTTGCAACATAGAGCGAAGCAATGTTTACCATGCTGGGACAGCAAATATTTACAGTGAAAAATGCGTTCGTGGATCCCCTCTGGTTGTGCGTGAACGGCGGGAAGGGCGCTTCATCGTTTACATTGCCGGAATGGCAGCTGAAGTGCTGCTACCGCAAATAACGACGCGAATTATCGTAACGAAGCACACCCTATGCCCGATCTTTTGCTCCTTAACAACTGCGGGTGCTTGTCTTTCCAGCCAGAGTAGTTGAAAGTCACAGCAAGGGTAGAAGATGGGGGAGGGGGCGGCGAGGAAATGTCGGAAGGGTGCATATATTTAAAAATAACCACGATATATTAACGCGGCACGGTATTTCGATTTTATCGTACATTGGTCGTGAACTTCACTTATCGAATAGAACCTAAATGAAAGAATTTCATTGAAACAAAATTTTAGTTAAAGCTCGATCAACTGAAATTTTGACGATTGGATTTATATGTCCGATGGGAAGCTCCAATTATGCGAATGAAAAGTAACAAGTAGCGGAGAAAATGGTTGAACTCGTATTATGCAAACTGTCTATCTTAAATCAGATAAGTGAAATTCTACTGTATCGTTGTTTATCGTCGTATCGTTCGCAAATCCACCAAGTGTTCCTTTTTTTTCCTAGATGAAAATGTACATATTTACGATGTCACGAATGAATGTCTGCGTATTTTGAACATGTCATTGTTTTAGAATCTGATTAATAGAACGAATATAGGAATAGTTTCCGATCAGTGTAAAATGTTGTGTGTAGTTGTGTTATATATTACGATGATATATGTACATTCCACGACAGAATATAGCACGCGATACGAATTTAACGTTTTCATAATTTCCACGAAGTAAAATTTATTCGCTTTTGACATATAAAGAATTTCATTACGTAGTACAATCTATTATACTGTAAAAAACTGGAGGAGCCTATCAATTAAGCAAACAACGAAATAACCGTAAATCGATGGGATAAAACGATGATAGCATATAATTCTGAGACTATGGCAGATATATTTGCATGAGATTGTTACAAATATATATACAAAATTGTTTTTACTGTAAAATTTCCATCGCATGCTTCCATCGGTATGCGATTTATATACAATTTTGTAATATATTTCCAACCATGTATAGCACATTATAGCATAAATAATATATTTCCAGACATTAATACGACATTATTGTATTTCAATAAACCAAAAAAATGCATTCGTACCAACAATTTCTTCAGAATACATATTATGCGTAAAATCTTTTCCTCCGTTCATTTATTTCGTTCTGTTGATTTCTCAATCGAATACAAAGAAATTTACACAGACATAAACTTTATAGAATAGATACTTAAAAAATTAATCGGGAAAGTTACATCGTGTATTTCAACTTGTACATATCCTAAATTATGATTTTATTATATTTTGATCTGAAAGAACTATATTACACAGCACAATGTTGAAAAATACTTGAAAAGGCGCAACAAAAATGTAATGTTACTACATTTCAAAAAATGTAAAACTGTATTATTTACAACAAAAAAGAATTTTGACGAATTCACTGAAAAAATAATAAAGATAATCGTGTTACGCGATCTATCCTGTATATTCCATGAAACTTTGATTCGATGAATATGCCGCGTAAAAAAAAAGGAACAAAGAAAATGGGAGAAGCCAGATCTGAATTTCAGTGAAATGTATTTTACAAATTATGTTCTAAAAGTACACGTTCCATAAATTTGTGATTCAATGAGCTCGTATTTATTAAGCTTTACTCGAATAGCCGGAAATAAATGAATCGAATTAAAATACTGTGGTATAGTTAGCGTAGGAAATTTACAAATTCTAGTTTTACTAACAATAAGACACATTCGTCATAAACACGTACCATGAAAGATATCAAATCATTTACTTATAATTTTATTTTAGTAATTATGTTAAAAACATTCGTTGGTACAAATCATTACGATAAAATCCTTACTTTTGTTTAAGTATAAAGCTAAGCATTTATAGTTCGTACACGATCACTGACCACACTTTTTGATTAGCGGACAATAGTAATTATATAAAATGATAATGATTAATTGGTCATTAAACGTAATTACATTGAGAATCTGCAACACATGTAGGTATCTCTCTTAGACGAGAGATTCATACGCTAATCGCAAAATTAGAAAATAATACTCGCTTTAAAAATTCCCTCTTTCAACGACGGAGCACGACTATTCTCGCAATAGCAACAAACTGAAGTGCATTAAAAAAGTTAATATAAAAGGTCAAAAAAGAAATTTTAAGCTAGTAGAATTGTAGTATTTGTACCACTTTTATATCTTATATTAGTAATTTTTTGCCTGATTATAATTTTCCATCGTAATATTTCATGTAACAAAAAACGTTTGAATTTAAGTCCAGTTTTACCAAGTTTTAAGAGCCAACGGTAATTAAAATAAAATCTAAATAACTGGAAACAAAATCGGCTTGTATAGAATAATAAAATAATTTAAAGAAACTGTATATTTTTAGAAAATAATCTATCAACATCATATTTTCTTTCGTAAATATTTGTACGATGATGAAGTCAGGTTTGAATTTCGTTTACATTCTTCTTCGATTTAATTTTGCTACTTAATTGTAAGAAACTATCGCAAATGTAGGAACGTTATATTATTAGTTTATAGGTAACAGTATGACTAATAAAATATCGTTTGCACTCACGCGTAATCGAATATAAACCCCGTTTCACGTATTCGTACTCGCTCTGCTTCTACGACACAATGACACAACGATCTTCACGCGACAACGACAAATTCAACACTGACTCTCTCAACTCTCGTTACAATGTTTTCCATGCTCGCTTCTTCCAAAACATACCTTGGTAACGTCCTTCCCTGATGTCACACTATCCAACGCAAATATTGCCATTCGACATCATTGTATCTAAATAAGTCGTTTCCAAAATTTTCTTCTAACGTGTTTAATTCCATCTATTTTATATTGATTGCATTTAAAATGTTAAATATCGTAAAACGTAATAATTTAGGCGTACTAGAATCCGAATTGTAGACAAATGTTGTTGGATTTCACGGAAGTGACGAAAGGACAGAAGAATATTTGTATACTGATAATTATTAGTGCGGATCATAAAGCTTCAAGGATCGAGGCAAATCCTCTCTCTTTCTCTCTCTCTATTAGCGGTACGATTTTAATAAGAGACGACGTGAAAAGTCCGCGGAGTCGCTATCGACGAGCATATTTAAAATTCCCAATTTAATGAGCAGTTTTACATTCATTATGGGCTGCAGCGTTATCGCGTCAACACGCCGACGTAATTAATGCAACGCGCAAAACGTTTATTACGCTGCTTAATTAGTTCTCTGTCCAATATGCTTTCATTTATCAGTGACACCGTGTCGCGAAGTAAATTATTAATCAACCGTGCAACGTCTGCGTCGGAGAATGAAAAACATCGGTCGCTTTTCTAAGTAATCGTGCTAATCTTCGCGGCAGCGTGGTCGGCCGTACTCTGAAAGTTTCTACAATCTTTCGCTCGTTAGCGACCTGTCGTGTTTAATTTACAAGATACACCATGAATCATGGACCAAGCTGCTACCTCAAACTTTAATATACAACGTGAATTATACAGGCCCGTGAAAACGATATATCTATTTCGATGCTTCTTATAGGAGGTTGTCCCGAATGAAGATTTCTTCGCACAATTTTCAGCTAATATATCTAGAATTTCAACATCTTCTTTAAGATTTTAAATTACGGTAGATCACGAGAGCGTTCGAATACACTTAGAGACCTTTTGTGCGTATATTACACAAAATATTTTGAAATCACTGCACTAGCATCGTAACGACGCACGACTATCGCGATAATATTGGCCAAATTTGGAACGAATCTTAAAATGTACATGGAAGTTACAAGATATTTATTGGAAGTTTGTATACGAATTGTAGGTATACACTTCTCGAAAATCGCCAAAGTATTTGTGTTTCGTTGCGTCTATTAAATTTCGAAAGTTTCGTGTAATGCACATAATATATTCGTAAAAAGATTCCGTGATCACTTTCACGAGACACTGTTAAAAAACAATACCATCTACCCAGTTTCAGCGTAGAAGCGTTATCATTTGCGTAGAACGCGCTTTTTTCGACGCATCGCTAGCTGTTATCAAACGATTCTCTTTGCGGAAAGACATTTACGTAAAAATACTTGGCGCCAAAAGCCGTCCACGGAGCTTAAATGGATAAAGGAGATCGTACAGCAACACGATGAAATCTTTATGGGTCGTATTCCGTTGCGACTTTGCAATGAACAAACGAATGTCGCCATCGTTAACCGAAGAACGTCCATTAAAAATTTCGATTCGTCAATTTTCTACTTAACGTCCTTTAACATGCCTTAGGCCGGTTTTATACTTTACGAACGAGTACGAATGATCTCAGAGAAACGTGAACGAGCAAATGTGAACGGTACTGCGAATACCGATCGTTGCAAATTCGCTGTATAAATAACCCACAAAGGAATGTGGAAGTCCATTTAAAAAATTACTAACAGCTTCGAAATTTTTCGAAACTTGACATTCGATCGAATTTCTTCAACATCATTGTTTGCTCGTGTTTACTTCATAAGATGTAATTAAAAAGAAAAATTTCGAGGATCATATTTTCTTCTCTTTTCTACGTTTCAATAATCGTGAATTTTTTAGACTCTGATAAGATATCCATTCTTTTACTGCTTGAAGCTTTAGAGCACAAATAATAAAATTCCGTAATAAGACTAAAAAAGCAAAATAGTAGAACATTTCCTAGAATTGTAGGCGTTATACGCGAACATATCTAGTACATAGTTATTGCCTTGCATTTCACATATGACTCGTGATAACTGAAAAAGCATTACCATCTAGGGGAAAGTTAGCACAAAAGCTGCAGGATTTATACGTGAGAATCCAATTCGTTATATCAATTATTAAGGTCAACTTTAAGAGAATATATCCCCATACTCCGGAATTAATAAAAGATGATTGTTTCTTCTTTTCCTGCTACGTTCAATGTCGAAGTATACCGATATTTTCACGCCGACACGACACTATTTTTTCTCAAATGCGACATATTCCATTTGTTTTCCAATTTACATTACACTATTTTTGCTCTCCTTTGTCTCCCTTTCTCTCTTGTCCGCGTGTGCATTTGGATGTATGCGCAAAAACAAGTCATTCGTCTTTCTTTCGCTACATGAAAATATCGTCATTCTCCTTTTTAAAATTTCCCAAATCTGCTGTGTCGCGTGTTGATATTTTATACATACATACATCGAAAGTTACGGAATGTATTTGCAATAGAAGTCATAGTTGCGAACGTGTATTGAACGGTACGTGTGTAATTATATTCTGATTCGACGAAGAAAGAAATACGAATCGGGCTCTTCTTGTTCTGTAATTTCATCGTACATATATTACAGAAAGTAATAAAACCTGTAATAGTTCGATTTAATTTCGTATTTACGTCTGTCGCTCGTTTATTCTTGTGCCAATGTAATATCAAAAACCTACGTCACATAACAAGTTTTTTGGTTGAATTAATAATTTTACATCGTACGGTACATGTATCGATTTCTGCCCGACAAATTTATGTTTTCATGGCTATTTGTACAATGGTAGCACATTCGATTGTTTTTACAATTCGAAATGCATTATTAGCATCGTTGGTTGCACATTTATATCGATGAAACGCATACTTTTATTATTATATTGTAGAGTTATTTTTTTAGCTTTCAAGACTACTTGGAAACTGGCAAGACGACCGAGACTTTTAAAACTTTCATTTCAAGACACAAGACAGACCAAGACTTTTAAGACTTTCAAGAGCTTCTAGCTTTGAATCATGTTCGAACTAATTCGAATCTTTTGCCCTGTTCCGTCCGAAGGAACATAAACGCGAGGGTTTTCGTGGATAATTTTTTGATGATCAGTTTGGCAGTCAAGCGAAAAATAAACGCGGTTATTTCCGAAGGGTAATTTAGATAATTGAAATGGTCCAATCGGTCGAGAATCACTGGGAACAATTTCTGCGACTGTTATCTAATTAAATTCGAAGATTCACGTTCGTCTCACTCTCTTTCTGCCAAAGCATCTTCCACGCCTCGGGTGCATGAGAGCGACGTCCAGTCATTTTCTCGCGTTCGTTGAAAACCAATCAGCACGCAGATTTGCGAGTCTTCCCATTTGGTCTTTGCTGGACGCCCGATCGACAGCCTCGTGTAAATTTTTGACGCGTCAACATCTGCAAAGGTTCGCGGAGTAGAGTATCGTTTATTCGGTCGAAACGATCGGTTCTCAGCATCAGGCGAGCGATACGCAACGAAACGAAGTCAATTCTCAGCAGTCGGAGAGCGAAGCATCGTTTAACCATTCGTAACGATCGTAAATCTTGTCTCAGCAGTCGGAGACAGTTCGAAAACTTCTCATCGTTCGGAGAAGAACAACCGTTAGTGTCGTTGACAGTTCATCGCTCATTCGACCGCTACTCCATCCCTCGTGAATCAGTTAGCCAAGCTTAATTCGGCGGGCAACAAGTACAGCGCGGTGTCATCAACATCGGACACATACACGCGCGTACATGTCATATATACACATTTAAAGCGATTCGAAGTGTTTCGGATCCCACCACTACGAGCCAATATAACCCAAGCCAATACGTATATATAACGGAGAGAATCAAGCGTACGTATATATTCTAACATATCGAACCGTAATCTCAAATTCAACGATAATAGATTAACTAGTACGGGCACTTGGATTAACCAGTTTTGGAACTACTCTCTGACAGGAAGACATTAACGATATACTATTGCCTGAACTCTTCGACCATTATACCGACAACGATTGCCGACCATGATAAAGCCGCGATCGTCGCGATAAAGTAAGTGGCGAAAAACTCCCATAAACCGCGATGAAAACAGTAATTCGCTATAGTGTAAATAACGCGGAGCGTCGTCGGTACTCGGTGGCCGGTGCACGATAAATCTGTTTTGACGCTATTACGAAGGCGACTGAGACGGATCAAAAGCGGTTGGACTCACGGATGGCTCGACGATACCTCCTATAAAATTCCTATCGATTTACAGACACTCGCGAGTAGTCTGGATGCGTATCGAACATCGATGCAGAGTGAACCACAGTTACGCGATTTCGTTACGACTCGGTGAAACTTTTATGGGGCTACACGATGCTTCCGGTAGCAGTGACAGCAACTGCCTCCAAAAGTTGCCTGGGTATGGAATGTACATCGTGGTGGAGAAAAGCGCGCCACGAGAGCTCGACTCGCATGGGAGCTCGTTTATTATTTAAGCTTGTGTGCGTAAACGTATTTTCTTATTAGCGGAATCGTTGGGATTCAAGCACGAAGCTTGAGGCTTGAATTTATTAGAACGGTGGGAATGTATTTTGGCAATGGCCGTTTCTATCGTGCAAATAATAATTTATTACGATTATGGAAATATTCCAGGCGTCGTCGGCTGTTACACGGAGTAGCGTCACCTAACAACTTTTAATGCCCAATCAATAATTACGCAAACTGTCTTCGTGTACTCTACTCGGTGTGCAAATTTTAATTTTTCAGTCAGATAAATTTTTCAATTTTGTATGTCAAAAGCGATATGTTCGCGAATTTTAACTAATACTGTGTAACTATATGACAATGTTTATTTGTCGTAAAATGGTTACAGATAAAAGCTTCGATAAAGCATCTAATAATAAAAGCGTAAAACATGGAAATAACAAAAATAACGGAATATAATTATTAGAAAGCTACGATACAGCTAAGATATTAGCAGTGTTGAAATTCTCGCTACCATAGCTTTGTGCAAGCCTCCGTTCTATCTCACAAAATTGCATCGCGTAAATACCCGATCACGGACCTCGCTACTGCTCTATCAAAAAGCCAAATTGGCAATGATTCACCAGTAATCGGCCGAAGCGATCATGATATTCTGCATTTTGAAAGCCTATGTCGAATTGTTTATAATTTCAAACGATTGAAAGCAGTCGAGGAGGGAAGCGTTCACGACTCGTTTACAGCCTCTTTCACTCTTCGTCCAATGAGAACCATCCAACAGTGCAATTTATCTTTTGGAGCAATCGCTATACTAAAATGCATGATTATAATCGGGCAGATCAGCTACATCGGAGTTGTTTTATGAACAGTCAATTGTGCGTTCGATGACGGGCGTGATGCTGTAAAATGCAACTGTAATGATCGGAGAAAAGCGAAAAAGAGTTTGTTTCAGCTACGATTTACTTTGTTTAAATTTCTCTACACAGTTATAAAAAAAAAAAAAAAGGAACGGTTTGTAACATTATAAATTCAAAATGTGTTTTTAATCATAAGTTAAAACGATGCCATCGTACACTTTGGCATGGAAGACGCATACCGTGTCAGAGACATTTATCATCAACGAATTAATATTCTTATCGAGTGCAGTCAACGTTGTTGCTTATTGTGAAACGTTAAAACTTCTACGAACAGTCATAAAACACAAACTCCCTGGGAAACTCAGTAAAAAAGTGGTCCTTCTTCGCGACAATGCTCGACCGTATTCTATGGTATGACACGGAAGTTGTTACATAAACTTCAGTGGAAAGAATAGGAACATCCACCGTGTACGTAGCTTAGCCATCCCGCCATATGATTTCTATGTGTTTGGTCGAATGAAGAAAGATGTTGCTAGAAAACATTTTAACCCGCACGAACGAAGAAAGCAAACTGAAAATAGTTTACGTGGGTACATCGAGAAGATTTAACTAGCTGATAGTTTACGCGAGCAACGAAAGAAGACATTTTCTATATGTTCGTATTTCGTTCTAAAATTACAAAACTAGGCGGTATTATACATTTTTTTAAAAAGAATTTTAATCCTTTTGGTATCAACGATTTTTGACAAGCACTTTCGCAAGTAGCAACGTGCTTAAAATTTCAAACGAGCCCTCGTTTAAATTGTCCCGCTTGGTCTTCAACATCGACCATCGAATATTCTACGCGAATGTAAAAATTACGTTTTCATTAGAGCAGTATCGCATTACACGGTCAAATAAATCGCATTCTGTTTCCACACGCTACGATCGGATACACGTGAAACATCACTTTAAAGATGTAAATGCACTCAACTTCAAGAGCTTCGTAATTTAATTATTATTGGTCATACAGATACGCGCATACTTATCAGCCAGCACTGCCTCGTCGTATGTGAATATCACTTTCGAATATTAATTGTATTTTCGATAAAGCGAAAAGCTAAGCTTTCAGAAACGGTAGAATGTAAATTGAAGTAGAAATTATTCGAGGATCATAGCAGGGTTAAGCTTCCGGGGACAACGTGCTTTGGATTTCCAGAGGCACGATCCATTAAACGCGACGAGGAGCGATATTCTTCCATCTTCCTTCGTAAGAGCAATATATGCATAGAAATATTGCGAACAAATTATTCTTACGTATTAACTATGTACAAAAATTCTCAGGTAATCGTTCTTCCTTTTGATACCAACGCTTCCCATTTCTGAAAGAACATCTACGCTTTTGATGCGTGAAATTTAATATAATGGTTTGACCTGGTTACCGTGGTGTGTGCATGTGCGTATATGTATGTGTTCTCTCGGCTACATTTAATATTCACTGAAAGAATATGTGAGCCTCGGAACCGTAGATTGTCATCCACAATGGGGATAATTGCACGATAGTATGAACATTAACGACAATCTGCTTTGTGAATCGACCGTTGTTAGAGCAGCCTTGTGACATTTATTCTAGCATGTAAGTTAGTATGTAAGTAAATTGATTTATAATATTCGTATGGAAAGTGTATTACATTAAAATGAAATAAATATGTCACTACGATAAAAGACATAACAAAAAAGTAAAAAAATATGATTCAATTATACTGTTTAACTAGATTTTATTTATCGTTGCTTTCTGACAATAGACGCATTCATTCCCTATAATTGAACGCATCGATGAGAATTCCCGGAACTCACTATTGCCACCATTTTCCCAATGAAATAGGTTCTGTACTATTTTTCTATAAAATAGAGAATAAAACAAACAAACGAAAAATACCTAACGGTCTGTAATTAAATTCCAGGAAAAACGTGAAACGAGATCAGAAGGCAAATTAGAACAGAGAACGCGAAAAGCTTCGAATATAAAGAGTTAAATTCAAATTGATATTTTTGAGAAGGTTACGTTCGATCCGTGTTTTTTTGTATTATTATACTGTGATATTACAATATACTGTGATTATTATTATATCGTGATTTTTGTATTATATTGTATTTTGTTCTTATTGATGTTAATATATAAAATAATATTGTATTTCGATAACATTATTAAACAATATTTTATGTGTAATTATAAATTCTTAGCATAATAAATGCTTTTATAATATAAAATCCCATAACTCTGTAATTAAACAATTTAACTTTGAAAATGCAAGAACACACATATTCATTACGGTGTACTGCATTTGCTTATAATTGGAAATGGCATTAAATGCAATATGAAATGCCACGAATCTCATTGTCAGATATGATTTGTATCGTTCATGTTATAATACATAAATATAAATGTTGACACGGGATCAGCTTTCATTGGAAGTGTGAAACACAATGTTGCAAAGATATGAGAAAACTAATAGTAACGTAACGTTATCACGTACGAACATATTTTCTCAAACGAACAACGATATATCTGAATATCGCATATATATTATTACATGCTGTTTATTTCGAAAAAGAATAATTTTTCACGAGGTTTTCCGAAAAAAGAGGAGGGTTTGTACCTTTTGTTTAATTATTTCTAACCTTATACATGTATGTAACCCAAATTTTCATCGTTGTAAAATTTCTATATAAATTAAAGAGATGCGCTACTTTGAATATTTTTTTATTATGAATTATAGACTATTTTCCCTGTACGACAAACATCAAATTTAGTTAATAAACGAACAATTGAAAATATCGAACGAGATATACGGTATAGCAATTAATTGTAATTACGAAGCGGTTATTAAACGTTTTCAAATAACGAACACGTTAAATTCAGCCTTTACTGTAATGAAGCTAACGATAAGTCAAATATTGCATTTCGCGATTATGTCACGCACTACTTTTTAACTTCCACGATTTCGCGATTTTTTTAACGGAACGTTGCTCTGGCATCTATGGTTTTGCCTCGCTGACTTTAAATTCTATTTACATTTCCTTCCACAACTTTTACAAGGCATATTATGCGTTTCTTTATACGTATACAACTTTCATACGTGAGATTTTCGTCTGTTATTTGAATATAATCATAATATTTTAGCTAGACAAACCTGCTATAATAATCTGTATAATGTGTACATCCACGTAGGTCTGCAATATATGGAGTACACAAAATACACATATATACACACGCACACACATATTCTTGCACGTATACTTGCATTTTGTATCATCCTTCTCCGAATTGAATAACCGTATAAACCATAGAAAGACTGTTTTGGTTAATAAAAATGCACGCGCGAAATTTTAAACGCGATTACAGGCATCGATATTTCCGAAGGTGTCACATTTACAATAGAACACAGAATTTTCACGTTTCACGTGCACTTCGCGTCATCGTGGCTCAGCGGCAATACGCTCATTTGTCCTTCGTGATTAACTCGTCGCGACAATCGGCTGGTACACGATTTTCACGAAATTCTGTGACAACCGCAACCACAAATGGCACCTTCCGTTGGAGAACACGCACGTGTATTGCGTATTTTGAATCGGTTTTGAATCGGTTCTCTTTTAATTCGTTAATTTCGCTCGGTCGGAAACGGTCTCATCGGATCGATAGGTAAAAATTTCAAATATTATAAAACGAAGTTTCCTTCTCTTCCGTTTCCTGCATTAACGACAAGAATACCAAAACTTTCCAACTCTCCGCGAAATCGTTATACTTTCTTCTCGCGATTGAATAATCGCCGACCACGGCCTTGCGTTTAAACGATAACAATGGAACCGGAAATCAAATTATCCAGGTACACGAGGCCCTTCTTTGGCGCTTTAGAAAAAAAATCTCCTCTTTATGAATGCTGTATGCATAATTGCCGCAGAAATATTCTGGCGCGCGCGTTTCAGCTCACCTTTCCTCTTCCCGTCTCTCATCCACCGCTCGCCATTCGCTTTTTGTCCTTCTCTATGCAACGAAAGAGGGATCAGCGGGAGACGCGGAAGTAAACGCATATCGACCGGAAGTTTATTCTCATAATGTCTGGAATAATGGGCGCAGGAAGTCGAGACAGTCCAGAACAGGAAACACTTGTCTCTTTCTCAGAAAATTGCCGCTTTAATCGTGCGTGCGTAATTGCTACTAAATTTTGCAAAGACCATAAGCTCGCGCCGCATGTTATATGCATGCTCATAGATGCGTATATAACAATGTTTAATGAATTTCGAGATGCACGATATCAAAAGAATATGACGTAAATCGTTCGACGTTTTTCCAATTTCATTGAACACTCTTTCGTTAGCGCGTTTTACATATTTATATACTTCATGTAAAATTCTTCGGAATGTTTAACGAGCAAACTTTCCGAACTTGTATTTTTTCTGGAAAATGAAAATTCCGCGATATAATTTGGAAGTTTAAATAAAGGCGAAAGAATTATAAAAAAGCGCATGTTCATTAAACAGAAATATTTTTCCCAGGACTGGAATACCGAATTCTTCAGAACGAAAATATTTCTCGATGTAACGCAGTTTTACCGTAGGAAACACACACACCTACAAATTTAATTTCTCTTTCTTCGTTTCTATCATTTGTCGATGTTCTTGGATATAGCTTCTGTTTAATGAGGCTATTATGAAAGATGATATACCTAATTTGTCTTGAATATCAATGTTTCAGCGATATCTCATAAACTGTTGCCTTGCTGGTTGGTGTAAGAATTTTCCAAGGTGCTTTTTATGTTAGTTTAGTACAAACTCAGTGAAAATAACTTTAATTTACTACGAAAAGCTTTAACTTTCCAGCTTCATACGACATTTTAAGTATTTAGTAACGTATTTGTTTATAGAATATATTATTCTAACTCTTTTTACTTATGGTTACTACAGCGTACATGGTTGCATTTACAGGAAAGGGCGTAGTCATAGGGACATAAACTTTGTAGGAACTCGCCTTCTTTTTCTCCGTTGTTTTCCTACGTTCAACCATGCGAAAGATATGCCGCGTCCCAATTGTATCGCCCTATATTACATTCTTTTCTAGTCTACATACAAAAAGTATTGGCACGGTGTAAACGTCTACTCTGGAACACAAATGTTTACGACTGTCGTTAATTTTAATTAGTTGCGACCGATTACGTTATTCGTAGCTGTAAGATTCAACGAATAAATAATATATTATTTACTATAGTAAACTACTGATATTAACTTTTTGTAAAACCATGTCAGTATTTGAGAATATAGATCTAATTTGCTTTTACTTTATTTTGAAAGAAAAATCGATATCACCTAGAAAATTCTGAAAAGTTCGGGTTACAAGTTTAAAGTAGATTCCGCATATATAGGAATGGAAAATTCTAAAATTGTTTGTACGGAATTATTCATTATGCTCGTGGTAAAATAATAAAATAACGTTGCTGAATAAGATTTCGATAATGTAGTTAATATCTTGACATTTTCCTGACTAAAACTGAGAAATTATTATATCGGTAACAAAAATATTTTACGCGTTAAATTATCGAAGATAATGTGACGCGGAACTGACGCGAGAGGATAAAAAAAATTACCGAAGATAAAGATATGGCGTTAAATTGACACGACTGCAAAAATGATGCGTGCCGTTTGTGTGCAACGGCCCTTCGGTGTAAAATCGCTGACTGTAAGTAGGATTTTGAAAGAGGAGAACGATAGTAAAGATAGGTAAAAATGGTAGCGAGAAAAGTACCGAAAAAGGAAAATTGAGAGAAAATCCGCTCGCACTCGCACGAACCTGGACACCATATGTTCTTCCGAGGAAAAATCCTTGAAGGCAGCGGGACAAAAGAACAGAAAGCTGATGTCTAAAGAAATCCGGGCTGAGAAAGTTCAAGGCAAGAAATGGAAAAGATTCTTTTACAAACTCTTACGCTTATACTTGCTGTATATTTTGAATAATTTACAAAATAATTGTGTGCGTATGTTTCAACTAAAAAGACTCTATGTTTTCAAACGGTATTTTAAACCTGTATTATTTGTATATTTCTTATACATACACACGCGCGTGCACAAATTCATAGCGATTTCACGTGTCGATAGTTACAAGTCAATTATCTCGAATCGTCGTCTTGTCCGAAATCTCGATCAGAATAATGAATTCATTTCCTGCGCGCTTTGATCGCCAGCGCAAGCTCATATTTTTAACGTGTTCAGAATTCGGGAGGAGAAATATTCTTTCGCGTGGCCAGTTTTTCTTATCTCTCATTTCGATGCTTCACCCTGGCTGCGTTTTGTCATCTGAAATGGTTATCGATTGTGAAATCCACAAAAATGCTTTCATATTTTCTGCGCAAGAACGTGTCTTCTCAGTTTTCGCATTGCTGCATTTCCTACGCTTCCAAAACAGCGATTTATGTGTAAGAGAACTGTAGAAAACACATAGAAAAGTGAAAAATCTTCTTTTTAATATGTGAACTGTAGTCGCATCACATTCTCGTTTCAATCTGTTAATTGCATTATTATTAATGAATGTTGAACTCTGTACATAAGGAAATCACTCGATAACACATGGTTCGAAGTTCATACCACGTTAAATTTTGAAATGTGATCAGATCCGTATGTTTTTCCTATAACCTCTTTGATATAAATTAGTAATTTTCCCATTTTACTAAAAGTTTATTTTTAGGACGAGTTTATCAAATAGTGCACAGCTTCTTACGAACATTTTATCTGCCAAATTATGGAGCACTTGATTGATATTTTTACCGTCTATATATTCCATTAGAACTTACAAGACAGTTTTACAAAATTCGAGCCACTTATAACAATTTTATCACCGTAGCATACATTTAGGCAGTCTTAATGTTAAGCTTCGGAGATCAATCGTTTCGGTATGAAATCACAATTCTATTTCGTTTTTTCTATCGACCCTCCGGTTCTGAAATAAGACTTTTGTTCTTTAGTTGTAGAGCTCTTTTATCTCCGGCAACTACTTTGATATATTATTGATATGTTACTACTACTTTAAAATATTATTTGATCTCTTCTTTTCTTTTTATCGCTCATATATATGCTATGTTATGTCTTTGGTATTATTCAGGAGTATGTGTATGCTTTCGCATTCTTTGAATTTTTCTTTGATATTTTGAGGTTTTTGTAACTCTGTGAAGTAAAATGGATAGTGCTCAAAGCCACAGGCATATTTCATGTCGTACACATAAAGCAACGATGGAACCCAATGGTTTCACTGCAAAACCACAGTCAAAGAAATGTACGAATAACGCGTCTTTAAAATTTGCATTACTGGCAGGTATTCTTTAGTGTCTCACGAAAGTAATACCAAATCTAGTGGTTTACGAAACGTCCTAATGATAAAAACACAGCCTAACGATATCGATTGCCAGCTAAATGCGAATTAACGTTTTGAAAGAAACACAATCATTTTTTATGGCAAAAATATAAAGTATCCGATTACGATCACGTAGATTTCGTAGGAAAAATTATTGAATTATCGAGCGCACACAGCAGATATAATTTTGAAATAGGATCGTAGAATATTCGATCGGTTTAAGTTGATTGAATTTCTTCCGACCGCGGACGGTCTTATTTGAAGAATATATATCGCGAGCCAGCGAAAATTCTCGCATTTTCAATTTCCCCTAGATACGTACGTACTGTGTAACGGGCATTCAACGTATCAAGAGAGAGAGAGGGGGGAGAGGGTGTGTGTGAGAGAGAGAGAGAGAGAGAGCACGAGGCAGGGGCGGAAGAGAGAGCAAGAGAGTGTCGAATATCGCATTCATTGAACCTCAGCGGTAAAGGGAGAGGTGCAGAAGGACAGAGCATACTTTCATTTCGCTCCGCTTTTCATTTCGAGTTGGAATGACAAGGGGCGTGCACTACAGCAAACACAGAAATACATTTTCTTAATGTAGTTCTTTATGTACGGGACCACAGAAAATACTTGTTCCCGCTGTGGTGATGCTAGCCGATGGGAGACCCATTACAAATGCAATTAAACTTTCTGTCGAGGAACGTCGCCTGGTATTAGTTTATCAAGAAGAGATTCACTCTGTCGAATGTTAAATAACTTCTGCTAAAATGAAACACATACTAACGTTCCATTTCTACGTTTTGTACCTAATAGATCCTATTTCTCTCCAAATCGAACCAAAATATTGCACGCATAATGTAGCCGTTGCTATCGTATTCATCGAGGTTTCTAATAAATTTATAATTACAGAATTAGAACAAATTTCGAATCACTGCGAGATTTTAGATCCAACATTTTTTCTTAATGCAAGCGTCATTCGAAGCATTGAAACTTTTTATAAATAAATTGATACCACGAATCAAGGCTCCTTTCAATCTTTTACCTTGTAAGAGCAATGTTTCGTTCGAACGTTAGGACGTATTAGATTTTTCAGAAATTTCAAATAGACTCCAATTTTTAAGTACTTCCGAAATCGTTGGTTCGTGGTGTTTGACTTTCGTGTCACGAATATTCATGCCAATTTATGTTTCACTTGAATAAACATGGAGAAGTAATTTAAATGCATACAGTAATTAAAGTTAGGAAGAAACTGCGGGATCTAACTTAATGCAGACAAGAGGGACAATAGCGGATACCTCTGAGAATTATTTACACGTTTCTGTGAATGTAAACAAAATAAAAATGTAACTGGTATATTAAAATATGTAAATACGAAATAAACTATAAAGTAAAGAATAGTTTGCTAAGCAATTTCTCGAGAAACGTTCGTTGGTAATCCAATTTTCCTACTATAAACTATTCAAATATTTACTACGTTTTCAAAATTTCGCAGCTATGTTTCATCTATAAATATTCATTTTATACGATATAGTTGTATAAAAGTCATTCTTCCGTAGAGATGTTTTTCTTTTGCAAGCCAAATATGAATGCAAGGAACAAGTTGCGCACAAAGAGCTTGTTACGAAGCTCGTGTTTACCGTAGAGTGAAAGTTATTCGACCCTGTAAGGCGCTCTTCTATACCGCTAAGGAAATTAGTTGACGTGTTATTTACAGTAAAAACAGAGAACAAACTAAAAATTTCGTTTCTGCGAGTTTCGTACTGGTTGCATTCCTATGTGATTACGTTTACGAGGGTCCGCGACTAAGCAGCTGGTTTTGTTCAAAACACGCATAAAAAATAACGAAGCTTCTAAGTTAATATGAAGTTGTTTACTTCGAGCTGATTAAAATGGATAATTATCGTTTCTAAACTACCGACGATACGTATAAAGGATTAAATCATAATACGACGTATTTTCCTTATTTAATGTCCGAGGATTTGTTCCAGAAAAAGATTGGAGACCTACCTGATAATAAATACAACAAAGCTGTATCCAAAACCTTAAAAAGAAGTTGTCGAAAGCTGATTGTCAGGTAACAGGTGCTTAATCGTGCAGAGGATAGTTGGTCGTGTGATTTAAATGACGAGATTGCTCGATATTGAAACCGTCAAATATATTTTTAAATAATTAATAAATACAGAGAATGCTAAGACGCTCGGTACTAAGAATTCGCTAAAGACTGTGTACAGATCGCTAATAAGATCGCTCGAGACTGAGACTGATAAACTGATCACCTTACGTTTGCGTTCGTCTATTTATACTGGTCGGGTAGCGGCCAACCAGTACACTTATATACGCTTACACCTATATTCATACAAGCATTTGTAATCAAGTTGCTCGATTCAATAATTACACAGTAAAGTGGCATTAAGGTAGTGTTACATTTGAAAATTTCAAGCCAACCAAATAAACGATCTCCGTTTGTTTTCCTCGTTTTCGTCGCTTCTCAGAGACCGGATAACTAACGGAAGATATCTAGTTTCTTAAGCTCCCATCCAAGTTAAAGAACAATCAGAGACAAAAACGACGACTGACTATTATATTTTCGTTAAAAGATGCAAGAAAGCATTGTAAATATCGATACTGAATAATTATGAAATATCTCGCAGTATTCATAGTAGAAGCAACGTATTTTTAAAAAAGCTACAGGACTTACCGGGAAGCAGACAATATTTTATACATACAAACGGTAAAACTTCAGGTGATACGGTATTTCAAGATTTAACCTTATTTTCTGCTTCATCCTTTCCCCGTTCAGAAAGAACGCTTTTCATAAAAAGCTCGCCAAGACCGAGCTACCTTTGCCCGTATTTCTTCCTTCTCGACCTCGTTCTTCGATATCGCACAAAGGTGTCCAAAAGGAAAGGTGAAACAAAAAGGAAGACCGCGGATTTGTCGCGCGAGCGGATTCCCCTCCGATCTCGGGGCGGCGTAACGCCCCGAATTATTATACAGATTATACAAAAAGAGGCGGAATTTATTTAGAGAAGCCGAGCATCGTGTTCGACGTGGTTGCCCAGTCTCGTCACGTCGGCTAGTATTCTTATAAGAGAACACGGACGTAAGGTGCCGACAGAAGGATCCAGAACACTGGAGCGGAAAGAAAGAAATCGCTGGGTGGAGTTGATCCACGGAGAGGAGTCGGAGAAAGAGAGCGGAGAAGAAGGTAGATCGCGAGCGCCTCTTAAACTACGAGGAGAGAAGAAAAGAGAGACGAGGAGTACGTGTGAAAAATGGGAGCGTGTCGCGCGAGTACCCGTTCCTCGCAAGACAACGAAGAAACAGATATAGCGAGGGGAAACAAACGACGAGCGTCTTTTGCCGCAAATACGAGTCACAAATCGCGGCGCATTCAGCCACCGCCACTCGTCGGGAATAATTGCTTTGCACGATGCTCAAGGAACGACCACGTCCCCCTATATCCGCCTTTGTTTCGTTTCCTCCATTACCGCTCGTTTGTATTACTTCTGCGCTTTCTGTTCACATTATGTCGCGAGCTCCCGCTTACGCTCGTGCCGCGTCTCGGACTCGACTCTTTTTAATTGCTCTCGCCCGTCGACTCATGGAAATTTTTAATGTTCCGCGATATTTCCATTCGACGACCTAAAGCCGCCAGACGAATTGTATCTTGATCGCATTATGCCCATACGTTTTACTCTGACTGGAAATACTGGTAGTAGAATTTTATGCCAGCGTCTCGCTATTTTCGTGGTTTTTTTTTTTTTCTCTTAAGCGAAAGACTATATCTTGAGATCACCTTTCCCTGTGACACTTTATCAAAGAACATTAATCATTCCATTTCTTTATCGCACATTTATACCAATGTAACTATAGCAACGTTGCGAATACAGTATCGTGGGTCATAATTAAGATCTTGCTTTCATCAGAGCATATTTTTGGTTAAATTTCAAGCAATAAGAACGAAGACGGGTTGGAAAAAATAAGAGTTGAGATAGATTTCAAATGCAACCTAGAAGTGACGCTACAAATTTAAATACAAATTATACAACCTAATAAATCCCTGTTAGTTGCCATTAAATACAACGATGTAAATCAAAGAGTAACCGCACGATAATTCGTTCGTCTTCCTACTTGTTTGAAAAATTATTTATTTCAATTATGGGCATCTACCCCTTTTACGAAAACCATAGCAAGTTCACATAGAAATTAGAATATATACATGTTGTAAAAATTATCAAGATGCGGAGTAAATGAGGAGAGCAACGCGATGGTTTCACGTGATTCAGAGATAAGAAGAGGTGGCGATTTTTTAACCCGAGCAGGATAGGAGTAAATTACATGCCTGGAAACAAGGTTCGGTCTTACCGAGACCCTAGGTCGACGCTTAGGTATTTCCACAGAGCGTATAATCGCACGACACGAACTGGTAAATTTATTATTGCGTTCCGCGACGCGCGGTAAGATGGACAGTGCCGGCTTATCGCTACATTCTTCGCAAACGTTGCGAGACAATACCACGGTTTACGTAATTTAGGATATAGCCCTGTAGCGAATCGATGCAGGTCACAAAAGACAGCTACGAGTGCATTGCACGATATTTGGATCGATAGCGCTGACTTTGTTTTGCTAACTTGTAATTGACGCCGCCTAGATGCAAACGTTCTTACCGTTCTTCTCTCTAACTATTCTGTTTATTCGATCTACACGAAAAATTACGAACGTTGAATATTATCCTTAAACCTTTCGAACAATATACCAGAATAATGTACAATTCACATCTCATAATTTATTGTCTTCTTCTTAGTTTCATGCTTATGTCTTTTTGATACTAGAGCGTGAATTATGGCCAGCTACTTCTTCCATCTGTAAGACGTATGATCATATATAGTGCTACGCTACTTGTCTAACATGAGCTTATTTAAATTTTTCTCGCACCACGTATCGTCGCGTGAATATTTTTTCTCGACTGTTCGTTTGAACATTATAATGCTTGTGAATTTAAGTGACACGCAAAAGACTCGCGACGGTCAATTTACACTTGTCGTGAGTTCATAAGTCATCGTTGCTGGCTCGACCCCTCGTACCACGAAATGCGCGCGTCATAAATTCACCGTACCTCCGTTCTCAATTTTCAAACATTTTCTAAATTTTTATACGTATGTTACAACCTGTTGATAATACGCGATACGAATCTAAATTGCACGAAATTTGCCTATATTTCATTTATTTACCTGTATTTATATTTTTTATGGAAGGTAAATCAATTATTTATTTTTTCCATTTCGTCTTAATTCTTTGTCCGCTACTCTACATAAATATCAATCCGCAGTTAAATATATGCTCAATTATAAAATTTGTAGATATTTTGAAATTCGTCTTTTTCTACGATTAATTCATAGTTTCGCTATCCTACTACTATATATTAATTTATGATGGACGGAGTCTATTAGAGCTTTTACGTGATATACTACAGAGCTCATTGACTAATTTCATCCCTAATAATCGAATAGCCTATCACGAAGTTACAATAGAAGAACGTTTCCTTCTCATTTCGCTATAAATATTATCGAATATTTTGAGGAACTAAGAATACAGCAAAGGAAACGCTTGTATCGCTTTGAATCTATATTTGTCTATAATGGATGACAGGTACTAAACGAAATGTACATACGATCTGTTATAAAAGCATTTAAATAGTAATATATATCGAATATATGCATAGTATATCCCATGTTAGCAGTACTTTTAAAAGACTATCAACAACGTCAATCATAAACGCCAATTCTCTTACCCCGTAAATCAAAATCATACACCGCTATACTATTGCCGGATCGCATTCATATTTTACGGTTGGTTCCAAATGTTTCGAATTTAGTTTCTTTTTCCAGTTCCTCCACGCTCTCGAACTTTTATCGCTATCGTAAATGTTAAATTTACTTTAGTCGGTATAAATAATATTATTTCATCGTTCGCTTTCTTTTGAAATATATTCTTTTGCAAACCGAAATCTTTTCTTCCTCTCTGTTGAATTAATGTATAACTTTCTTTTGGCTATTCGCCCCTTTTAGCCCTCCTCTTACAATATTCTTTTCACGTTTCATAGGTCTGCATCCTCCGATGGATCCTGCATCCTTCGTTTATCCTTTCTGTTAATTTATCCGTGGCTCTTTTTAATAAAAAGATATTGTCACGAATGTTAAGAACATGCATGCACCCCTAGCCTACCGAATATATTTAATTCCGTCTCCGTTTGTAATATCTATTTCCTATAACATAGTATGTACTTGTATCCAACTTAAATAAATTATAGAAATACGTATTTCAATTCTCCAAAACTAACGAACGAATGAAAGGTAGATATTTCGAATTGCTATATACAGCTATTTATATTTGATATCTTCGCTGAATCAATTTTCAATCGACTCTAGATATTAATTTCCTATTTACAATAATTGATGTTAAATGTTATTTACTCGTGGTTGCTAATATGATGAATTTGATTTATCGTGGGATCGTGGGAACCGCCTTTCTATCTGTTTGCAATGGGCACACTAACGGGGAAAGAGACGAGCGATTCTCGTGGGATACGCTGATTGGTAATTGGAATTTTCCGAATATCAGCCAATCGATGTGTTCGAAAAGGTAATCGAGGTTAAAAATTATACATAATACGATCGAGGAGAACAATTAGACCTGGCGACATAGCCAGTAGTCAAAAAATTGGTACAGTTTAAAAACGTGCCGATAGAAACAACAATTTCAACGACAACGGAAATAATCTAAGTATTCATAATAAATAGAGCACTTTACGAAACTCATAAAAGGAGATGAACTACAACAGAGCCTCCCATTTCCGAACTTCCATTATCCGAATACCTTAATATCCGAATGTTCTACCATCCATACAGAATGTCTGCTGGTAATAGATGTCTTTTCCTACAATATGTATTTTAGTACCTATGAGCAGAAAACGAAAATTACGATGATGTGCATTTTCACGATGAAGACCGTTAGTAGGAAAATGTTTTCGCCCTCGATAAACAATATACATGCTTCGTACAACTATACGTTAGTTGAAGTTAGGAAAGGCGTTTCTTAAACATAAAATATGAAGTTCTATAAAAAAAAACGAGTTGTTCAACGAGCACGCATACAATTTCACTTTATTTATATGGAAAATATTTATCCAATTTCCCTAGTGTTTTTACATTTTACATTATTTATCTCGCATTGTACATATCAGCAATCTATGTCCTATGCGCTTGTTTTTTCGTGTACTACGCAAGAATACCTCGTCCCGTTGAGTGACTGCCGTTCGATCACGTAAATATTTTTCATAAATAATCCACATCGATTGCATGCGAGAATACCTTTGTTCCTTTGTTGGGAAAACAGCTCTCCACGGCGATTGTATTTTATTCGGTCACGGGGTTGCCAGTTGATTGTGCAAATTCTGTTTATCGGGAACGCGCGTAAATTCATGCGTGAATAATTTATGTTGGCCCGGCGAGAGCGCACTTTTGTCCCTTTGTCGATGGAAGGTTCGCAACGGCGATATTTTATTCCGTGCTGTAACAATTGTTGCTTGGCCGTCGTGAGAAATTTTCTTGCCGCGTCCCGACTTGTAAATTTATGTATAAATTCACACGTAAATAACGAGCTTCAGCATGGCTCTTTAGTAATCGAAATAATACTGTTCCTGTCGCTACATCGCGCTGCAATTAAACTGCACTAAGGATACTCGATAAGCGCGCAAATAATTTCCACGTATTTTTACCACCAAACGTTATTTAGAAACGGCGGTAGTGACAAGAAAAAAATGGATAAAGGAGCGAGATCTAAATGTAACGAGAGAACTAACGATCGGTGTACAGTTCTACCTTCTTGGTTCCTACTTTAGAAATCGAATTAACTTCTTCGCGTAAGGAGAAATTAATTAAGAAGCCCGTGCACGGTGTAATTCAATGTTCGTTACGCCACCGTTACAACGATAACGTTGATATATACGGGTCGCATTTGCGCTTTGTCGTGGTCATCTTGTGAAAAAACCATTAACATTATAAATGGATTAACTCGTTAAGCTTTAAAGAATGGTTTTAAAGAAAAACTATAGTACGATATTCCGAAGCCGTAATATTTTCATGCGAAACGGTAACTACCGTAACGATGATCTAAAGATCTTTGTAGAAAAAAGGAAGAAGCATAAAATGTTTTACTTTGTTATTAAAATATTATATCCGTTATCATTTTCCATTATATTTTTCATAGACGAATAGATTGGTAAGCGTATTATATGATAATATTTGGTGAAATTATCGTTTCAATCACATTCTTTTATTGTTAAAATTATATTGTAGAAAGAAGATAGCGATGACAGCCATAATAAACACACACATACACACAAACACAATACGAGAATAATTCTCACAATAAAGTACAACAGTACGATAATTAACCGTAATAGCACGACTGAGAGAAGAATATCCCACATCTCAAAATGCTCATTTATCTCCCGTGGCAACTAATTTAATTCCTCAAGGTATCCCTCGAGACCTAACGGAGCGAAGCATCAAATAAACAACGTTTCCGTTTCATAATGACACAAGCACATCGTTACGAGTTGGCCACAGCACCAATTAGAAAGAGCAGTCATGCCAACACGAACAGAAAGCAAAAGATAGGAAGAAAAAGTGGAAATACGAAAAAATATACGTAAACACAAGCGAGCTCCTTAACGACGTCCTCGCGGAGCTCGAAATTGTCCGTAGTTGCGATTCACGAATTATTCAAGCCACAGTGTGGTGGCCAGTCTCGAGGAGAGAAGCAGTGAGAGAGAGATTGAGAGAGAGAGAGAGAGAGAGAGAGAGAGGGAGAGAGAGAGAGAAAGGAAGAGGGAGGAGGAATGGAGCCATTAACAAAGCAGTCCTTACGTAGAAGATGGAGAGCCAGGTCAGCGGACCCGCGGGGTCGGCGAAAGAAAATCAGAGGGCAACATTACCATTGTACGTACACAACAACGAGTCGCAGTAGGACAATTGAACGCGCGCCTACGCTGCCCGGGGTCATGGAAATACAACACGAATGCAAGAGGTGCGGTGATAAAGAGCACGTGGCAAGAGCACTAGCTGCGGGCCATTTGGAATCGAGCTCATTTGACGATTGAGCCGATGCCAGGATGCCGCGGGCTTCGTTTCAAAAAAACGGGACTAGTTCACACGCGCAGGACCATATCTTGCGCTCACGCCCTTCTCCGCTTTTAGATCTACACGTACGAATAAATATATGCACACGTGCCTATTTAAACACGTACATACATGTATACATACGTAGACATACGTATACGTGCGACACATCTGGTACAGCGAGCGCAAACATTAAACGCTAGAACACTTTGTTGGAATACTGGTCCGAATCTTGCATGCACGAACACTTCCAGCCATAAAGGAACTAGCGCCAACGATTCGCCGAACACCGTGAACACAGACACGACCAGATATACTCCAGATCAGTTCTCCCTGCCGCTGGTCCAGAATAGACGAACGAGCAAATGATCTGGTTTCGTTGAAGGGGTTCTGCCCGCTGCTGAAGCTAATTATGACGAACTTTCAACGAGGCGCGGCTCGGTCGAGAGATAGAAACTTATTCGGTGCGCTTAATTTTCCCATGGGCAGTAGTAGTCAGCTCGTGCAACAGCGTCGCAACATTCGACGAGCAGTTGGAAAATCGCGCGAGAACCTCGTAATACGCGTACGTACCGTACGTATGATACATCGTTTTACGAAATGGAGGAGTTCGAATTGCGCTGTTTACGCTGGCTTACGGTAGAAAATATCGTGTAACTTGTATTTACGAGGGAGAGAGATTGGTCGAGAGAGCTACTGGCGGAATTAGAAGTATCGCTTGCGTGAGATTGCAGCGGCGAGGAGAGGCCGAGAGTACCAAGCACGTTATTAAGGGCGAAACTAATTTTGATCTCCGGGAATGAATGAATTACCGTTATGCACGTTTTGTTATTAGTTTTAGGAGTTGGAATGGAATCTGGCAATGTTGGGTGACGTATCGTAATATCGTCGCAGTAAGAATGATTCAATTTCTGTGTTTGGGGAATGTTTTCTATTTGATTATTAAAATTGAACGCATGCTACACCGTTCAGTGTCTGTGGATTGCTTTTCCTTTGCTCTTGGATATATGTATATAATTATATTATAACTAATATCATTAATATTAATGAATATATATAATTATATCGTAATATATATTACAATTAACCAAAAACACGTTCATTATGCTATTACCAACAATTCTAATTCAACATTCTAATCAAGGTAAATAATAGCTTCGAGATGTTTCTACAAGAACAAATAAACCACATATATAATTTTGTATGCAAAACTCGGAAAGCTCGTATTCAAGTGGATAATTATTGTCCTACCAGTTTAGTCTTAACTATCGTCGCAACAGCGTTAATTTTAAATTTTTTCCCATAACACACGCAATATATTCATAAAAAGTTCCTACAATTATTCGAATACTTTCGTAAGCTTACGTATATAAGCAATCGACTAGGAAACGAAACGCAATTCGATGGTACTGCCGACTCAAACGAACAACGGATGATAGTCGCGTTTTTCTCGACGGTTAGTGTCATAGTATAGAACCGTTTCGTCTCGTTGCAGTCCAGTAATTCGATGAATTTCGAGTATGAGAGGTACGTCGTAGCCGGGCGAGCCCTCAATTAAGCGAAACGGTTCGTCGGCCATGAGGATGCGGCCTGATGTTCGTGCGGACGAGAAGCAGTCGTAGCAGAGAATCTGTCCCAAGCTCCTGCGCTCAACCTTTCTATCTTCCTCGTTTCCCCTTCTCGATCTACCCATCTATTCGTGTATCTATCCCGTTCTCTCTTGCCGGGTGTCTTAAATTAGAATTTCAGGTGAGTCGTTCTGAAATCCGATTCGACGACTCTACATGCGACAGCGCGGAGCGGGGATTCGTAATCGATCGCAGCTCGAGCTGCGTCGAAAGTGAGAGAAACGCAGAAAGTTGCTGAAAGTGGCCGGATAAAAAGGGCGACAGAGACGGTGAAAGGGGCAGAAAGTTAGAGGAACGGAGTACGGAAGGATTTGTAGAGGGCAAAAGAAGGAGCGAGATAGAGAAGATAACGAGTAGGTAAGCAGAGATATAACGATTGAAGGAGAGTGGCAGGGCCAAAAACAGAGATGTCGCCGTAGTGGTTGTCGTGACTAGCTGACTGTTGCACCGGTATTACACTGGTTTTAGTTTTCAGGTGCATCGTTCCCGAGCATGTCGTTCTGTAATGCTCGCAATAAGCATTTAACATTCGCCTGTGCATATGTATCAGCAAGTGTCCAAAAGTACTTGCAGATACTTGCGATACTTTTATCGGAGATACGTGATTGCGTTTAGATCCAGTTTCAGCGATAGATCCTCGATTTGCAGAACCGGTTCTTTCGTGCTAAACTACCGAAAGCTTCGACGCAAGTTTCAATTTATTACGTACAGTTAATAACACTTTCGAAAAGAAATTCTCATCGCTTAAAAAGATGAAGATATAACTAACATCTAATTTAATGTACGATTAATCTAGAATCTTTTCCTAAATCATCGTTTATTTAAAAAGCGATCGCAAATAACATTACCGTTGTCCTACGCTCTGTAAGATAGATGAAACGCAAGCGAAATAAAACTCCGTGTCTCGCAAAACGGTGAATAGTCTTAAACGTCAAATATTTGGTGAGCGAATGCGCGCGATTATGTCACCGCGTTCTAAGTCGACTCAAGATTCTTATTTGCCCCGCTATCTTTTTCTATTTCGTCTTTGCCGACACGGCGCGTCTTCGCTCTGACAACCCGCTGTCCTACATAGACTCCATCTCTTTCATTCTCGCTTCTTGTTTCTCTTCTTCCTTATTTTAGGTTTTACTCTTCCGTAGTTCTCCCATCCCACATTTCATCCCCCCCCCTCCTTTCTTTTCGTCCTCCTGTTCCCTTTTTATATCTTACTTTCCATTCCTATCTTTCTTTAACTTCTTTCTAATTCCTTCTGTTCGTCCTTTTTATACTTTCTCGTTTATTTTCTCTCTTTCGTCTTTTTCTCCTCTCTCATTCCATTTCCCCCTATTACCTCTTAATATCTCTTTTTGCCTTTCTTCTCGATTCCTGATTGTCTTCCATTTCCTTCTTTGATCTCTTGTTGCGGAAGCAAAAGTCGATCCTTGAAAGTCATCCTTGACTCACTGTCGAACTTGCTTCTTTATCGACTCGTTAATGTTGCAATTTTTGTATTCCAACAAAAGTCAGCCACCGCTCGATTTATCTTGAGACATCTAACGTTGACAACGTAAGTAGTCTGTTCACAACTATTGGTTTCTCATGTGCCATGCCATTTACCGTCAACGAACGAGGTTCAAAGAGAAGTTCGCCTTGGCCTGGGAAAATAGAGAGGGCTGCCTGTACGCGACACTTCGTTCTCGCAAAGGATATTGAGATGGAACGTTATCCAGTAAGAGATCCAATGAGCAATCACGAAACGTTATTGTCTAATCTTCTCAAATCATCAGGACAGTTATAAAAATAAGGCTGATCACGAACGGATAAAGGTAATCCATAAGGAACGGTATAATTGAGTTGCAATTTTGCTAAGAGTTGTTGGATTATTTTGACGGCACTTGTAATATGTGATAACGATAGATATGTTGATCTAAATAAAACTTATTGCATTTATGTTTGACATTTACGTTTGAAATTCAGCTCTTTGCGACAGGTATAAAACGTAAAACCTTTCTAACACTAAATTGGATACATATGTTTTATTAAATGCTCAAAATGCACATACACGTCGATTCTACTTCTAATATTATGACGAACAACTGCTATTATATGCGTATATACACATATGTATATAATAATGTTTGCTTAACTGCCACGGTTTTCGTCCAGGTTTTTAAACCCCGGGTTGAAAAAACGAGAGTTGGAAAAATGAACGTTACGTATTGCACGTGAACAATCACACGAGGTACAGCCGTCAAATTCGATGTCCATGCTACGTCGACGAGGGATGACAAACGCTAGAACGCCCGTTGAACTTTCGATACGCATGTTGTATTCCATGTATGTATGTATGTAATTGTAGGAGTTTGATCAAACGAATTAATGTCCGTTTTTGATGAAATAACGTACAACGTTTCTTTCTATTTTGCCAAGCATTAGTCAAACGTAACCAAGATATGCGAACATGACTAAAAACAGTAGTGTGGCGATTACGATATAATTAGAATAGTATTTTTTCACCGAGAAGTCTCTGTGATCTTCGATTAAATACCTATTTCGTTTTATCTAAAATTTAATATGTTTACATTTGATTTTTACACGCTTTTCTATTTCATTTTCCTATGTTATGAACGTTCGTTCTATTTTTCTAAGGAAGAACTGCGACTCTTAACTTCTACGTAGTAAATGACTTCCCGCATACTTTTGTATGTCTTAATTACACGAAAATCGGAGACAAATCGGTAATCCAATTCCGATCTGACGGTTAAAGTAAAGGGAGAAACAGATTCCGCGCTTTAATGTTGACAGGAAAGCGAATCACAGTCGGAGTTTGAGTTTCCTCGGAATTGCACCGTTTTTTAATTCCCGTGCTTCATCGTCGTAGGAACAACCCAAAGGCCACATAGCGGGATCAACCGATCGGTTTACTTAATTTCCGAGCGTAACTTTAGAACGAAATTGAAGTCGCCGCGTCACGTGGTCGAGCTGGAATTTAAAATATGCTTGGGTCGTCTTGCTTGAGAGCCTTTGAGATTTTCGGTGATTGAAAGAGACGAGCGTTGCTCGGACACGGCGTATCGTATGATCGAATAACGTGGTAGATCGAGTGTGTGTCAATCGACACGTTGCTGCACATTGTGTCGATATTTGCTCTTCTTTCGACGTGACCGTTTGTGTATGATGTTACATTCATTGATTGCATTTTAAACGTGTTTCCACGAAAAGCACTCTGGAAAAGTGAATAAGAGGGCTGTTTGTTTTGTAATCAATCTCTCTGTATTTATATCTTTTTTGTGGCTGCTCGATTTCCTTTGTAGAAAAAATTCAGCGAATAAATATTTGAAAATTTCAGATTTATTTGATAATTTAATCGTCTCTGTAAAAATATAAATGTATAACGAGCAGAGCAATATTAATCAGGATTGGAATTCAATCGGAAATTATTGATCTACTTCTCAAATTACACAATTAATTTCGCAGCCAAATATCGTTTATTCAATTTTCCGAACACACGACTGCATTCTCATATTATTAGACCCATACGCGAACGATTCGAATTTGCGAATTGTTCGACCAGTTCGACGCGTTACGAAAAATTAAAACATTCTAAAACTGTATATCGCGCTCTTGAACTTTGAACATTGAATTTCAAACTGTATTTCGAACCTTGATCTTATTAGCTTGCAGTAAAGCAATTTTTATTGCGGTATAAACGGCTCTATGAACGTGTTCGGAGCTAGCGGCAGAATAACCTGCAGTAATGTAAAAAGTCCACATATTCTGTAAACGAGCAGACATCTTTTTCTTTAAATCGATACTTATATACATCTCATAGGCAGCTGTATACGACATTTCAATTTTTGCTCAATTTTTATTCCCCTTGTACCTTCCTCCTGCTTTGTCGTTTCAACATAAGATGCGTACCTTTTTACGTACTTGTCGGCATCAAACCTGTCGGAAACGTTTGCGTTCACCTGAAGCATTGCGTCTCGTATATCTCGTAGAATGCTTTTTTCGAGTCTCGCAATTCTCCTAGCGACTTCCTTGCACACGCACGAAGTACAACAATTCTACGAGAATTTGCCGAAAGACGTTGAAATCGTTCGACCAAAATGGCACATTTTCTAGGAAGACATTTTCGAGGTTTCAATAAAAGCTTCGAGCGCGTCAACGTTCACATTTTTTTCGATGTAATGTATTTGATATAGAAACGCAATTGTATTAAGCCAGACTATAGTTTGGTATGTAGACTATTTGCAACTACCTGTAGTTAAAAAAAGAATTAAAAAATTAATCGGAGTTTATTGGAACTTCTTTCTGTGACGAGGAAAGTAAATCAATAGGTATGTAGATGTACGGACCGGGAAGGAATCAAACAAATTGTAGATTTGTTAAGTTGATATCACGTATTTTCTAATGTCGTTACATCGATCGATAAATAGATATTTCGCCTGATAAGCGTAATGGTTATCTTTGATCAGAAATCAAATAAGGTCTGATATCACACTTTTCGATAGGTATTAGTTAACTGAAGTAATCTAATTTCTTACTGCAAGTGCACTAAACTGATGATTCCGCACAATCGATAATATAAATTTATGGAAATTTGCACGCTTTTGAGATAGCATAAGTTAAATTAGAAATTCGGTTCAGAGCGTGGATATGAAAAGTCGAGTGCCTTTATAAAACCGATACCAAATTCTGTTAAATGGCGCACTAAAAAAGACATTTTAAAAGCGTTAATTTAAAATTTAAATATTTTTATGAAAAATTTCTAGAAATCGAACGATGGATCTACAAGCTAAAAATGTCGGGAGTAGGTTAATTTTAATTTCATGTTTCGTATTTAATAACCAAAATCAAATTTTATCGTTTATTTTGAAATGTTTAGAAATTGTGTCAAGAGAAGAAAATTAAAATTTTTTATGGCATATACCATATTGTTGTAACGTTGTTTTTCTCTTTAATTGTTTACTTGAATTCAGGCGAAAAATATTTGACTGCAAAACATGATACAATCATCGATGATCATTAGTAATGCTTATCTTGCTGGGAGATTAATAGGAATCATAATGATTCTCTAATATATACCTTCGATATTTTGTGCCTTTGTATAGTCAAATGTACTTTTTCTAAGCAATATTTATTCTTCAAACAGAAGTAGATTGGACGAAACGTCATCTATGAAATTCTTATCACTTTTCCATTAACTCAAGCAAATATTCATCTTCTTTGCCGCGCATCCAATCAAACTGCAAACAGTTCGAGCTTTGTTAATTCGTGTTTTTCGAGAACACGATATTTTCTAATTGTTCTCTGTTAATGGTAATTTGAGCGCCTTGCATCGGCGAAGCAGTAGCAACGTTAAAAAGGTGTTGAAGCGAACACAAGTATAGGTTTATTGATTAGAATATTTGCGTTTCAACAGCACTTAACGTGTATCGACGTATACAGAAACACACTATAAGTATCGCGTGCTTTATGAACTCATTATACTAACAAATTTTTTTACTTCACAGGGCATTAGTAATGAGCTACGAGCTCATGTATTGTTATCGATTTAAATTTTTATTATTTTTATAGCAACCTGGTTCAGTACCCCGATCAAAGAATATTTCTGTATCGATAACGCAAATCATATCGTTTCTACGAAGTTTAATGTCAGTAACGTTACTATTTACCTTGTTGTCATTGTACAGTTTTAATAATATTTGATACATGTATCATTTATTTAAATATAAATTATAATAGACATTTGTTTCCTTCATATATTTTAAAATTAATTTCCATAAAAGTGAGAATGTACATACGTACTGAATTATTACCAATTTAAAATTTAAATTTAAGAATTTAAAAACAAACGTAACGTTAGTTATATTATATAATTGTGTTACGTGAACTAACACGATTGTAAATTACTTTGTTATATCATTTCCTGTACTGCTTACAAGTATATTTTGACTTAATACTCGTTTTACTGTTTACTTTCTTCCTACGCTCTAGTCAGATTATAAACCCTATTTACGATGATGTATCGAGACGTTGACTTATGTGATATAAATCACATAAATCTGGTTAAAAGTAGATGTGTGTAATTAATACTCATCATAACACAGAAACAACAGTTATAATTTTCGAACTTAATAGATGATGGATGCGTGTCATTATTCGTTATGTAGATGCGAGTTTTTATCGAATTCTGTCTATTGTATTTATTGTATTGGTTTTATTACTAACATCAATGGCGTTGTTATATTCGATCTCGATACAAAACGAACCAGAAAACAATTTATTCAACTGCAATAACTAATATCGATGCTTGGGTTCGAACAATAAACATTTAAGTGTCAAGTAAAGTGAATTTTGCTTACAAATTATATTTCTATCGGTAAATTGCTATTTGTTAAATAATATCTACTACTGCTATTTATAAAATATGCACGCTCTCCGTGGGAATCTTGACACGCGGATTGCGCGGAAAATCGAATATTTTTAGATCAACTGCGGTTTGCTAAACGCTAAATATGTTTGGAGCGCAGCATTGAAATTTCGCGCGGGTAAATATGAAATTAATTTCATAAGATGTATATTGGAGGAATATTCGTTTAATTAATTCTTAGTAATATGAAGGGAACTAAGCGTAGACATATTTTTCTCTAAATTACGATCAATTTATGAAATCTCTGTTTTCGAAGACAATAATGCACGTGATACGAGACGAATAAATACAAATAAAATGGCCAAAGCGAGTTGAATTTAATTGTTATTTCAGTATGCCATGGTTCATAAGTCGCTAGCTGTGTTAATCGATAATTTTAATACAGTTATGCATAATTTAGTTCCATAAAGTCAGAAACAGGCATCCTTTGTACCAGTATCGATGCTTTGAACAGTTCGTGTGCTGTAAGCGGGTATCGTATCGGTTCTATACCAGGTGTTTCAGGATAAATGTGATCTAAGATAATTCCTAAATCAATTGACGGTTCTATGGTATAGTAACGAACATTTTGTTTGTCCTAAGAAATATAATAGGATAAAAATTATGTCTCACAGATTGAAATTTAACGAAGAGAATAGATCTTCGTGCTATGGAAAACGGCATGCGATTCGAGTACTTATTGGATGTTCAATAATAATATCTCTCAAGCAAGAGTCTGCTACGAAAAGTCATACAGATGAATCCATTAGCAGTCCTCGGATAAAAGTTACAAACTCGTCCTCCACCTTCCGTAAGACTACGCTCTACAACTCTTTATCTTTATTAAGATATCTTTTAAAACTTGTAACAACGACTAATGGCATTATTATCTGCTGTTTTACACATCTATTAAATTAATAAAGGATAAAGGGAAGTAGCTTCAAGAATTTCTTTGTAAAAAGTTAGCCATTAATTATTACAAAAATTTCAACAAAGGGATTTACAATTCTAAACATACTGTAAAAAATTTTCGGAATTCTAGTAGAAAAATTAAAGTCCCATGACAAATTTCGATATTCTGACGCAAAAGCTCTGAAACGTTTTCGAAGTACCATATTTATCTTCGGACATCTCATAGAACATGATGTCAACGTGTTTTCTTGCGAGAAAGGAGGGAAAGTTCGCGCGAACAAGGTGTTTCACGTCCATTTTCTACTTTCGTCCTGCGTTACTGAGCCTATCAACCATTTATAAAAAATGATAAGGAAGAACGGCAGGCCCGGTCAGATACAAATTACCGGTGTGTTGCGTCAAGTTAGATGGAAACTAGCCTTGGGAATTGAGGGAGGCGCACAGGGAAATCGCTATACACCTTTTACCTCCATCTACTGCATCCTCCTTACTAAACATTTATCCTCTCTGTGCGAGTCCCTGCCCTTTCTAACTTTTCTATAATAGGACCAGTGTAACATTGATCAAGAACTGCAAGTTACCCCAATCTCCTTGGTGAGTGTGTACATTCTGCTGTCAAACTCATTAGGATGCAGCAGATACTCGATCGAATCATTGTTTCATGCCACTGCGACAATTCTCCTTTTCGCTTAACGTTCGGTAAGTGTTAGTGCGCATTTGATAAAATTTCATAAAGATATACTGTTACAAATATTGTTCGATTGTTCTTTTTTCCAGCTCTGTCTCAAAGAAGAGGAACGTTCACGAAAGTCGTGAAAACCGTGGCGACGGTACAACGCGCAACGTACCAACGACACTGACTATTGAAACCCGAAGAATAGCAAATATGTCAGGTATACGAGTTATACAAAGTATAGAAATTATACGTCACGATTATTTATGACGGAATTTTATACTTATGGCGTGGGTTACGAAGATGCATGAAATAAGAAGGAATCGTAAATGTTATCGTAAAAAAATATTTAATATTTTTCACCGTTTTTATGTCGCATTTTAGTCAGGATATGCAAATCGTCTTTCTTAAATTTATAAACGTACATAAGTACATGTTTACTTGGAAAATAAAACGAATATCTAATCTTCTAATTTTCTATCGCTAATTTCATTACAACAAAATTCAATATTATCGATAGCTGAACCAACGCGAAACAATAAGATAAATGTAATATCTTCTCCGCGAAATAACGCGTACTGTTCTTTCTAACAACTCTCCGACGAGAAAACTTCCGAACGGAACGTTGCCGCGAAAAGCAACCAACACGAAGATCCTTAACGGTGGGTAGTTAAAAAGTCAGGGGGTAAGATAAGATCAAAATAGTAACGCGTGCCGTCGTAACGGAACTACACTCGGCCAACTTTACCCACTGATACTATAACAGAGAGGAAAGTAGGGTGCACCCTTGGGTTTCTCCGTTATACTCTCTATCTCTCCTACTTGTTCCTCCCATCTTCCTCCTCTCCAAGCAAGCTTCGTCGCTTCGTTCCAGTAGTATAGCCTTTCTCTCGCACCCTGTAGCCTCGTCTCTCCGTGTCCTTGCGCTCTTGTGCACGGTGTTTACGAGGGTCGAAGATTCGCGACGTAACACCTGGGGCTTATGATTCTGGGCATTATTGCCTGAGTAAATTAACCGTACGATATTGTTCCCCTTGCTCGACGTCTTCGAGTCTGCCTGACAAATTTCTCTTATACACCTTCAGATTGCAAACTTTTCGATTTCGGCCGCTGCATCCGCGTCGAATTTTAACGAGGCGCACGCTGCTCGGAATTACGATCGCGTTCCGTAACGGAGATACCAGTACCGAATTTACCATTCGATCCATCGACTTTCCACGATCGATTTCGCCCCAAGGAATACGCTTTACAATTTCCTTGTATTATGCAAATATTACTTATTAACAATTTTACAGTTTTCCGGGTGCGAAACGTTTTTGCCCCTCGCAGGCTTTTGCTTCGATCGAAAAAAGTGAGAAGCTGTGAAACAGATTTCTCCGCATTGTTTCCCCCCCCCTTTTTTTTAATGTATTACGCGTTATGTTAAGAACTATTACTCTAAGCGCAATTTTGATTACCAAGTTTATATTTCTGTATGTATTTATTACAGCTTTTATAGAAGATTAAAAGAGTTGAGAAATAACTGAGACATCGATAGATTAAAAAGATGGAAACAATGTTATGGTATAGCGTAGTATAATCTATCGCGACTAAAACAAGATATATAAAATTCAACGTGTTAACAATGATTAAGAGAATTAATGATAACCGCGACGTTCCACGAGTTCCATAATTTACGCACTCACGGAAACATAGGTATATGCGAGGTCTGAGTATAGTCGAAAGCGTATCGATTGTCGTTCCCATGAAATTAATTTCCTGCTCGGGAGGATGTTCGAAAGGCTCTCCGGAGGACTGTATATAGGCACTGGTACGAGCTCTGCAAGCACTCAAGTTCACCGTCTAGTTCGCGGTTGAACCGGTAAAGTCGGTGTCTTACGACTTCAGGTTGAACCCTCCACTGGGGCGAGGTAAAAGGCGGACCGTAGAAACCAGGAAGGGCATAATTGAGTACACTTTATTCGTTTGTTGCATGCCGTGGTTACCGTGCGATATGAAATGGTACAAGTGAACAGAGATTTCAGCCAATTCACTTGACTCTCTGATAACAATTCATCCCTTCCCAAATAAATTCTGTTGTCCTTTAAGGAGGACAGACCGAATAAATTATTGAATTATGCCAAGTGATGTTGATCATACGAGAAGATCAATGTTATTCCGCAGGAAATAGCAATCATAAATCGATCATTGTTCCGATATAGAACAGAGTTTCTAGAATAGAATTCTGAATAGAATTTCTGTCGGCTTGAAGTCACTTATTTACTCTTCGTAAGTTATGCCCAGTTTATAATAAGAATTCTATTATAAAGCCGGGTTACTGGCCATTTTAATCCAATACTTTGTTTCATTATTTTGGTTGGCAAAATTATTCTCTTATAATATTTATTTTGTTATTTTTCAAGTCCAACCGAAATATCTTCCTCATTCGTATCCTATCTTAATTTTCAATCAAATAAAAGATATATCGTTTCATATCTTACACGAAATATTTCAATTCATATTCATTAGTATGCGCGACTATATCATCGAAGCTTTTATTTTCGCTAACGTATGATTTAACAAATTCGAATGCTTTAATGTATTAATCACACCAATAAAAGGTTTTCTAACGATTATACTACTATTGTAGCCTGCTTCGTTGATTACGTATTACGAATCGTTGAACTACTTTTATAGTATAATTAACTTCGATCATACCTGGCAATCATAGGGCATTTGTTTGCGGACTGCATCTAATTGTTCCGTATGTTTTTAGATCTGAGTAGACCCAGTTTCGCTCTACGTCTTAAGAACATATACTTCGTATAGAGAATTTCTTTATCATTCTTTTACTACGAATAGCAAGAAAGATGCAAAAATTTTGTTCCATATCCGATACAATTGATAAAACTTTCTCTTATGAAATGAGAAATATTCATGATGTCCAACGGAATACTTACTTCTGAATTATTCGCAAACTGTCGTACAACTTATACACGTTCAGCTCTTCGATCATTTTGAAAAGAAAGTTCGTAGACAGGTGGCAGAAGCAGGATCGTCTTTCACTCTCTTCGTTTCATTAAATGCTTCTCAAGCGATTTAGCAGAACGAGTATCTAAAGGCATTTCTGGATGATTCCGCTAGGCTGGTTATACACTCTTAAACCTAAGTGGCTCACTTTTCTCCACTTCTCTTCCGACGTGACATCGTCGAGTCGCTCCCCTTTTGTAAACCATTCGAATCCTTGGTAAACCTCATACACCAACTTTCGTAGATTCCACGCTATTATTCACGCTAAGGATACGTGGATGAAGTCGTGGCCGGATGGTGTGAGCTATTAAATCTCGAGTTTCGATAAGTTTCACGTAAGATTAATGATACGAAAGCGTTGCTCCTATCGCATGTAGATGTTTACAGAAATGTAAGCAATTACTAACTTTAAATTCATTATTATCAAACTAAACTTCCTACGATAGAATAGTTTACAAATTTGTTTGGTCTTACGCTCTTTTTTATTTTTAGAACTCTTATTTTATTTTTTAAACATACACTGTTTCATACAGCGATACTGCAAATTATACATTTAAAATACGTAGCGAAGCTTTCGGTAATACGAGAGGTCAGTGCGCGAGACGCTGGAATGGTGGAGGTCAAGCGAAGCAGTGTAGGTACTTTTAGCAACGGAGAGCGACTATTTTCTAGAATGTATTTTTGGTGTTTATCCTTTCGATGACAATATTATCAATAATCGTTAACAGTGGCTGCGGCACGGTGTATCTTTCTCTCCCTCTTGTTGTTCGAAGGTAGAGCGTACTCACGGTGTTCACAAACAATGTCGCCACCCTGGCTCGGACACCTCTTATGGCTTACGTCGCCGGATTACGCTTGCACCGTGCGACTAGTGCTTTTACACCCTCTCTAATAATTTTTTCCTCTAGCGCAGTATCATTACTTAGTTAAATATCGCCACTTTGCGATTTCCTGCGAATTTCTTATTCGATTGATTTTTCGAATTTTTCGTTTAACGAGGCGTACGTGGGTACCGATTATTATTCGATAGCAGTGTAAAACACGCAATTTGCAAAACGAAAGATAACAATTAACATTTGAATTTCTTATAGCGAGTAACAAATTAACATAAGATTTTGACGAATCCTGTTTTCTGCGAAACATTGTGAGTATGTTCTATGACTAAAGGGAAGAAAAAAATTTCATAACACCGTAATACTGCAATTAAAATGCACAATAGGTTATCGTATTGTCAACGATACGCCATTGCTTTTTTGCAACCGTCCTACACTGTTATTTGAGACACATTCTGCGGCCCTGTGAGCTAACATCTATCCCCGGTTGATCATTAAGATAAGCGTTAAGATAATTTAACTAGCGAAGCAGTTCTTTCGAGATTAATAAGAAGCACACGTTTGCCCTCGCATTGCAACGTTCCTCAATATGATAATGTTTTGTTCCTTCCTGTATAACTGCTGTTATAATTGTACTTGCGTAACAGTGTCGAGCGATGGTTACTTGCAGGATAACAACTGCCGTACATAAACATACAACTGTTATTGTTCTCGCCTGTTGCTAAACTTTCATCAGATTAACTTTTGCCGTAAAACCTAAACCACAAAATCTGCTCGTTTCGTGGTTTAGTAAAAGACAAATATAAATGCACGTTATTCGCGAGTAGTTTCATCGCAGACTTAGACTTCCCGTTCTAATCTTTTCTATTTATTAATTTAGATAAAAAGTTGCAGTACTTTCCATTTAGGGGAAAATGAAAAAAGCGATGTGAGCTGAACATTCGCACAATTGTATAAAGAAACTAATATTAAATTTTATTCAAATTGTTTTTCGCAACGGATATCCAGCAAGGTAATGTAAAAAATGATATTTCATTACAAAAAATATACGATACTCGAATTTATAAAACAGAAACTGATAGGCAAAAGGAAAGAAATATCAGTCGCGCCACTTGCGCTACATGGTTACGCGCACGCGTACGAGCAATTTTGAGAACCGATTTTATAATATTTTTCGAATCACCGTGATGTACGATGCGTCGCGTCGGCGCAAAACACGATTTATTCGTTTTCATTATTCGAAAAATCCACGTTTCGAAAAGCTGCGTCCTCTCATGGACGTTATTCGTAAACCGATTAAACGGAATATTTACACGAACAGTCGAAGATGCGAATATTCCTTTTTAATGCGGATCGAATCCCGGTGAGAACATAGCGAGCAAAATCGAACGACCATTTCGAAACGTAATGGAAAATGTTCGATTTCACCACTCGAAATTGATTTCGAATTTTAATTTCGTTTCGTGTAGTTCCGTCTGGTAATTTTTGATATAGAAAATTATGCGCCCTGAGTTTTGACACGCGTTACCGTTTTTTATCTGTTCTCGTTGGTCGAAAGATTAACGTCATCTGGCAAATATTTGCGGGACAGGATGCGAAATACGTTATATGAATTCACGTTTTCTGTGTTCGTCTATTTTTCTCACAAACTGGAACGGAACTTGACGTATCGTCTATCAAGAATTAAGAGCGATTCGTTTCCAATATACGGTCCAGGAGATTCCATTTTATGGTTTCTCGATTATTCCATTTTCTATTATCCCAGACTTTCATTATCCGATTTATTAAGGGTATACGTACTATATGATGCATTTTCAGATTGCATATTGAGTAGTACTGTCTATTAACAAATACTATATAACACCATATGATATTATACACTATACTATACAACATTCTCTATCAACGAATACGAAGGTGTGCAATTTTTGTTAATTTCAGCACAGCCTTCAAAAATGAATTTCTCCCTTTCTTGCGTCATCTTAGATTTACGTCTTAATTATACGCTTAAATTACAGTAGGATGTAAAAGAATCCAAATTGAAGGAAATCTCGTTCCAACAATTCGTTACCTCGGTGACTCGACAACTTAACTTATACCAAAGATGTACTTGTTCTGAAGTTGAATTCGCTTGTTACGAAATTGTACAGGGGTCGACTTAACTTGCTCTGAAATTCTACTTATTTCAAATTAGTGCTAACTGTTTGCTGAAAAGTTAAGAAAAAGTTAAACATTTTCAGCTTTATGTAAATTTAAAATTACTAAATTGATCGTAGATTTGTGACGAAATTTCAGAAGCCTGTTATACGGAAAGTACTTGTTGATAGTCATTAGGGATTCTAATTAATCGAACTGGTAATAAACGATAATAAACTGTTTTTCTATCTAAAGTGCTATTGTACAAACGATAATTTCCAGGCGTATTTCTCGCGAGAGGATAAAATTTAATGATACTTACAAATATTAAAACTATAGTTGTATTATGTATCTGATAAATAACAATAAACCATTTGAGATGATTTTCAAAAAAACTTTAGAAATCTAAGATTAACTTTGAGATGTACCTACATATCTATCGTTTCACGAAAATGGTACAATCGAACTGCATTTATCCCAACTCCATTTGCCCGAACCCCATTTATCCAAAGTCCATCTATTGAAATGAAATTTTAGTTCATGCCCTCCGATTTACCGAACTCCCCCCGATCTCCTATTATCCGAACGACTGACAAACGTCATTCCAGTTAAAATGCAAACAGCGAATCAATGGATTAAGAAAGATATCGCAAACAACATAAGTTAACCGATAATCGCATGTAATATTATTATATATTTTTGTACAAACATTAACATCGAAGTGTACAAAAGATACAGATAACAGAAACAGTTTCATAATTCAAAGTAATTTAAACAATTTTTTAAAGTTATCGTACAGGGAATTGTGATAAATAAAGTTGTTGAAACTCGCACCTATTCTTTGTACATGTGTTGTATAACAACTAATAAAAGTCAAGCACACTGGTTTATGTATTCCAGCTATGCTTCCTAGAAATTTGATTCTACGGCTGAATGAATGTTGCTCTTGTAAGTTGCGGTATGCTGCGCGCTTTGAAACAAAAACTAATTTCAGCATAAAAAACTTGGAAGGGAGGTTCCTGGTTTTATACGACAAATTTAATACGCACGTTTGCAGCCAGAAATTTAGTTCCGCTTGCACGAGCTTTGCAGTCAGGTTTTATCGCTGTTTATAAAAGGGACAAATGCGTGAACTGCGTTATTTCCAAAATACTTACATTAGGAACCACACATATCGATAATCGTTTTTCTAAAAATATAAAATTTAATCCCAAGTAAAAGAAAAATTTTAATGATATTTGCTTCTAGTTTAAATGTTAGTAGTCTGTGTTATGTTTACAGGTATTATACATGCTAATTTTTACTAATCGATTCTTTTGATAATTCAAAGAATTTTGCTATGTGAAATCTTATACAAAGACTGTCCTGTTTTATTTTAACGGACAGTCTTTGTATAAGATTTCACATACCAAATACAAATAATATACATATTGCATCGATCGAGATTCGCTAACTAAATAGATCTAAGATTCGTTCAAACAGATTTGACGTTTTCTAACCCTGTAATTTCGAACAAAGTGATTCAATTTGAAACTGGGAGATTTTTCCTGTGTTCGTTTACAATTCGCGATAGGAGTATGTCGCACTATGGCCTCGTAGGAGTTGTTATAAGTTGCAGACAATTTTACTGTAGCCTAGGACCAATCCTTCTACATGGCGGCAAAAGAAGCGAAAAGGTGTGAAGAGAACGGCAAGGAAGATGAACGTCGTAACAGAGACAAATAGAGAAACGAGAGCAGCAGTAAACAAAGAGCAGTGGAATAAAAATACGGGGGAGAATAATACAGGGTAAGAGAAGTGGTCACAAAATAGGAGAAAATCGTCTGCGACTTATGACCCACCCACTATGCCGTAGCTACGAAGCATAACTGTACAGCGTTACGCAAGAATAATATCCAGTATAACTGTCATAAGTTATAGGTAGCTATTCTTCGTTTCTTCTATCGCGTTTCCTGTTAGTGGAAATAAATGGAATTGCGAAGAACGGATATCAGATTACAAGTATAGACACAAGTATATGAAGAGATGATATATAGGACGAAGACATTGAAATATAGATACTACAATCAGAAGTAGAGGATGAACCTATTTAATCCTTTCACTTCTATATATATACATATATTATGGATCAAGCAAGTAGATAGGTTCTATGACAGTATACACATAACGATTGCAAGTCTTGTTTAACATATAATCTAAGAACTAGTAACCGGATACTACAAACGGAAGAGCTAGACTAATCAAAAATTTCTTATTTAGCGATTGACACTAAATTACTATATAACATACCATTGTAGTGTAAAACACTGTAATTATAAGCGCGAAACAATCTCTAAGCTATAGCGATCGTTCCTCCACTGTAATAAGATTTCACATAAATCGCGTTTGAAACCAATATGAATCGGTATCATGATTGAAATTTGAATCAGCGAACTGGAACGAATATTGCTGATTAATCGAACTAAACATCCCATCTCCACATATACATAACACATATATGTGAATACAAGTCCAATAATTTTGATTACTTTGAATATCTTCGGTATTTTTAAATATATATACATGGGAAAACTTTATTTGTACGAATTATATCGAATGGAAATAGGTATGCCAATAATATTTACGGATATATCAGGATTATCTCCGATTTTTAATATTTTACAGCGAGGAATATATTTTAACGAAGATACGTCTTGTGTAAAAATTACGATGCTACAGACGTCGTTGGCACCTTCTTCGCTTTAAAGAATTCACAATATCATCGTACAGAAGTATCTTCTCTCCCAAATCTCTATAATACACTACTCATAAAACTCGAATAACTAGGAATCTCCAAACTTGGACACACTTCTTTTACGACGTTTCGCGTGTAACGTATTGTCATATAGGATTGATTGATAGAAACGAGGTAAAACATAGGATATACGCGGTGATAATGCTTGCATAAGTACTCGATGATAACTATACATCTCGTTTAGAAAGTTACATAACAGGAAGGTGTAACTTTGAGCTGTACATTGACTCTCGATCTACTTGTGTCAGTAAGTGACTACGAATTCTGAATTTTGCTTGCTATTGTATTATGGAACAAAGTCCAATTATAGTTTCCCATTTCCAAAGATCAAGTAAATATTCCTATTAACAATCAAAAGCGTGGTTTCCAATTTACTACGTTAAATGTTATCTTAACTATAACGCTGTACAGTAAGCGATGAACAAGCTGGAGAACATTATCTGCGATTTACGATAATATTCGAAAGCATCCGCACAGCATCCGCGTGATACGATATGCCAGTAGCGGTGCGTTGACATAAATACTAATACCGTTCGACCAATACGCCGGATGTCAACCGGAATTACGTCTCAGTCCATACGTTAACTGATGAAAAAGTTTTAATACCGTCGCCCAACTCCCAACGGTACACTATATTTCCATGAACTTATTGTCGAGCCGCGAAACTCAGCTTTTTGCGGGACACGTGTTGCCTGATGTATTCTAGCGGCTCGAAAACTTATTTGCCCCGGAGACTACGCGCCATATTTCATAATGCGTCGGTATATTCCCAGCAGGTCGTAACGTCGCGTTGCCCTAGAATCAAAATAAAGACGACCATCCGCTGACGTATTCCCTTCCTGCACCGCGACGCGATTTTTTCATCGAATCGTTATACAGTGCGTGACGTTCCAGAGTGTCCAGAATCATATACTTTTAACTTTTAATAAGCGCGACTTACACGTATCTGCCGTGTTAAGCGAAAAGGGTGTATCCGCAACTTTCGATACTTGAAGCCATTGCTACCAAGTAGCACAGAAATAGTTTATCTATATACATATTAAATAAGACAGTCGTGTTCGCATTGAAACCGAAGATGCAACAGTTTATATTTCGGACTATGTGAAATCGATGTCTGCTTGTTAAATACTAAGTCATTTTTCCCAAAACCACCTTTTGATCGGACACGCGTATTTAAGCTTACACGATGGGGTATATCATTCGTACGAAAATCAAGCCAAGTCATACATCTTAATGCCAACGAATGATTGATAATTCAGATCGAAGTGTTATGTTTATATTCGACGGTTCGTATCGCTTATCTTTATGATAAGGATCGTTTAATAATAGTATTGCAGTTTACATGAGAGCACGAGTTATGTTATTCATTAATATCGACAGTGGTGGACAAACGCGTTGTTTTGGTTGACGTTATCAGTAATAATTCGGATACACGGTTGAAACCGCTTTACAGGCAAATATTTTCGATATTTTACATTTTTACATTGTTTATATATAGATGATGGTTTTCATGGTGGTGAATAATGGTTGTGACAACAGATCAGGATTTGATACGAATATTTAGAGTCGGTCGGGATAAATTTAGTTCATCGAAGTTACCTAACGGAGGATACTTCTGAAATATACATCATCGATCGTCAGATTTACACGTTTCTTCTTCCTCTTCTTTCCTTTTTCTTTCAAAAGATGAAAATGACTCTCAAAATCAGTACGAGATCTCGTAGAAATTTCGTACATGTATATTTTATGGAAATCGACGTGCCAATTATCCGAAAACATAGATATCGAATGTTAAATCAAAATTTACTATTTGCGAGAGAAGTTTAATCGAAAGCTGAACTCGCTGGAAGATAGATTACAGGAAGGTAAACTCGAAAGTATGAGCGGTAAGTGCATCGCAAGAATGAGATTGAAAGTAAAAGTAATGTTGGGAGAAAGTCTACAGTGGCAAGAGTAAAAGTACGAAATTTTAAACGAATAGTCATCAAATCTGTGTATTCGATCGTCAATCGAAGAGCGAATAAACAAATAGTTAAAAATACTTAGATTTTATTTGTATTTACGACTACATAAAGTAGCGTAACATTTATAACCAGAAGAAAACTAGATTCAACTAAATCCATCTGTTGTTTCGATGCCATTGCAATTCCTAACAATTCGTATTCCATTTTCACAATAAACATCAGCATTATTTGTAACAGGTATGTTCCTGAGGATCGTATCATCTCCTTTCCTTACGATTATTTATTTTACCATGCCATTCAACGCTCGTGAGTTATCGGTTGCTTACATCATGAAAATGGAAAGCGAATCACGATATTTCGCTTTTATTAATTACATCTGCCACCGATCGTACGTTTCCGTGCATAAATGCGCGATTTAGTAGGCGTGTATATTTCCCACAATGTGTTACCACATCGGTTCGCGGTTACTCCGCATATTCACACACCATGAACCAAAATTTGAGTCGCGTGTACGAGAATCTCTCTCGTACGAGTGAAAGCTGGAGGTGGATGAGGGAAACGACCGAATATAATTCTGTCGAGCGATAAGCGGACGCGTAAGTCTTCGTTTGAATAAATTCGCGCATTCTCACGCGGATAATTAATCCGTAATCCGCTAACGGATATTAATTGTCCTTCGCTATTTAATTTCCGCGATACCAGCACGATAGAGAAAGGGGATTTTTGATTACCAATATATGAACATCGAAATATTAACTGGAACTGTGTATTCGCAACAGTCTAAATGCTATCAATCGTTGTTTCCAATTATTTTATCTTCTTACAAAGGAATTTAAACAGGAGCTTCTACCATTTTAGAGAGAACCTCTGTTGGCAGCGAATGCCAGAACAAATTGATATATTTCGCAAAGTTGTTCCTTTTCTTTCCATATTACAAACGAGAATTTGACAGAATATAATAGTGCGAATGAAAAAAAAAACATTGATATAAATAAATTAAAACAGAGAAATTTATTATGGGCTAATATTATTATTATTTATTAATTAATATATGTGCATGTAGACGTCTATGAAGTACGCTGGTGTACCTTCAGAATCCACTTCATGCAAGACGTACATTGAACCATATGTTGTCTGAACAGGTTTTTTGCATTAACACGATATATAGAATACGAAATATTTATTGACATTCACGTAACATATTGCATCGACATTTTACATTTTCGTCATGTAATTTTTTATATTTTTCAATGGGCATAGAAAATGTGTCTCGCAGTTTCCATTAAAATATTATACATCATCCTGTTACTGAAATATCTTTCGTTCGGACGTCCGTGATCACCGGTTTTATCGATCGATTAATCGTCGTTGACGCAAATTACTCGTAACCGTATAAATCTCAGGAACTACGAAATAAAATAAATCGATTCTTTTCGATACAATTTTGCACTGATTTACGACAAATCTTAACTTATCACTGATCTTAATTTTAATATTTTAATATTTCCTCGATGAATCGTACGTTCCTCGATTACGAAACCGATCTAGATTCTATTCAACTAATTGTCTGCAACTTTTTGGGATTCATCGATTTATATTTTATCAATCAAGGACAATCAAGGGCATTGCGTTAATGTATATTTTTTTTGTTTATCCACTGTAAAAAAAACGCGTCCATCGTGATTCAATTTATGTCGAATCGTATCGGAAATTGAAATTGAATACGAACAATCTGGAATTTGCGTTTTGTTATGAGATTACAATAATATTGTTTGATCGTGAAAAATGCAATTAACTTCTCCCGTTTTCGATGATCGAATTTTTAGGGATATAATAATCATCCAAATTAATTTGTAACACAGCGTATCGATAGAAAAATATTTTTACGGATATAGTATTTAATTTACGATATGTGTTAAGCGTGTGCGCGATTCATTGATACTATCTATTAAATAAAGCCAAGTTACGCGATTTCCCTTACAAACGATAAGTTAGGAATAAAGAAGAAGGAACAATTGCGCGACACTTCGCGTTTGCAGTAAACATGTAGACGATTCGAGAAATTTTTGTTCGGATCCACGGAAAGGGTAAGTTCTAACTTTTGAAATTACTTTCCTTTTCGCGACATACTCCGTTTTCGAATGTACTTCTTCAATCTCTTTCGCAGCTTTCCAATCCTTGTTTCAAGAAAAGCATTGCCTTGTGATAAAGTCAACGGTCGTTCTATTCGTCGGGAAAGTTTCGTTGAATTCCTTTCTCCAACCAACAACAACTTGCTAAAAATGAGGAACAAACAATAATTTTCCCACCCTTCTCTCCTTCCCCTTCTCTCTGTCCAAGAAGCGGAACCGTGTGTACGCAGTGATTAAGAGTTTCAAACGGAAGTTTTCGCCGGCTTTCTTTGATGTTACATCTAAAGTTATTACACGCTGCTACCAAGTACGCAGCGTGAAACTTATGTTGTTACTCGCAGTACACTTTATAGAATAAAACGCATACTGTGTATATAAAAGGGAAAACAACTGTGTAAGAGGTTAGTCACGAGGACCGAAACACCTAATAATATCTTTGTTGAATTGATCGAAGATAAAAGAAAATGTTACAAAAATTCTAGCGTTTCTGGTTGAAATAAGTTTGTCGCGTGAAAAAATCTTACAATTTCCCATCGTGGTTTAAAATCGTGAATACAACTGTCGTATTAAAGTGTCTTCTGCCTAGTTTAACAAGCAGCGACAATTACGCTATGGCTACAACTTGACATTTCTTTTTCCCCAAATCGTTGTCGCATTTCCCGCGCGTTGTTCTGACGCATTCTTTTAATTAGTGTGAAAGCTACGGCCGCAACGAGATACAGGTATGAAATTTTAGCAAACATGAAATTCAAATGAAGTCGCCTCGGAGAATTTTACAAACCACGCCGATCGCGGCGAGACAGCGTCGTCAAGCCAGATTATAGAAGACGAAGAGGTAAAAATAATTTACATAGGTTTATTCGCTACTCTGTTATTTCATTTGCTTAATGGTCAGCAAATGCATTATTTATTTTAGAAGATTATTAGCTCTTTACACGTTTCCTTCTTTTTTCCATTCCGTTTTATTCCCCTATTCTCGAACGATCAGCCTAACGATAAGCCAGTCGATCTGACAGAATTATCTAGAAGCAAATAATTTGTTGGAAGATTATGTCTCAGCACGCTTTATTAAACTCAGTTGGCTGATCCGTTTGATGCTCGACTAGAACAGTTTGATTATGCCGTATATATTAGGCTTTCTAGCTCTTTTGCGAAAGACAGAACAAGCGCGATCATCGCTCTTCTTTCGGAATAAGAACGATTTTGGATGTGAATTGGACGTGAACGTAGGTAATAATTTGGAGATGTTGAAAAAACTTCGAAAGAACTTTGTATAAATTTCGTATATCGTACTTGTGAAATTCTATAATTTTATAAAGTTTCAACAACGGATGGATTCAAAAAAGTATTTTTAATGATTCAAGTTTAAATCAACAAAAATGTAATTTTTGATTTGTTTGAGCGAATCTACGAGTATAACAGGAAGACAGATTTGCGTTAGGAGTTTATCAATCTGCCAACTACGTGATCGCGAACGATTTCCGATTTGAGTGACAGATCAAATAGATTGACGAATCATATCGACAAAAGCTATCGAGTCCGTAGAATTTATTTAGGTTGCGTTTGAAGAAATATTACTTGTAAACTACGTTTCAACAAAACAACCTGATACCATTCATTGATACATTACTCACGGCTCATGGAATATTTATTTCACATTTTTAAGACGAATATCACGATTATTCACGAATGACAAGCTAAAATTACAGTTGTTTTTTTATATAATAGATGAAATAAATTTCACTAAAGAAAGAAAGAAAAATAGGAAATATAAAGTGTTCTTCATTTAGCAGTTAGCATCCACTTTGATAGACATTAGATAGATAGAAAAGACATTTCAATAATACGTATAATTCATTGCGAAGCAAGAATGTTATCTAGAATTACGTCACACCGCATCAAAGCAGAACCAACTGCTGATGGTTGAGCCAAGCTGCTCTGCTTCTTGCATTTACGAAACTTCATTTCGTTGTTAGAGGATAAATTCTAACGATTATACTGCTTGTTAGCATTTAATATAACAAAACGGTATGTAACAAAAACGGATTGGAACCTTGTTTGCGCCATTCTGGTCTTACTATTCGTTCGATTTTCCGTTTATAAACTAAAGATTTTCTTTCGTTTGTTTTAGAAGATTTACGAATTCTTCGTTCGTTTAATTCTTAACAGCAGCTTTTAAAAATTTAACGTTGACAGTTTACATCGTAACGAGAAACGTATTGTAAAAGAATCGTACGCGAATGTTATTACTTACATGTATCTGGAAAAATAGAATATTTATTTTGTACAGTTATATCGAAAACTAAATTGTTGCTCACGGAAATACAGAGTGTTCTGTTTTCAGTTTCTCGGCGGTTATAGCACTGAATCATTGTAGTGCTGGTTATCTTTATACGGCAACGTCAAAAAATTTACAATTAGTTATATATATATAAGTTTAACGGAGAAAATGTGTTGGTCATGAATCATAATCAATTTTAGATATACACGTACATTTTTACAACATACTGATATTAATGAAGTTCGGTATATAAGCAGAAGGCAATTAATAATTTCTTAATGCAAATGAAGCGTTTTTTTCTTTTTTTTTTACTATAACTCGTGCATTTTTATCCATTACGTTTTCTCGCGTTTTCAATTATATGATATTAAACTAAGACCTTAATTTAGTCAGATCTAGGAAAGGTCTAATTTGCTTCATAATTCTAACAATAAATCATCATACTCGAATTATATATTCTCGGGTGTGAAGAAAATCCAAAAAGATGCGATGACAGAGCTGGCATCCCCAGCGGTCCGGCACGTTGCCTGGAAGATTTATGAAAAGAAATACTCGTAAATTATAAACACGGGCTTTTTGCGAACATGATGCCAGCCGTAGCATGCGGTTGTAGGCCAGTTTGATACATGACGTGCAAACAGAGCGAACGTACGCTTGCTCGGAATCTGGCTGACGTGTTTGGTATCTATCATCGTGCAGAGGACCATAAAGCGCGAAAAAATCGTTCCAGCTGTGGAGCGGAAATTAGGACGTATCTCCATTTCAGTTTGTATCTTATCGAATGGCGTATACTTAATACGGTTACGCATTCGAACGCCCAACAAGCTTTTCGCTCTTCAATTCTGCCATGCTGTCTCATAGATCAATTTATCGTTAGCTCGTAATCTTCGTGCACGTTATTTATTCATACTGTGTGTCGTGCTCCACTGTTTCTTATTCGTAGATATGATTGCTGTCATTTTGGAGAAATTTCAAATTCAAAAATTCTACAGAATGCGCTCAAATATATAAAATATATAAACTAGATCACATATGATATTAAGTAGATAAAACAATTCTCTATTTAGATCCCATTTGTTTAACTATGTTTATAAAAATATAAAACTGCATAAACAATCGCAGTCTACTAATATATCGAGTCGGAAACGAACGAATAATTTGTAACGAAAGAAAGGTTCGTGAAGAATGTTACCGAGGCGAGTCGTATAATTGATAACGAAACTCGATTAGCCAGAAAAAGTGATTCGAAATGTAAGATGGTGGCTCTACTAATTCTAAGAAAATCGGCCAGATATCAGACGTGAACATTCAAGTAAACAATACAAAGTGTTTCTTGCAACTATGACACTGCTATCACGTTCGTGTCGTTTATATTTTCAGACAAGTTTCTTTAAACTTTCTTTCTTGTTCCTTATCCACATTTTTCACGGCATGGCGAGAACCTGGTCAAATTTCGTATACTTGGCGACCAGGTCCACGGGAGTATACTATATCAGACACCTACATCACTATACCTTTTTCCATATTTTTTCCACTTTGAATTCCACGCTCGTAACTTTTCTTAACTTTCTTCGTTTTCGTTTCCCTTGAGTGTTCTTCTTCCTTTTCCTTTTTTCTCTATCTACAGAGTGGCATTCCCACCCCAGGGAACAATAGATCTTAATGCTCGTTTATCCTGTCAATAAATGCAGTTGCAAACAGCTGTTGCAATTATTCGATAGTAATCACGTATGATATAACGATATTATGTAATTGACTAATGTGTAATTTGATATACGAGGCACAATTGACTGATACGTAATCTCCATTTGATATAATCTATTCGATAACTTTCGCGATCAAATAATGCCCATAGAAATCCAAGATTCATTGAGTTTGCTAGACAGCTTAAGAAAGATCTAAGCAATTAGACAGACTTTCGTCTTGTGCCTTAATACGAATACAAACCCAATTAGCAAGCTTATAGAAACCGAGAAAATTCTGTGCAGCAAACGCAAGCTTCGCCTAAATGCTTGAATTTGCAAAGATTTGTACAAAAACGGTATGAAGAAAACGGTGTGGAGAAAACTTACATATTTTTGAGCATTTGGAATTTAAATATTCTCCATTTTGGACGTTGCTTCGTTTCTTCTGCTTTGAAATCGACGTTTGGCGGAAGTAATAAAAGTTAAATGCGTCAAAGGATCATCGAATCGAGCCGGCAGAAAGCTGCAAAGACGACTGGTCTTGTTCGATGACGTATCAATGCGGGTCCGAATCCCTACGTACTTGTGAGTTTGTTGCAAAACTCGCCTCGACGGCTGACGAATTTCAGCACGTTTCGCACACTGACGTTTAATCTTCCTTGAACGTGTTCGTGGTGCACGCCACCGAATTCACTCGTGACACCGATTTGAGCAGCACATAGGAGACGAAATTTCTCTGTCTTACGTATGATTTTGTTTGACTTTACTGACAACCGACGGCAGAACAGCGGTCGTCGTTGTCCCATTTGACGTGATTAGAAAACGCGATCCGAGGGCTCGTGCGAGAGTACGAGTTACAGCGAAAACAATCGATGCAACTTTTGAAAATCGATGGAATCCCGTTGAAATGACCGAGAAATGGCACGGAAGTTAGAACTAGCCCGCCATTGGAAGTTTCGAAGTTCGCTCATTGTTTCCCCCGAATCTTTTACGGTTTCGTACCTTTTTCTGACATTCTTGTTGCGCAGAATTAATGAAAATTATTGGAACTGCATAAAACATCGCGTGAACATTGTTTAATAGCATAACAGTGTATAAAAATTCACGCGTTTATTATAGTTTAGAATTCTAGGGAAGAAGATGAATTATCAAAACAATATTAACATTCTGTACCTTTTTTTCTACCACATTTTCTCATCTCAGACTCGACAAGTTTGAACCTTCAAAGGAATACAATCGTACAGAGACAGATCTCATTATACCACTCGTTATATCACACGCCTGCATTCTCGAATCTTCTTCAGTTTTCGATTTTTCCCCCAAATATTACCGTTCCTCATTACGAAACAAATCGTCACTGGAAATATAGAGGATATTTCATCATCATCCGCCGTTATTTCACGGATCGTTATTTTTCGGAGCAGGTGTTTAGTCGCCCGATGTATCAGCCACTATAAATTTCTTCGGATAGGTATGCGCGTAAATTAACTGCTAAAGAGACATTTATGCACTTGTTGCACTAAGTCTGTAGTGTACGTGTGGCTTTTATGATTTCCACGTGTCTTTATGGTCACCAATTCATCGCGTTAAACAAGACGAATTGCATGTGGGCGACGTACGCACGGCCGTCGATGAGACCGATTCGTTGCATAAACGTCGGCCCATGGATGACGTACGAACAATGAATATGTATCAATGCAGACTCTTCGGCCGTCGTTCGCGTTCCACTCTTCAAAACACTTCGACACTGTTATCCTTGTATTTGATTTCCGGCGCTGGTTCGAACGAGGCGTTTCTCGAACGTTGATTGGAATAATTGATAGGTCGTGTAAACCTAGTTCGAATAGAATCGCGACATTTTTGTTGTAAAATAGAAGAAGTATACAAATTTTAGAGAGAATCATGTGTAATTTTAAATATAAGTCTAATCAAGCGCTATATTCTAAGTTGAACACGAGTTTAACTGATTTAGTTTTAACTAATTTATGTCTCAAAAACGTGGATTATGATTTTTAATTTATAGTTCATTAAATATAACAAGTTCTCAAGATTAGAAGTTCCATAGAATAGTAAATTATTAAGAACAGTAAATATGTTCCTAATGAGGAGTTTCTTATGTAAAATTTCTTAAGAACCAAATGAATTTGACGTATAAAGAGATTTAAAATCTGGACATGGTTCTCGCGGACCACTTGATTTTCACTTTTTATTACTTTCTTCCGTTATCTCTGAGCTTTCTCGCGTTTCCCTTTCCTACCTGTCTCTTTTTCTTCTATATCCTTTTTAACTACATCCTTTTTTGAAACTACATGAACTGGTCGTAAACCGAATGGACTGATCAGTCGACGTATGTACTCGATTTTGTCCAAAGTTTGTTATATCATTATTTGTATTTATTCGTCATCGTCGTATATTAAAATTGAGCAGCAAACTCTCTAGTTCATTAAAATAATTTATTAGGTGAAAATAAATGGATAGATAGAAACTTTCCTATTTTTAAGAAAAGAAATTAATAATGAAATATGCGAGTAACAAACCGAAGAACTAAAAAACTTCAAATGCAATCTTTAAATGTAATCTTAGTGAATCGTAGAATTACCGAACTTGTATATATATCTAACAGGTTTTCTATCAGACCTTATTCCCACAAATTCTGATATAGCTATCGATTCCCTCCAATAAATCTCTCGTCCAAACATTGAACGTCTCTACGTTTAATTTACGAATCCACTAGATAGACTTATCGGCGATTCCATTATACTAAAGTAGTAAGATTGACGACTGCTTACATTAACTCTGCAGTAGAATTCTTAATTTTAATTCTGATTAATTTTAATTATGCCAGTTTTATTCTATTGAGATCGCGGAGAATCTAATTTCTCTATCTTTCTTCTATGAATTATGAATCCTTTTAATTCGTTGCTCTTCTTCTTTACATCCCTAACTAGAAGGGAAACGTATTAAAAATGCAGAAACTAAAACGTTGTGATTATCAGTCAATACACTATTGATGTCTCCACTAATGATTTTTGTAACAAGTAATTTTTGTATTTTCACTCCCGTTAATACATTACCTACCAATTAATCATTGCACACGTCAATACCACGACGAGGGTAACTTTCGCAAATTTTTCCAACTTTATTTTAGTTTTCATTGCGTAAAAACTTGACGTATATTATTATTGATAATTCTTGGAGTTTAAACGCTACCGATCGTTAAATATTTCAAATGCGGTATGGAAAGCAAAATTGATCTGCTATTTTATCCTTTGCAATTAGTTTCGAGAGATCGAGTTTGCGCAACGTACAACAGATATATGCGTAACTACGTTCGGACAAAATTTGTTACATAACGGAGATTACCGACATTACTGCAGATGAAGAATGTATTATTTATTGTGATTACAAACTTCGCAATTATTAAATTCCCGTCTACTGCAGTAACCAGCGGAACGTTCGTGAATTGTAATTAAATTTATCTCTCTTTAATGATTACGAAGCGTAGAATATTACGTGTAATTGAAATAGCTTGTCCTGTGAGCTGCAACGTTCTTTTGTTGTTAAGCACACGAAAAAAATTACGATGTTTCGCGGAGTAATTGACGTATGTTGTTTATTAAAACATGAAAATTAGCTACATACGGAAAAGAGGAAACCGTGCGGATATGCCCACGAAAAAATTTACATGTCGAATTGCACCAAGTTCAAGTTTCAGCGTAATTACCTAAGTTTAATAACAGTCATCGTATAATTTTTGCAACTGACGATCTTTCATATTTAGTGGTCGATTTAGTGGTTTAATAAAAACTCTGTTTCTAGAAATTACAGAAAAAATTCGCGTACACCGCAATTTATGTAAATCACTTACAAAAGTCACTACATGTACGATATGCAATCAACATAAAAAACTTAGAACCGTAATGCAGTAAAATCGTTAATATTTCAAAAAGGAAAAGAGATATTAAACATACGTGGAACGCGAGACTTGACGTTCGTGTTAATTCTTGCATAATATCAAATTAAAATATTAGTAGGAAGAATCTGACCGAAATGTGTATGTACATATGTACCTACATATACATATAGACATAGAAGAGCAAGCGTCACTTCAATCCATTAAATACAGTCGATCGACATATTGCGTTGGTTGTACGAGGAAAGCGTCGTACAATGGTCAGCGTGCGTCGTCATTGGCACGTGAGCACGATTCGTCGCATAATCGCCACGCCGTATACAACGTTTGAATATGCAAATGTACGAACGCACGCATTATACGCGTGGTTTCCTCTAAATTCAGCCGGCGAGTTGTACTGTAATTAATAATCATGACTACCGATGTATACGTACAATGTATGTACGACGATCAACGAGAACGACTACTTACACAGACGATTCAACCAAGTTCTTCGGAGTTTGGGTCAGATTTATGTAATAAAATATAACCAGAAGAGAACAAGCGAGATAGACGAATGGGGGAAAAGAAACGGAGGATATTTTATCCTGGACTAGCTAGTAACCATCGTTAAGGGCTCTTAGCAAGCTCGTGCTAAGACAGGGCTGTGCAGGTTAGGTCAGAGAACGTATGTATTTGTATGAATGGGATAGTTAGGCAAGGCCTTTCGAGAATTCCCTTGGTATGAATTCCTTTAGTGGTCAGTATTACGGCATCGCCCCAGAAAATTCACCACGATGGAAAAGTAATTGCACTAATTTCTCCATATACGTAACTGTGATGTAATTTAATTCGTTCTTATAAAGGAAAGATATAAGCGTAAAAAATTAATTACGAGAATAGTTGAAATGTTCGAAAAGCTTACGAAGCTTTTACGGACGGAACATTTGTGGAATGTACATAATAGTACATAATAATAATCTTACCACATATTTTACTTTCTTTTAGCATGCAACCATTTTCTCACACGAAAACTTCATTTCATCTACTACTATCGTTAAAGAACTCTTATGTTAAAGAACGCTCGGGTTCACTTGAAACTTGAAAGGGTACGTCAGGTCAAATTGTATAACAGGACTACATTGCTACTACATTGCTACTATCGAACTATTTGAATTTAGAAGACCTGAAATCAGCTGACTCGATTAACAAGGGCAAGATATTTCAAGTCAAGAAAATAATAGGTTCACAAATCCAAGTCTAATCTTATCTAATCTTAACGATGTTTGAGGTTTTAATCAAGAACCTCATTTATAAAGTTTTTCAGTGACAACAAGAAGATATGGTATAATTATTCATACACTATGACATGTGTATGTAAACATTTAAGTGATTAATTAAGCTCTGTTTTATATACTTTAATAAAGTTTTAAAGTACTAAGCCTCGACCTTTAAACTAAATATTGCAATGATATGTACAGATTGTAGGTTCCAAGAATATTTCCATATAATCGTCACATACTATATATTATTTACAAACTAATAGAATATTATTATAATATTATTCATTCATATAATCATCGTTCATATAATATAATTCATAATTCGTCGTGAAAGGACGTAGAGAGTATTTTTTTAGAGTGAAATGTGTACTTATTTTTTTTCTTTTCGAATAAGATCAGTGACGATATCCACGATTATAGAAAAAGAAGATGGAAAAGCATGATTCTTTTAAAAAGAGAGACTAGACTCTGAAGATTTTTCATATGTTCGTGGGGTGACAACACGCATTATGAATTCTCATGCAACTGCGGGGAATTTAATCGCTTGTAACATACACGATGTCACGTACGTTGCCGAAATCCTGATGCGTCGTTCTTCCTAGCATTTGCATTCGTTCACACGAGCACAGTTCTCTCGTTAATGAAATTTTACGGAAAAGTCTGATAACCGATACGCTTACAGGAAAATAAATTTCTTTTATTACAAAATAATCAAATTTGTTATATTTTGTTTGTTCGCGTGCTATCCATTATCCATTGCAATAAGTGAAAACATAATTAGAACATTAGTCTAAATGTATCATAACTTCCGAGAAAAATATTTAAGATCAATTTTTTCAAAACTAACACTTTGTTTGAATAAATTTTATTTCTGTATTCTCGGCCTGTTCTTTCGTGTAGAATCAATGTACGCGGTTATACATACCAACAACATTACGAGACAGATACGCTGTGTACGTGGTAACTCCAAATGACAGTTTCAACGAATTAGACATTTTATTTGCCGATTACTGTTTCTACCAGCTTTCGGTTTTATTACGGTTACTACTAGCAATTGTAAAACATGTTTAATTGTGGAGGGGATATTTTAATTGCTATCCGTAATGCTACCACAGTCGTTTAATTTCAACCAATTTCGATCAGATTGAACATTTATCTGTTTTGCTTTGATTTAACAGTATTTCATGTGTTTTTGGCACTATTTGCGTATTACTCTCTTTGCAGGCTGTGTATAAATAGCAACCATACTATTGCGAGTGTATTCGACTTCGGCCTTAGATACTAAATATATATCATAAATAATTATGGTTCCAAATCACGTGGTTTAAAAAGATTGATGGTATACGTATCTGGTAAATATTGTTGTATCCTGCACGTGATTCTAACGAGGTTCAGACATGTGAAATTTATGAGTAGACCGCGGATTTTTATGCAGATTCATATTTTTAAGAATATAATTAAGGGAGTAGAATCTTTGTAAAAAGTTGTTTTACCTACTCAGCATTGCTAGAGGCACTATATTTTTGATATTTTTTATATTTTTTCACATTATGTGCACCCTGTGTAATTTTTCACTTTCAGATTTCCTATGAATACGTAAAAATACGTAAAAATCTATTTATGAATGATTAGGAATTATCCTTCATCGAAGGCACTGACCTCGACTGTTGAACTTAAACTACGGGTCACGAGGGCCATGCGGACACGTATCGTTCATAGGCTAATACCAGTGTCATGTAACAATTCTAGACTAATAATTCCGCTAGAATTAAACGATTTGTATGTGCTATTCAATAACATAAAAATTATCAAGTATAATTTCAGCATTAATAATTAATATTATATAAGACGAACTATTTAACGTGACTACTTCAGCTACTTTCCTGATTTTTAATTTATTATTTTCGATCGATTAAATTTTTCCTTTCATACGCCATATTATCTACGAAATATATTATTAATTCCGTAGAAAGTTCTACATTCTGCAACATTTAGCTGATTATAGGAACTTAGTTGGGTGATCGGTCGTCGTCTCGTGACTTTTAAGCCAGTACGAGATTTATAGCAGAACATTTACAACTTTGCAGATTTATGTCGCTGTTTAACAAACAAAATAATAACTGTTATACTAAATATGCGATCCAAAAATTTCTAAGATTACTTCTAGCGTGCTATAGAATACACATTCTCTATATCTTCTATATTATTCATAATCTTTACAGCCATCATTCGATTCATCGCCTCAAAATTTATCGTTCTGTTAGGTCATCGATGGACGTGCGAGACATGCAGATAGATTTATATAAACTCTCTCAATGGAGCTAGATTAATCGTGTGGGGTTAAATCAATCCAAATGCTATGCGATACGATTTCATCGAAATTGAACGACCATTCCACTTCGGTATAACCAGAATGGCAAAACTCTTAATGATGTCAATGCTTCGACACTTAAGCCATATTTCGTTAATTTTGACCATTACCTACTGGTCATTATGCTTATATAAGATACGTAATTTCTAGAACCTTTTTAGAAACTTTAATTGATAATCGACAATGAGAAAATTTAAAATAAATCAAAAAATTTACATATACAGAAGCAGCATGACATTTAAAAATCGTAAAGAACTTTATACGCGTTGTTACATATTATACAATATTATACAATATTATACAATCTCTACCACATCTCTAAACTACATGCCTAAATATTAAATATATGAAAAAGTATAGTATAAAAATCAATATTTTAATCGTTCAAATTAGACTTTAACGTTCTTCGATCAATCTATACGCTTACTCTCCCATACGCTCGATTAAATTCCTTCATCGAGCAATCGAATTGCAGATTTGCTAAATTACTTAGACTGTCCACTGTTCTGGAGTCGAGCAATCATACCGTGACCGATTGCATGTGACTTATTCAGATTCCTTTGTTTCTGGGAATTTTGATTGTACGGTCAAACTATTCTGATATACCGGTGGCTGTCGTATCGAACCGTTAAGATAAATACCATGGCTCAAGAATGGCGTCGAGTAGACGTACAACGTTCGTTCATCATATTGCACCACTATTTCCGGAATTTGCATCGTTGCTACGGCTCACTTGCAGTATTGCTGGCTACACGTAGCAAACGTCCGCAGAAAAGCTTAGCAAGGGAACATATTTCCGCGTCTCAATATGCACCATAGCTCTTGTTGGAGTACGCGTTTCTCACGTACAACATATTTGTTTTGTTCCATATTTATACACTTCGTCATCTTATTGTAATATATGACCGTATTGCCACGTGCAACAAGGATTTGGAATTCAGTATATTAGGTATTACTATGGATTTTTATGTAGTTTCATATTTTTATTGATATAGCTAAGGAAATGCTACCTACACACAGATTTATCTCGTCTGTTAAAGAAAATAACATCTACTTCACTTTGAATATTTTGTGGGAAACTACGCGTATTTTATACATTTTTGCATTTTTAAATTTCCCATAAAAATGCGCACCCTCGTCATTACTGTATCATTTTATAGTTGACAACTTTCATTTGAGTCGGAAAGGGTATGTTATATTGCGAAGTTTTGTTGTTTTTTCGTAGAATTCTACTGTATACTTTACTCAAGTTTGTTGTGTGAGAACATAAAGTCGAAAATTTACCACATACTATTTTTCAGTACACAGGTCCGAAACATTGCTGCACCTATCACGACGTCGCCATTGTAATAACACAGAACCCCTGCTCCTTCATTAATACGTAACTTTTAACAATTCCTATGACCTCCGAAATCGAAATAGCATTTCTACTCTCAGAAGACCTCGATTCCCTATAAGTACCCAGCATTTCTAACTATAGAACGAGATTTGTAGAACAGTACCCATAAAATACTATTATAAGCACCAGAGTTGGATTTAACTTCATTAAACCACGATTCACCGAACACTCTCGATTTCTCTTAACAAACTCCATAATCCTCTCAACAAGACTCCGTTACTACGTATATTACTATGTATATCATACGCTACATACGCTAACTTATTCGAATATTTATTGTAGAAAACTTTTGTGTTCATACTGTACGTGTTTTATAAAACACTTTGGAATTTCATTAGCATTGTAATGAAATACGCCATGACTATGTTGATTTTTAAAATCATCAGAAAATGTATATAGAAATTACAAGAAATTATTGTAAACACATATTTAAAGAAAAATAAGTATAGCGATCTTAAACATATGATAAGTATTATCTATATTAAATATGATCCCGCTGAAGTTAAGTTTAAATACTTTTATGATGCCTGAAAAATATGTTTGTATTAAATATCTTGGAACTTTTATGTATGTTTTCAGATTAAATATTGAAACCTGTAAACAAATTCTCATTTTACAAATTTTTTAAAGGAGGCGAACGTTCTGAAATTTTAAAATATTGTGTCTATTTCGTGAAATTTTAACTGCGAAATAAACTCTTCTAGGCTGGTGTCTTCTCGGGTCACGCTTCGACTCCCTGGTCCCGAGGTTGTCGGCGGTGGCCAACGCCTTGCGCGGCTTGCTGCCGAACATCGGCGGGACGGGAGA
>NT_176554.1:1340779-1341039 GCF_000188095.3 Bombus impatiens | reverse complement strand
GGAGGCGCGGTGCGCCGACTATACGAGGGCGTCGTTCGGTGCCGAGTGATGTACGGTGCCCCGGTATGGGCGGACGATCTGATGGCGAGTCGCCGCAGCATCCTGCTCCTAAGGAGGCTGCACAGGGTGCCCGCCATCAGAATCGGCAGGGGATACCGAACGGTGTCCCACGCGTCGACGACTGTTCTGGCCGCGTCTCCTCCGTGGGAGCTCCGAGCGTTGGTACTCAAGCGGAGATACTCTCACATGAGATAGACCCT
>NT_176554.1:1269948-1340661 GCF_000188095.3 Bombus impatiens | reverse complement strand
GTTGGGAAGCACGGAGGAGCCGCCGCGGTCTCCCGCTGTCCTACAGGATGACCCAGGTGCTCACGGGACACGACGTGTTCAGCGAGTACCTGATGAAGATCGGACACGAGACGACGGACATCTGTCACCACTGCGGGGAGGGCAGGGACACGGCGTAGCACACGCTGGAGTTTTGTCCGGCGTGGGAGCTGCTCCGCCACACCCTGCGTCTCGTCATAGGCAAGAGATTGACCCCCTCGGCGATCGTAGAAGCGATGCTGAGCGGGCCGTAAGAATACGAGGCTGTCCGCCTCTTCTGCGAGCGAGTTATGCTCGTAAAGAAGCGGGCAGAAAGGGAGAGGGAGCGTGTAACGTCCCGTGCCACCAGCGTCCCCCTTCCGAATTTCTCTATAGTAACTAGCATGAGAGCACTTTGATCATTTTAATCTGGTATTAGTAAATTAATCGATGTTCCACGATCGGAATTGACGTGTTTTTACAAGTAAGTTGTAGTAAATGAGTTGCCATATATTACTTAATTAATGAAAAAATATTCATATATTTATGTCAAATGGAAAATATCGTTAAGGAATCTTTATTAGAAAAGTGAAAATATTCACTTACACGAGATAAAACATTCCCTGTGAAAAAATTCTGACGTTTGTATTCTAATTTTGCGTACTGTCGAAAAGATTCCCGAAAGTTTCACGTGTACAACGCGTTTACCAAAACGACGGTCGCAGTTATACTTAATCCGAGGAGGTATAAGAAAGAAAATAAAGAAAAGGAAAAACGCTAAAGGAAAGAGAAGAAGAAAGTACGTAGGTATATGTCATTAGGTGGTATTGATAAAATCGACAATCACTAGTTGCCAACCCAATATGTTCGTTCATTCGGAGCATTCTTGGATGACGGCTATGAACGCGTCTCGCTTCGAGGAAAGAAGAGAGAAAGAGAATTCGGGATTTCCTTTCACTCGTTTGTTCAATGATAACGCGAACGAGATGTCGGATCTCTCGTCCGTTCTCGTTAAGGATATTATGCGTCGAAACGGTAGAAAGAAAGCGGATGCAGATGTTGTCCGGATTATAGTAGCGTTCCAGATACTCATATCGTAGCGTTATCTGAAAATACGATCGGCAAAGTCGAGATAATCGGATTATGTTGATCCTATTGCGTCGTTACTCGTTTATTCCATGGACGCAGACGGTTACGTTGTTCGCATAGCAAGTCGACCGCGTGCGGTATCAAAGTTTCCGCGAGTATCGTCCGTTTATTACTGCGAACTTCGCAGGAACTCTTCACTCTCGCGAAACCGTCTGGGACATTCTATTTTCATGCGCTTTTATTGCGGCCGCTTGAATCGCCCGATCCCTCCCTCACCTTTTCACTCCTCTTTCTCTTTTCCTTCCACTTCTTGTACGGTATAATTCATGGCAAAGCGGTCTGGTTCTTGGAGGAATTCTCGCCATTCAGAGTTCACGAACCTGCGCGAAAATAATTGATTCGACAAAGCGCTGGATAGAACGTCTGTACTCGTTCGAAGAAACCAAAGACTTGTATCGATTGCACTGTGTTATCGTAAAAGCAACGCCAATTCTTTATTAAAATGAATAGTAGGTATAGTATAAACGCATGCCAGGTAACTAATGAATTTTTCAATGATTTATAGAAGAGAATCACGGCATTAGTTATGGTTCGAATTAAAATGAAATCTTACTATGAAGTTACGAAGAATTCAATCAACTTACGGTACTTGTCATTTAATTTATAATTGTATCACACAATGCATTTATCAATGTATGATGCAATTAAAATATATCAAACGTGTAATACCGATTATTCAGGTCTTACCGTGTGGAGGTTGCTGCGCATGGAGACTCACCCTAATCCACGTCCCATTTACTTTCCCTTTACGCGTAAAAAGTTATTCATTTATAATATCAATTTATAAATAAATTCCCCTTTACAAAACGTCTAATCTTTTGATCATTGTGCAAAATGAACAACAAAAGAAACTTTAAGGAAAACCTGCGCGGGAAACTAAGCATAGAAATAAACTTAACTAATAGATCCACATGAGACACTGTTTTGTGTATCAATAATTATTTTATAATTTCATTGTTAAGAAAATGTAAAGCAACTGATAGATAAAATAAAAAAAGTGAAATATGTACCACAACGAATTGCACTATCTACTTAATTATATGTATATCTACTTATTCTCTGTTTATCTACTTCACATTACTTTATCTACTTAAATACCACTCTTAATTATGCATATGGTAATTACTAATGTACTGGTATTGTTAATTAATTACTAATGAAGAATTTTGGTTATTTTACATGGCTGATTTTATATACATAGCTCAAAAAACGACAAAATAACAGAGTATTGCAACACTAATTGGTAAAATAAATTCAATAAAAATTATTGTTCGTATATCAACAAAAAGCTATTTCGATTATTCGCGACAGTTACACACCGAAATAATATCAAATTAAAAATTAACGTCTGTTTAATTCAACTTCAGACACAGCAGAACATAATTAATGACACTACTTTATAATATACTTAAATAATTTGATAAATTAATGACTAAAATAAACTCTTGAATAAAAAATACTTAAGTAAACAAAAACGACCGCCGCTCGATTTTCAATTATCGTAGCCCCGTTTGCGATTTAAACGATGCGATGGTCCCCTAGACTGTTATGGGGGCTTGTTCTCCACGATCGATCGCCGACCGATTCTCCACTCGTTGGAAATCGAGTTTGGATTAAGCTTCGACGACGTCCTCTATTCCTAGTACTCCTTGTACGGAAGCATCGTTTTCCGCGTTCCGATAACGCCCGTGAAACGACAAGTCGTAATCTCATTTATCGTGGACCTCTCTAAAGAACAGACAGAAAACGAAAGAGAGAAAGAAAATGGAAGCGAGGGAAAAGGTCGAAGATCATCCCTTTTAGTTCGGACAACGCGCATTTCCAGCATAAGAAATCTCACAGAAGTTTTCATGCGTTCTACGTAGGAAACTGTTACATCGACTCGATCGCGATACCTCGTACTACTTTGGCTACGAATGCTCTATTTTCGCGTAGAATGACAAATCTCTTGAATCTTCTTCGACACACTGGCTCAAGCATGTAGAGAATAATTTTTCTCCAGCCTTGAGATTTAAATTGCACTCGAAACTGTGCTCGAGCAGCTCTTAAAAGTCTTGTTACCTTACAATGATGTAACACCCTGACTCCCTCTGTCTCGACTTGTTCGCTCCTCTTACTACATCGTTATATCACGTTTGATATTCAAGTACATTCTTTTGTATTTTATCGATAAAACGAAACGGCTAAGATACAGGGCGATTTGATGTATAATTTGATAATAAAAGAATTACTACACAAGATACTCGATTTAAAATTAAATAAGGTCTTTAATTTTAATAAGGTTATTTTGTAAATAAATAGTGCATGAAGTATGTCCCATGACATTTTTTCGCAACACTAATTTCAAACACGGTAAACGTGATTAGTTACTCTTGCAATTTGCATACTAGAATTAGATGTTTCAACGCATACATCGACCAAGAACTACGTATTACTATTACTACTACTAATACTAAAAATGAGCATAGTAACAAAGTAGTAACAAGATTGACATCTCATACTGTGAATGATCCAGAGAACCATAGAAAACCATTTGTAGTTGCTCGCTTTTATGACAAATTGCCGAGCACGCGAACAATATGACTACTTGAATGAAATCCTCGTAATAAGCATGATAAGCCTTAAACCCGAAAATCCTAAAAGATGTTTAACATATCTATGTTATAACGGGTCATTCCTAGATGTACCATCTCCTCATTTCACTTCTCTTTTGGTGATTCTATTTTTTACTTTGCTATAATAGTTTTATAAATTAATGACTAAAACAAACTCTTGAATAAAAAATATTTAAGTAAAAAAGGTCAAGAATAAATGTACTTACTGAAAAAGAGGATAAAATCCAATGAAAATAATATGAAATTGAACGAATAATAATTGATTTCAAATGAAATATTTAATAGAAATATTCTCAGGCAATCCCTTCATCAAAACATATTCTTTGAGAACAAAGAAGTAGCGAGATTTGCCTGTCGCGAGGTGTTTTCTTGCACGTGAAATTTGATATCCTTGGACGGATAAAATTGAACTCGGGATCAATCACAACGAGACGTGCACTATGCTCGCCAAAAATTCTATGTAATACAGCCAGCCACCCGTGTCGATTCGGACCTTCCATCCTACGAGACACGACTGAGTGACCAAAAGAACAAAAATGCATGCGACTCACCATTAAACGCCAAGAACGTTATCATCGATGTTGTTGTGGTTCAGGAGAAGTCATTATGAAGACCGTCAGTAAATAGGAATCACCGAATCCCACTGCAAGAGACGAAGACTGGAAGAAATCTGTAACAAAGTATAGAATATTACGATTTGTCCATAAAGACATTATTAATTCTTTAAAATGTGTGAAATAACAAAAGATTGACGTCGATTAAACGAAGAAAGAGGAGTAAAGACTTTAACAGAACATGTTAAATATTATAATTTGTTCTTGACATCATACTGTTGATTGTTTAAAAAATTTAGGACAATGAGAAATAAAACTCTTCGAACTTGACAATAAGAACTGAAATTCTCATAAAGACTAGTTACTATAAAAATTGGAATTATGATATAAAAAATAAAAACTTAGAAATGACTTTAATGACATCTAAACCAAGTTAAATATCTTTTTATTTAATTAATATACTTAAATATTATTATGGATAGTAAAATATTTCTTAATATCGGGAAATACCTATGAATATTCCGTAATATAATTGATTTGTAAAAATTTTACTCTGAATGTCTCATCGTTAGAGATGTACAGAGAGACGTACTTCGAAATAATAAAATATGGCGTGCTTTCTTCGTCGGTTAAACACAGCTGCGCAATACCAAAAAAATGCGATGCGCAGAACGTGTTTGTGATTATTGAAAAAAGTGACTAACAGCATTATTACTGGATGAATCTTCTTCGACACACTGGCTCAAGCATGTAGAGAATAATTTTTCTCCAGCCTTGAGATTTAAATTGCACTCGAAACTGTGCTCGAGCAGCTCTTAAAAGTCTTGTTACCTTACAATGATGTAACACCCTGACTCCCTCTGTCTCGACTTGTTCGCTCCTCTTACTACATCGTTATATCACGTTTGATATTCAAGTACATTCTTTTGTATTTTATCGATAAAACGAAACGGCTAAGATACAGGGCGATTTGATGTATAATTTGATAATAAAAGAATTACTACACAAGATACTCGATTTAAAATTAAATAAGGTCTTTAATTTTAATAAGGTTATTTTGTAAATAAATAGTGCATGAAGTATGTCCCATGACATTTTTTCGCAACACTAATTTCAAACACGGTAAACGTGATTAGTTACTCTTGCAATTTGCATACTAGAATTAGATGTTTCAACGCATACATCGACCAAGAACTACGTATTACTATTACTACTACTAATACTAAAAATGAGCATAGTAACAAAGTAGTAACAAGATTGACATCTCATACTGTGAATGATCCAGAGAACCATAGAAAACCATTTGTAGTTGCTCGCTTTTATGACAAATTGCCGAGCACGCGAACAATATGACTACTTGAATGAAATCCTCGTAATAAGCATGATAAGCCTTAAACCCGAAAATCCTAAAAGATGTTTAACATATCTATGTTATAACGGGTCATTCCTAGATGTACCATCTCCTCATTTCACTTCTCTTTTGGTGATTCTATTTTTTACTTTGCTATAATAGTTTTATAAATTAATGACTAAAACAAACTCTTGAATAAAAAATATTTAAGTAAAAAAGGTCAAGAATAAATGTACTTACTGAAAAAGAGGATAAAATCCAATGAAAATAATATGAAATTGAACGAATAATAATTGATTTCAAATGAAATATTTAATAGAAATATTCTCAGGCAATCCCTTCATCAAAACATATTCTTTGAGAACAAAGAAGTAGCGAGATTTGCCTGTCGCGAGGTGTTTTCTTGCACGTGAAATTTGATATCCTTGGACGGATAAAATTGAACTCGGGATCAATCACAACGAGACGTGCACTATGCTCGCCAAAAATTCTATGTAATACAGCCAGCCACCCGTGTCGATTCGGACCTTCCATCCTACGAGACACGACTGAGTGACCAAAAGAACAAAAATGCATGCGACTCACCATTAAACGCCAAGAACGTTATCATCGATGTCGTTGTGGTTCAGGAGAAGTCATTATGAAGACCGTCAGTAAATAGGAATCACCGAATCCCACTGCAAGAGACGAAGACTGGAAGAAATCTGTAACAAAGCATAGAATATTACGATTTGTCCATAAAGACAATATTAATTCTTTAAAATGTGTGAAATAACAAAAGATTGACGTCGATTTGTTCTTAACATCATACTGTTGATTGTTTAAAAAATTTAGGACAATGAGAAATAAAGCTCTTCGAACTTGACAATAAGAAGAACTGAAATTCTCATAAAGACTAGTTACTATAAAAATTGGAATTCTGATATAAAAAATAAAAACTTAGAAATGACTTTAATGACATCTAAACCAAGTTAAATATTATTTAATTAATATACTTAAATATTATTATGGATAGTAAAATATTTCTTAATATCGGGAAATACCTATGAATATTCCGTAATATAATTGATTTGTAAAAATTTTACTCTGAATGTCTCATCGTTAGAGATGTACAGAGAGACGTACTTCGAAATAATAAAATATGGCGTGCTTTCTTCGTCGGTTAAACACAGCTGCGCAATACCAAAAAAATGCGATGCGCAGAACGTGTCTGTGATTATTGAAAAAAGTGACTAACAGCATTATTACTGGAAATTCACGACATACGTATGTAGCAAAATGTAAAAAGTATTTCAAAATCTTATTAAAATATGCTTTCTATTATTTTAAAATAAATTAAATATTACCATCCATAATCCAAATATCCATAAAAGGTATCGGATTCATCATCAATTATGGCGTCCGTTTGAGTTTCATGGCGTTCCTGTAATACCTCGAAGTACGTGCAAAGAAAACGTACGTTAATTAAACGAAGTTAACACTAGTGTATTTATGGAGTGAAAGAGTGATTATGAAAGTACATACTACGTAGTAGAAAGATCGGCACTAATCGTAAAGATACACGGACACACATCTAATCGCTTCGATTATCCACACTAGAATGACACCCCGCGCCGCGATTTACCAACGAACTTCGATTTGCAAGAAGTGGGGGGGCTCACCGGCAAGTAATGTAATTGATTTGTAAAAATTTTACTCTGAATGTCTCGTCATTAAAGATGTACAGAGAGACATGTACTTCGAAATAATAAAATATGGCGTGCTTTCTTCGTCGGTTAAACACAGCTGCGCAATACCAAAAGAATGCAATGCGCAGAACGTGTCTGTGATTATCGAAAAAAGTGACCAACAGCATTATTACTGGGAATTCGCGACATACGTATGTAGCAAAATGTAAAAAGTATTTCAATATCTTATTCAAATATGCTTTCTATTATTTTAAAATAAATTAAATATTACCATCCATAATCCAAATATCCATAAAAGGTATCGGATTCATCATCAATTATGGCGTCCGTTTGAGTTTCATGGCGTTCCTGTAATACCTCGAAGTACGTGCAAAGAAAACGTACGTTAATTAAACGAAGTTAACACTAGTGTATTTATGGAGTGAAAGAGTGATTATGAAAGTACATACTACGTAGTAGAAAGATCGGCACTAATCGTAAAGATACACGGACACACATCTAATCGCTTCGATTATCCACACTAGAATGACACCCCGCGCCGCGATTTACCAACGAACTTCGATTTGCAAGAAGTGGGGGGGCTCACCGGCAAGTAATGTAATTGATTTGTAAAAATTTTACTCTGAATGTCTCGTCATTAAAGATGTACAGAGAGACATGTACTTCGAAATAATAAAATATGGCGTGCTTTCTTCGTCGGTTAAACACAGCTGCGCAATACCAAAAGAATGCAATGCGCAGAACGTGTCTGTGATTATCGAAAAAAGTGACCAACAGCATTATTACTGGGAATTCGCGACATACGTATGTAGCAAAATGTAAAAAGTATTTCAATATCTTATTCAAATATGCTTTCCATTATTTTAAAATAAATTAAATGTTACCAAATATCCATAAACGGTATCGGATTCATCATCTATCATGGCGTCCTTTTGAGTTTCATGGCGTCCCTCCAATTCCTCGAAGTTTTCCTCGCAATCAAGCAATAATCTACGCAATAGAAGACGAAAACATTAAAATAAATGTATTGATAGAACAAATTATAGAACAAAATTATTAGAACAAAAATTAAACCATGACTAAGGTCAAATTACAAGTTCGAAACTCGTTATTATACATATGTATGTACCAGCTTATCGCTCTGAACATCAACACTAGAATGCATCTCCGCACCGCGGTTTGCCTAGCGAATTTCGGGAAGCGGAGTGGGGCAGAGGAGACTCGCCGGCAAGTCGAGCACGCATAAACTATACTCAAGGATATGTATTTCACTACACGTTCACTACATATGGTCGAAAAGGAAAAGGTTATGAAGAGAAGCGAGATCATTATAAATAATGTGATCTTCACAATCGATCAGTGTTTTGTATAAAAGAAACCACCATTTGTGTTAAAATAAAGTGTTATCTATACTGAAATTGTGTCTCGGTTAAAGGTTAGAGTGTAAGCTATTGGTGATTCGGGCAGTCAAGTAGGAGTACGAACACACGTAACACAAACGAAATAATTTCGAGAAATTGTTTAATTCCGATATAATACTCTCTGGCGAACTATTAAATAAACGTGTATTAAGCAAAGGAATCTATGAAAGGTGAAAAATTAGTACATAGATGACATCACCCACTTAAAACAAAATGACATGGATGCACCATGCTTTCCGACACGAAATTGGTGTTTCGTCCCGCTAAATGCTTTCCTAGCTGATTCCTGATTGGCTGAAGTGGAGTGGTATTTTCTCAACTTTTCAATTGAAATCGGTGCGGGAGGTTGAAATATTATACGCTATAAAACTACAACGTAAGTAAGTACTTACTTATTTTTTCAGACTCTTTAAGTGCCCTACAAAATCTTGCATCTCTTAAAATAACCATCCAAATTAACTTCTATATTCTTACGGAACTGTGTCACCAAAAATTACATTATCGGATTATGGCAATAATTTTTGTAGGATTGATTTAATTTCTCTTTTTACGAAATGTATACGTATTTCACAATTTCCTACGTAATTTCAAATGTTAACATACCACTAAATTCAAAATAAGATCCTGATCTGATTGATTTTAGTAGTACTAACAAGTTATCAAAACAGACGCAAGTATTGTTCCATGTAACAAATATTCAGTCAATTTCGCATCACTTTTGGCACACGTTTACCCTATTAAGACGGCACTAGAACACAAAACGCCGCTTGTTAATCGTCACGAGATTACACCCTATGCTTCAGCAGTGATAATGAAAACTCCGGTGGAAATGCGATAATGAGCGTCATTAACGACAAACGACGCTTTTTCTCATTCACTTCTTATTCTCGGCTATGGTTCGTTGCCTCCAATACGCCGGGTAGCTGTGCGCTGCATGTATTAATTAACAGAGTTCGACTTCCGTCGAGAGGTTAGTTTGCTCCGAATCCAATGGTTAGGAAGTACGATCAGTTGTACACCGTGACAAATCGATATCCCTTTTGAGTTGTATCCTTATAAACGGAACGCTGGAAAATACAGGAAAAGTCAAAGTACTCTCTTCGGTGGATATTCAATTGTAATGTTTGAAACGTAGGTAGAAATTATCGTCATTGCTAAATGACGATTATATTAGTCACGAAAGTCTACGTACGTCTAGCGAATTTTGTTTACCTGATTTACCAATGAAATTAAAAACGCATTTTGTTATAAAGTTATTTATATTCGGATAGTTTTTAGTAACTGGAATATTTTCGCGCGTAAAATTCCAGGATTGTTCGGAAACACACACAATGCGATTTAGGAGGGTATTAGTGGAACTGCATAAACGATATTTTCCGTAAACGTATGCGCATTAATTATTCTTTCGATGACAAAGCTAACGATAACAAAAATTATTTTATGCAAAGAAATGTAGCTAACTACCATTTTAAGAAAGATAATTTTATATGAAGTTCTACTTTCAAAAAATTGTTTATTATTATAAAATATATTTTTTGTATATATTATACGTATATGAAGCAACATAAATATATTACTTAATTCATAAATTAACTAGAGTTTATTGAACACGTTTTTATTAATTACTTTGATAAAATATAATTAAATTATTAAATCGTAATTTCAATAGTAGGTATTTAATCGCATATTCATTGGGTTAATAGTATGAGTTTCATTGCGTGTATTTTTCTGACAGCGCACTCTTTAAAATGTCGTTGTAATTGTATCGTATACGGAATTAAATACATTATTCCTCATTAAGTATCCATGCTATATTGTCACGCGCTTTATTTTTTCAGTGATTACGTTCCAGTTGCCCATCAGCCAATTTTACATGCCGGTATGGATTTGGAAAACGATTCGCACGATTTTAATGCCGCCACACGGCTTCGCTCAGTATTTTTCACAAATTTGTGGTTCAGTTAATTCCACAGTTTTTCGACTAACCCCGTAAAACATGACGTGTACCAAACGTGAGAATCCCAGTCTATCTGCAATGTATATACAATACTTTATTTTGTTGTTGTTGTTAGACCTATCGCCGGGTATGATACAGAATGTAAGCGGATAACCATAAAATTATAGGATGGCAGAATCGATATCGCAACAAGAACGTTTGGATAGCTAGTCCTGTAGGATTTATGAATAGATATAGGGTTTATATGATAAAGCTCTAAGAAGGGTATATCTTCTCATCTTTTAATTTATAATATAAACCTGGTTGTGTAATGCCGAACGAATTTTCTTAATCAAAACTTATCATAATTTAAATAAAATCTTATTTCAAAACTATATTTTATTCTTATTATGAAAAGGTTAACCTATCGTTACATATACCCCTTTAGATAGTATAACTACGTCAAATTTTTTTCATAAGGATATGTCGGAGATATTTAAGTGTTCAAATTTTTGCTGTTAGAGCAATTCAGTGAAACACACGTGCAGTGCTTCCGCATAGCAAACCTGCATACCTCATGCAGTGACTCCATGCCGCATTATGTAATATTCACGAAACGATCTGTCAGATTTTCATTGCCGTTCTTCGTGTCGCTATCTGCACCTGCGATACTCTGATAGCGATATTATACATATATGACATAGCATTAACTCCCATGATATAAAATTTTATTTATTATAACATCACAGAATACTAATTAGTAAATTTAAAGCTCGATAAGTGCATTAATGTTTTCTATTTATTTATATATCCATTTTTATTTATAGGATATTTAAAGATATAAAACGACACAGATATTCACAATACAAGGCATATTTAAAACAAGGGATGGCTCTACAGAACCTTTAAAACATTCAATACGAAACGTTGATAATAACTCTGCCCAGTTATTCGTCGTATCCATCAAAATAGACGCTTGAAATACAATTTTTAAAGAGTGTAACTTGATTCCTCTTCGACTGTCACCTACACCTGTTAAACATTGATATGTTTCATGAACTCCTCTCGTCGGAGAACTCAATTACATTTCGATTCTCGTTCCATACGGTTTACGCATTTCATTTCTCACGTTTCGTGCAGCCACGAGATATCCTTTTTTATCTTCTGGGACTTCCTGCTTCGTCCATCGCTTCCATTTTGGCCAACATAACGATGAATCCGATAGCGTAACCACAACCACGCGAATGTAGGAAAATTTTGTCTAGTCTCGATCGTTTATCGGGCCCAGTACGTGACTGACGTATCGATGCATCCTCCACCAATGGCTGTATAAAGTTAAATGTCAGTTGTCGAAGCTACATTTTTTTTTTAATTGCAGTATTTTGCTTCGTAATTAGCGTTTGGCAAAATAACAATGATAAATAATAAATTTACGCTTTTATTTGCAAAAATGCAACATTGTATAGGGAATTTTTGCAAAATTTAACTTATTAACTGCACAATTTCTATTATGAAGTACAATAATGAATAGAAACGTAATGCTTCGTTAATATGCATAACCTATTCAAAGTCGAGACCCATAAGACTTTTAAACGAGCATATTCCAATTTTATATAAATACGATTTTACTCACGAAGATTATAGATACAGAATAACCACTCAATATACATTTCAACAAGATAATTAGATCTCACAAATTTTATATTATCGGCAAAATCGGATAGAACGTCACGCACATATTGTACATTTAACACGTAAAATGACCTGAGCTGGTTTTATAGGCTATACAAGCATAATCAATAATCAGCTTCTCTCCGCTCTACATCGTTATCATAAACCAACTCATTGGATGTTAATTGGGCATGAGAGCAGCGACATGTCGCGATAAAGATTCGTTGCGTGCATGTAATCTCTAGAATATGAATGTTGAAGAATTACTTTCACGTAGGTCGAATTATCCTCGTAGGTTCGGTTGAATTTTGTACGGGATTGTTTCTCCGTACGGCAAAGTTTGACGCGAATTACGCGTTGAAGATTCTAAAAAAATTATAAGGATACGGATCGGCATGTTAAACAGAGCATCTAATAATGGTATATTTATTTTAACGAAAAGCAACAATCGATATCTGACACTGGCATATCAAAGGCAAAGACTATATATTCTGCCTGTATATTGTTAACCCCTTCCCGTACTCTAGCGAGTCAGACTCGCGATGAAAATTTTGACCCAAACACGAATATCGCGAGTCTGACTCGCGACCAGATACTTGGGCCAAACGTAAACATAACAAGCCGAGATCGCGGACTGTTTTTTTGCGTTACGATCGTGACTGAATGTTAGTTTTTGTTTACAAACGTCAATCTGGTCTGTTTTGCGCGCGTCGATGTCTACCGCTTGGGTCCGAGTTTCGTCGAACTAAATGGCACGGGAAGGGGTTAACACTGTTATAAAACGTTGCAAGAAAAAAGTGTGAAGCAAGACAAATGAGTCAGTAGAGTGATTCACTATAGTGGTGCGTCGTAATGTAAGATGACATCCGCGAAAGCCACTGTAGTGGCGCATCGTATTTAAGAGATTAAATAGATACATGGCGATCAAACGAATTTGATTCCTCTAACTCGAGATATCTTTTGATATTAAAATAATGTACTTAAAAAATAAAAAAATATACAAATCGAAAATAGTTGCAGCAAGATTGATCAATTGGACCATAGGCAACACTGTTTTCCATATGATTGACATGCAGATACTTTGTTGAAGTTTTCTGAACATTTATCTATTCCTATAGTATATTTCTTTGCTATATCTTTTTAGAAGACATTCCCCAGTTTTATGAGATTCGATTCTGGCTTCTTCAAATTTGATTTTGTGCTTCACAGTGTTGTGATTTTCTGGTACGGCTGAATGTGTACACCAAATAATGCATCTTCTACGTTCTTTGAACCTGGTGCTCACCATTGATCCGAGACGTGAATACAGCTAACTTATAAACACAAACTAAATGACCAATAGCAGCGTGAGTGTGTCTTGGGAAGCCTAATAAAACTAACCGTAACTAGCGAAGTGCTAGAACGCGAAAACAATTGGATAAAGCTTAAACTCGCAAGCTTCGATTAATAGTTCAAACAATCCAGGCTGTGAAAACCTCAAAACTTTCATTAGGATTGATTGACTTTCTGTGTCACGATCTAAAACCTTTGCTCCTTTTTAGTAAAGGCGTAAAAAGGTAAATTAAGATAATGTAATGGTATTTCCTAGCAGATGGGATACGAATCCAGGATAATAATTTTGCCAAGACACTTTTCTTATTTTTTCGTTATTCAATTTATATTATTTTCGTTGTTAATAATACGCTATATAGATTAGTTCATCAAAAAGACTGTTTACTATAATTCATTGTTCAATCTTAGAACGAACTTGAAATCTACCGTCGCTATTCTTTCTTAAACGGGTGGTTTTTGCGCGGTGCATTAACAGCCACTCCGTCGGCTAACCGGACAAGAAGCGAGACGCCACGTTCTCCCTCTATCGCTAATTAACAAGTGTACGTTAAACGAGGGAGTCGCGTGTTTGCGCATGTCGTTTCGCTAAGGCGGTGCGCATAATGCTCGAAGCGTAAAGAGGTTCTTGCAAAGTGTCGCGAGTCGAGTCTGGTCGACTTTTGAATGGCTTTTTCACACCCTGCCACGGCAGCCAACCATGCGTCCTGTTTATAGCGCGCTCGAATTAATGCGAAACCACCGACCGATTAATAGTATTTGCAGAGCGTTTCCATATGTCGCAGACCAACTATGAAAGTGTTTCCTTTCCCTCTTTACTTTCTTACCTTGACTCGTCTGTTTTTTTTTCTTTTTTAGTTTTTTTTCTAAACTATTCGTTCAGAGACGTGGTTCTTTCTCCACTGCAAACTGTCAGTATATTTTTCTAATTTGCAATTTTCTTTGTCGTATTATTCTTTCATCTTCAGAAATAACATCGAACAAATTATTTTGACAGAAATAATCGAAAACATCTGACAAAAGTCACTCGTTTGAAGAATCTCATAATCAAGAGTCATTTAAGAAATTATCACTTATCGAACACATTTATCATTCGTATTCATGCCGTTTCGTCGTTCGCACCCTATCGTGTAAAAATCGCTTTTTTATTCCAAAACAAGTCATTCGCTCGGAGTGGCAGAAACAACTATATTTACCTTACAAAGGTTATTCGTCAACCATAGGAACCAAAACAAAACAAAAAGCGAAGGACAAAACAATGTTCGTTAAAAAAGTTCACAGCAGCATTCATCGCTGGAGACAATGAACGCACGATGCAATACGCTTTGGCGCGCGGCCACTTTGTTCCGTAGACGACCGATTCGGCCTGGATCGAAGTAATTAAGCGAAACAATTCAAAATCGCGACGCGATCCTGCATTGACGAAGATGATATATTTCACGGAGTGGCACAAACTGAAACAGGCGAGCGCGTAAAACCACGCGAGTGATATGGAAATACGAGCTACGCGAAGGGATGGTTAAAAATGTGTACGTACCAAAAGTTAGAAATTAGAATGTACAGACGTCATTGTGTTATTTACATGACAGACATAAACGTTAGCACAATGACAGCGATGCTATTGGTGGCGATGGTTGAGAACGAAGAATCGAATGAAACTAAACAATACGGGTACAAATAAAAACTTCCGTTTTTGAAATAACTCTACGTAACTGGTGAGAAGACGTGCTAAAACGAATGTACTTTTAATATGCTCGAACAAAAATGACATGGATAAAGAGATAGAATTAATTAAAAAATATATGTCACGAGCTTTCCTTAACATTACCATATAAAATACAATTTCGGACATGGAAACGGTACCATCAAAAGTATTTCAGATACCTTCTGAATAAAATATGTCAATTTATTTCCATTGCACATTACATTCATATATAATTTTACGGATTTAATTATTTAAATATAGTCTGCATATGTTGCACGAAATGGAGCTAAAATTACTTTAATATCACATTCGACGTTTTGAAATATTTATGATTTAACTTGAAATATTTATATCCGTTAGTCCATCGAGATTATTGAATTTCAATGTACGTAGAAATTTAATTAACACTTCTTTCATTATCGTTCGCTCTACGCTAAGCAACAATATTTTTATTATTCGTTCATTAGTGAATGGTGCAAAATAGTAAAGCAAACTGAAGACTATAGTAATCTGTTTTAATATAATATTAGATATTATAATATCATTTGTTACCTCATTCTTTGAGTAATTGTTGATCAACAACAGCAAATATACGTTTTAAAATGTTTTTAACTATTTTCACATATCTATCAAAAAATTCATCTATTCTATTTATTCTATCTATTTGTCTATCGAGAAATTAGTTAGTGAGAGCATAAATTTAATAACCAAGGCAAATAACTAAAACAAGGGTATAGAGGTGAAACAGGGATAATAACAGAGATAACTTGAACGGTGCCGTATATGATATTCTATAAGCGCTATTCACCCGTCTTCTCTTTAATCAGGATGTCAAACATCGATAAGTATGATTCACGCACGAATGTTCAAGAATAGTGCTCCGTGTTTCAAATAGTTGCTCGAAAGCTATTGAATCAGGTAAAGTGGATTGGAATTGTCTCTATGGTTTTTTTTATAGATTCATTATCCGTTGGAACTCAACCCTCCTCTTTCAGGTATTCACATCATTGAATCTTACTCCTCATTTAATGGGATACTTCTATTACCCTATCCCACTTGTTATCCACCTTATTTCAATCGCCAGATTCCTATAAATTCGCTTTGGATCTTTAGATAGCTATTGATTTTTCTTTTATGTATTCACTATTAGCAATTATCTCACTATTTTTAATTATGTTTAACGTGGCGTTACAATATCATTTTTATCCAAGTAAAATAACACTTTTTGCGAAAATTTTCTATTTCGATAAATCTCATTTTCAGATATAGCCGTTCTTAAAATATATTCAGGAACGTCATTCAAAACCTTGAAAAACTTACACTCTTGACTTACTCTACATAAATTCCATCATATTTTCACAGAATTTCACTTTTTATCAACCAATGTGATGATTAGCCGTTTGTTAATTTCGAGCTCCAAACAGCGGCGGATTTGTTCTCTTACGCGGATTTAGTCGTTCTATTTATTCTACAAACCTGAGCCGAGATTAGAACACGATAATCCTTCGTTTGGATTATTTCTGAGAATTGGCACTGTGACAGAGTCAATATTACAACTCCTTATTAATCGATATTAACGAGGCATAACTACATTAGTTATAAAAGATAATTTATTACATAGGATAATGGAAATCATTCAACAAAATCAGATTTGTAGTTGAATAATATATCTCGATAAAGTAGAGAAATAAATCAGTATTAATTGTATATCAGAAAGGAATAAAATGCAAACGGATCATTGTGTCGCATTTTCATTAGAAATATTTTATGTAACTACTTTTTAGACATCTTTCTTAAAGTGGATCTATTCATTAAAAATACATTATGTATAATGATTCCAAATATAATAGGATAGTAAATAAACACGTAGGTTAAAAAGAATACTTGTATTGAGTTATTAGCTGAAGGCTGCTTTTTGTTTAAATAGCGAAATCAATTTACAGATCACTTTGGTTTTGACGTAACGAAGTTCCTTCAGCCTCGGTTCAGTCACTGTATGTTCGCATAGTTTCACAGGTAAAGCGGTCGATACCGGAACATTTCCTGGTCTGATATCAGTATGTCTGGACGCCGACCAACAATTGGTATATGCACTTCCGAATTCAATTGGACATAGGTATGAGAATGTAAGATGCCTGCGGGGTCAAGAAATTATCCCGTTTACTTGAAGATCTACAGGCAGAGGACCAAACGCAAATGACGAGACGTCAAATGTAGTTGAAATAAGATCAATTATTATCTATTTTTAATCGTTGAACAAAAAGAACTTTTAAGAATAAGGTATATTTGAATCAATTTCACATTAGTTTTCTATACATACTAGTTTTCTTAATTATCTCTTTTCTAATAATAAATCAAATATATTCTGAATATTATATCTGAAAATACCACACGTACAATTTTAATCATAAAACTTTATTAAAGTAAAATTACGATAAATGCTAGTACATCCATGAAAGCAAAATTTATTAAAATATAAGGCAAAAAATATAAAGAGAGGAAAGAAAGTAACGGTTATTGAGAAAGTTACACTAAAACTTAATTTCGTCGTCGACCTAATTTCTTCTTAAAATATTTTCCCGCTATGTTGTCAGACTATCTACACGCTTGATGAACTAAAGTTACCAATACACCTTTTTGTTTTCTTCTCTTCGTCATTTCGTGGTTTCTTTTTATAGAATTATCGAGAACTTCAGAAAGTTAAAACAACTTTTCATGCTCTTTCAATAAGTAGAGTATGCGTATTATATTAAATTTAATATCAAGTTTCCTTATGAATTCCTAATAGAAATAGAGTTTTTAACAAGTACATACTATACATCTACCTTGAATTATTTTTCAATGCTTCGAAGAATCTTCGGCGGATCTAAAGTTGTTGGTATACTCAAAATTTTTATATTACTTTCGATAGCTGTAAACAGTTGCAATAATAAATCATATTTCATACGACAACAAAACAGAAAACAACTGCATCTAATTAATTTAACATGTAGCGCACCGATAACATCGTCACATCGTGTCGCATCACCTCGCATAATCGGTCTTACAACTCGATAGATTTGTTCAGAACTGCGTCTCTCAGTACAGCGAGCTACTTGTATAACACAGTTATCATGTATAATAATATATAGTTATCACTAAATGGATAAGTGGGTATTGATACATCAGCGTTACCTCGTTAGATGTAGGATTTCTAACAGAAAAATGTGTATTTTTAATAATATTAAAATCGATACCTTATTTTGTAATTAAGTAATCTAATTTATAGTAATTAAGTAATAATTCTTTTAAACATTTAATAAACTCATTAATAATAATCAAATCGCTTTATGCATCGTCATCAATCATCACAGGTAATGTTTTAGTCGTCATAAGTTTTTTTTTCTCTGAAGTAATATTAGTTCCTTTGTATCCATACAATTGTATCAACCTCTCCATCATATTTGTTATCTCATATCGCTACGAGTAATTATAGTTGTAATTAAAATTACGAAGTACGCCTTCGTCATAAGAAAAGAAGATCAGAACATCTAGCTAAAAACGTAGCTCGAAACACTTGCACGCAAGGACAAGTGCGAGCTTACCGTCGAAGCACGCGAGCTTTACTTCTCTAATAAAACACGACAAATTAAAACCATAGCCTGTACAGACTTTCCTATGTAATATATTGTAACAGCACAACGCATTTCTTATATAAAATTTAAACAAATAAAAAACTTTCGAATCGAGAATTCATTAATCACTGTATTACTATGTATATTCAGGTTTACATATTAGGTGCAACCAATTCTTTTTTTCTCCCCATTTCCTTTTCACCAGTATTCGCATTTTCAACGAGAGAGTGACGCGCTGTCGAAACGGAAGCTAGAAATGTTGGCAGGCTTGAAGTTTCGTTGGGTACAGACAGCAGCACTGCCGTTGTCTGGGCAATGCAAATTCGAGGTATACCAACCTGCGCGTGAAAGAGAACGAGCGACGTAATGCGCTCGAGGCGGTGCTGGTCCCCGTGCTTCTATTTATCTTTCGAGCTTGGAACGATAGGCGCGACATGCCGCTGGATTATGAGCCATTCGGTGGTTATCTGAAAATTTAAAGAGTACCTGAATGAAGTCATGCCATAGTACATACTTTCTTTATGAGGGAACTTTTCATTATGACGGGGAGTGGATGAGGTTAGGAAGGAAAGAAAAAGAAGCACCGGACCCACGTTCATTGTATTCATTAAATAAAGTCCCGCTTGTCTACGTCTTTTGATCGGAAATCGAGCGGAACGAGAGAAAATGTACGGCGAGAAACCAGCATGGAATACTGTCGATAACTGCGAGAAAACTTTCATTGCTATATAGAGGAAATAATGAATTGGAGAAATGAATTGAAGAAATAAATTTTGAGGGAAGTACATGACATTTGTATTCTGTGACTGTTAACTACTAGAATCGTAGATGATTGAATTGCTCGTCTTTTTTATATCAGGATGTTTTATATTTTGTTTGTTGTATTTTATTAAAATATAAAGATAAGAACGAAAGTTACAAAACGAATCGAGTTGATTAATATGATACAATATGATTTTTTGAACATGGTATTCTATGTTCGTTACGCATAATTACTATTTTAACACTATTCTTATTCAAAAAGATATTCCAACGTTAAAATTATTGAAATTCTGTTATTCTGCTTATTGTTCAAAATAAATAAAGCGTAACGAACCAATTTTGATAAACGTTAACATTATATAGCATTCTAAAATACGTAGGGTTGGCTTTTTGTTTAAATAGTAGAATGTATCGCAAATAAAATAAAATTTACTATTACCTAAATATTACACCCAAATAAATGTGGAAATTCGTACATATGTACATATTGCATATTTTGCGAAAATTCTCATTTACACGATGTAATATAATATCGCGGATAAAAGCATCGAGAAGAGCAGTAGAAAAAAAGGCAGTTAATTTTTTAAAAAATTAACAAATACATGAAAAAAGTGTAAAGTATCTCATAAAAATTCTGTTGGCAAAATGTCTAAGTGATGATAAATATTAGCATATAATATTTAGATTATTTTGATAATTTAAGGCCTACATTTGAATATAGAGTAATTCTAGACAAAATGTGGCCTAATTCTCATATTTGTAGAAAGTTAAACACGATTATTTATAATTTCTTGTTACCGACTATCCTAAATCTTCATTTAACAAAACACATACTTGATTATTCTATAGGTTATATTAAAAAAGAATGCTGTATGATGTTTACATTAATATTACTTATATTATATATTAAATGAAAATTAAATGCTATAAAATTCCAATATGATTTCTACCTATTAATTATGTTTATTTAACCTAATTAAATTACGACACTTACCTATATCAAATTTCTATGCTTAGATATTCACGTTTCAACTGCATAAATTTCGTCAGACTAAATTATACATATTATCTCATGTGTGTTTACTTTCAACGTTCATCTCGCGTTTCAGTCCGACCTATCGTTTCTTTATTAGGTATAGAATATGCTTCCTACTGAAAACATATATATCCTTGAGCACAGTTTATTTACTCTTGGCTTGCCGGTGAGCCCCCCCACTTCTTGCAAATCGAAGTTCATTGGTAAATCGCGGCGCGGGGTGTCATTCTAGTGTGGATAATCGAAGCGATTAGATGTGTGTCCGTGTATCTTTACGATTAGTGCCGATCTTTCTACTACGTAGTATGTACTTTCATAATCACTCTTTCACTCCATAAATACACTAGTGTTAACTTCGTTTAATTAACGTACGTTTTCTTTGCACGTACTTCGAGGTATTACAGGAACGCCATGAAACTCAAACGGACGCCATAATTGATGATGAATCCGATACCTTTTATGGATATTTGGATTATGGATGGTAATATTTAATTTATTTTAAAATAATAGAAAGCATATTTGAATAAGATATTGAAATACTTTTTACATTTTGCTACATACGTATGTCGCGAATTTCCAGTAATAATGCTGTTAGTCACTTTTTTCAATAATCACAAACACGTTCTGCGCATCGCATTTTTTTGGTATTGCGCAGCTGTGTTTAACCGACGAAGAAAGCACGCCATATTTTATTATTTCGAAGTACGTCTCTCTGTACATCTCTAACGATGAGACATTCAGAGTAAAATTTTTACAAATCAATTACATTACTTGCCGGTGAGCCCCCCCACTTCTTGCAAATCGAAGTTCATTGGTAAATCGCGGCGCGGGGTGTCATTCTAGTGTGGATAATCGAAGCGATTAGATGTGTGTCCGTGTATCTTTACGATTAGTGCCGATCTTTCTACTACGTAGTATGTACTTTCATAATCACTCTTTCACTCCATAAATACACTAGTGTTAACTTCGTTTAATTAACGTACGTTTTCTTTGCACGTACTTCGAGGTATTACAGGAACGCCATGAAACTCAAACGGACGCCATAATTGATGATGAATCCGATACCTTTTATGGATATTTGGATTATGGATGGTAATATTTAATTTATTTTAAAATAATAGAAAGCATATTTTAATAAGATTTTGAAATACTTTTTACATTTTGCTACATACGTATGTCGTGAATTTCCAGTAATAATGCTGTTAGTCACTTTTTTCAATAATCACAGACACGTTCTGCGCATCGCATTTTTTTGGTATTGCGCAGCTGTGTTTAACCGACGAAGAAAGCACGCCATATTTTATTATTTCGAAGTACATGTCTCTCTGTACATCTCTAACGACGAGACATTCAGAGTAAAATTTTTACAAATCAATTACATTACGGAATATTCATAGGTATTTCCCGATATTAAGAAATATTTTACTATCCATAATAATATTTAAGTATATTAATTAAATAATATTTAACTTGGTTTAGATGTCATTAAAGTCATTTCTAAGTTTTTATTTTTTATATCAGAATTCCAATTTTTATAGTAACTAGTCTTTATGAGAATTTCAGTTCTTCTTATTGTCAAGTTCGAAGAGCTTTATTTCTCATTGTCCTAAATTTTTTAAACAATCAACAGTATGATGTCAAGAACAAATTATAATATTTAACATGTTCTGTTAAAGTCTTTACTCCTCTTTCTTCGTTTAATCGACGTCAATCTTTTGTTATTTCACACATTTTAAAGAATTAATAATGTCTTTATGGACAAATCGTAATATTCTATACTTTGTTACAGATTTCTTCCAGTCTTCGTCTCTTGCAGTGGGATTCGGTGATTCCTATTTACTGACGGTCTTCATAATGACTTCTCCTGAACCACAACAACATCGATGATAACGTTCTTGGCGTTTAATGGTGAGTCGCATGCATTTTTGTTCTTTTGGTCACTCAATCGTGTCTCGTAGGATGGAAGGTCCGAATCGACACGGGTGGCTGGCTGTATTACATAGAATTTTTGGCGAGCATAGTGCACGTCCCGTTGTGATTGATCCCGAGTTCAATTTTATCCGTCCAAGGATATCAAATTTCACGTGCAAGAAAACACCTCGCGACAGGCAAATCTCGCTACTTCTTTGTTCTCAAAGAATATGTTTTGATGAAGGGATTGCCTGAGAATATTTCTATTAAATATTTCATTTGAAATCAATTATTATTCGTTTAATTTCATATTATTGAGAATATTTCTATTAAATATTTCATTTGAAATCAATTATTATTCGTTCAATTTCATATTATTTTCATTGGATTTTATCCTCTTTTTCAGTAAGTACATTTATTCTTGACCTTTTTTACTTAAATATTTTTTATTCAAGAGTTTGTTTTAGTCATTAATTTATAAAACTATTATAGCAAAGTAAAAAATAGAATCACCAAAAGAGAAGTGAAATGAGGAGATGGTACATCTAGGAATGACCCGTTATAACATAGATATGTTAAACATCTTTTAGGATTTTCGGGTTTAAGGCTTATCATGCTTATTACGAGGATTTCATTCAAGTAGTCATATTGTTCGCGTGCTCGGCAATTTGTCATAAAAGCGAGCAACTACAAATGGTTTTCTATGGTTCTCTGGATCATTCACAGTATGAGATGTCAATCTTGTTACTACTTTGTTACTATGCTCATTTTTAGTATTAGTAGTAGTAATAGTAATACGTAGTTCTTGGTCGATGTATGCGTTGAAACATCTAATTCTAGTATGCAAATTGCAAGAGTAACTAATCACGTTTACCGTGTTTGAAATTAGTGTTGCGAAAAAATGTCATGGGACATACTTCATGCACTATTTATTTACAAAATAACCTTATTAAAATTAAAGACCTTATTTAATTTTAAATCGAGTATCTTGTGTAGTAATTCTTTTATTATCAAATTATACATCAAATCGCCCTGTATCTTAGCCGTTTCGTTTTATCGATAAAATACAAAAGAATGTACTTGAATATCAAACGTGATATAACGATGTAGTAAGAGGAGCGAACAAGTCGAGACAGAGGGAGTCAGGGTGTTACATCATTGTAAGGTAACAAGACTTTTAAGAGCTGCTCGAGCACAGTTTCGAGTGCAATTTAAATCTCAAGGCTGGAGAAAAATTATTCTCTACATGCTTGAGCCAGTGTGTCGAAGAAGATTCAAGAGATTTGTCATTCTACGCGAAAATAGAGCATTCGTAGCCAAAGTAGTACGAGGTATCGCGATCGAGTCGATGTAACAGTTTCCTACGTAGAACGCATGAAAACTTCTGTGAGATTTCTTATGCTGGAAATGCGCGTTGTCCGAACTAAAAGGGATGATCTTCGACCTTTTCCCTCGCTTCCATTTTCTTTCTCTCTTTCGTTTTCTGTCTGTTCTTTAGAGAGGTCCACGATAAATGAGATTACGACTTGTCGTTTCACGGGCGTTATCGGAACGCGGAAAACGATGCTTCCGTACAAGGAGTACTAGGAATAGAGGACGTCGTCGAAGCTTAATCCAAACTCGATTTCCAACGAGTGGAGAATCGGTCGGCGATCGATCGTGGAGAACAAGCCCCCATAACAGTCTAGGGGACCATCGCATCGTTTAAATCGCAAACGGGGCTACGATAATTGAAAATCGAGCGGCGGTCGTTCCGTTTTCTAGCCTCAGCGACCAACCTCTAGTATTCGTTTTCTTTCGAAAAAACTTGGAGGAACAGAAAGTTTTCGATCGAAACTGAAGGTTGTCGCGCGCAATGCGTCCAAGCAACGTGCGACTCAGGCGCGGTTTGTCGCCGCACGGTCGAGCTATTTGCAGCTAGGGACGTTGCGTTTTTGTTTGTTCGAAAGCTCGTTCTCCGGTCGATCGTTTGGATTGGCCGCGTTCGACGACCGCATAAATTCGTAGATTCGAGCGCGCTGCTTCACGTGGACCAGCGATTTACAAGACATATGGTCGGTTGTTAGCTTCCTAACGAGGGTTTAAGCTCCAGCTGAGCGATGCCACTCGTTAACGCCGCCTGCTACGGCTGTACACTTACTTTCTAGATCCCTATGCAACGGCCGCGCCATCATTTTTGTCCGCGTCCTCTGGCATTGATCGCCATCAATGAAATTACCCTCTTGTTTCGTTTTTGTCTTCGACTAAATGTGCCGCTCCGGTACGCTGGCATTATCTCGAAAGCGCTTCGAAATTCACGAAGAACCGTAACTACTCTATCCTTAGAGTACCGGTACGCTGCCGCGCGTGAAAAGCTCGTTGGTACGCTTAACGGAGAGGAGAATGAAGGTTCGTGGCTCGAGAGACAAAGTGCCTCGAGCTGATCGCTCTGTAGACGTATCGTGGTTTGCAAGATCAGGACGCTGTAGTAATGGACAAAAATCTACAGACCTTCTTGCTGACGAGATTGTTACGGAGTGAAAATGGCGGTCCGTGGTTGCGCAGCTTTGCTCACTGGTAAATGCTAACAGAAAGGAAGTTTTTAGAAACACTTTGTGCCATGGCTTGCGGTTTGATGGTTAGAAGCAAATTGCGAGAAGGATTGAGAGCCTCGGCTTTGCGGACCTACTCTTTCCACATTATTTTTTTAACCAATGCATTCGAGTCAATTGCTAGAAATATTGATAGCGTTTGAAACTGTGAGTTAATATCGTTAATATGTTGGATAGTATCGTAGCACGTATATACGTTCGACACATTTGAACAAGAACATTTTATTGGCGATCTAGTCTAACGGAATCCGTGTGAAATCGATAAGTTTATAAACAGGTTGGAGAAGTTTAACTGTGTAAAAAGGCATACATGAAATTCTCAGGATTTTAGAAGCTTACAGTTTTAAAACATTCCTCTTATATAAGAGAGTTGCATTTACATTGCATGCTTTAAATGAAAATTCCATGTCAACAAGAGAATGTATGATACTTTTCATTATAAATAATACGTGCTTAAAAAGGAGCGAAATATAGGACAACGAAATAAATATTTTTAGAACGTACAAAAGCGTTACTGTTTACTTTTAGTTCTCCGACGAAAATCAATTAAACTCATCTAGATATTAATGTTCGGGTTACGCAAACAATAATGTTCTAAATTATTTATATGTCATATGGAATACCTTGCTTCTTATCCTCCTTAAAGTTCAATAATAATATTAGGAAAGCAATAAAATATTGACGACTAATTTTATATTATTTAGGGAAATTTATTGTCTAAAAATGACATTCGTCTAAATTTCAAGCTCCATTAGACAAATAGTTTTGGTGAACGAATCGTTTCACTAAACGTAAAAGCCTCACAAAGAGTCTTGAGCCCAAACGTGTATTTCGAAATATAAACTTTCCCCTGACAACACTAATTTAAATTCAGGAATTTATCGTTACATCATTTACGTTCAAAATGCAATGAAACGCAATTTGTGATTTTTATTTAAAATAAATCAAATAGAGTAAGAAACTTGTTCATATAAATAACAGGCATCGGTGCGAATTAAGTTGGATATGTAGGAATTAAATAGAACAAAAAGTTCGAAAAATTTAAAATTATCACTTCTTCCGAGTAATTGAAACCATTAAAAAATACCTGCGATATTTTTAACTTTAACATGCCAGAAATACGTAATTTTCTTTGCCATAGTATCTTCTTTGGTCATACTCTAGAATTAATATAAAAAAAAATTAGAAAACTAAAAGATAGTTCTCACGGAAGAAATGTTAAAAAGCAGAAATAATTTTTGCTTTTCAAGTTTCGTCATTCGTCAGCCATTCGTTAGAGAAAAGGGGGAATAATTAAAGAGCGAAGTTTTCATTACTGAATCTTAGGCACAGCAGCATAGATGTTTCAGCCCGTTTGCAAAACAGAATTTTCCCAGCGTCGTGTCGGGATTACGGTGGACTAAGATTTTTCAAACATGTAACACGAGAAAACTTTACGTTGTCTCTCGCGTTTTATTTCCATTCGCGCCGCGTTACGCAGCTTTTGTGAACGTTCCGTTTCGGGCTTGGTCAAAAGTTTCTCGGGCGTTCCCTTTTCAAATAATTCTGTATCTAGCGGGCAGATTTCCCGACAGTGAGGTCCTTTCGAGCAACGACGGTCGATGTCGGTCATAAAAAAGAACGGTTGCCTTTAATGCCACTACGTTCCCTAACGAGACAACTAAACGCGTACACGCTTATGTGCGATTCGCAAAAAGAATGATGGAAAAAAAGAATTGCGCTTCATGGCCCGCTAAAGTTCTACACGAACTTTCGAACTTTCTTTTTGGATTAATCCTGGGGCTTGCCGCTTTTTATTACAAGCGACTACTTGTTTAAATTTACCTTTAGCTCTAACGCCGCGGAAATTTCGTTAATTATGAAGATCGCTTGTCAAAAGGCTGCTCGTATCTCTGATTTCATTATTACGAGCGAGCTGAACTATCTTGAGAAGGTGGAACAGGAACGAAGTTAAAATGAATAGTGTAATTTTATTTCAATGGATCTCTCTGTTTGTGAAACAGACAAGTTGAATTTGCACTGCTTATAGAAATTGTTTAAACCCCAATAGAAATTATATCGTAACGCATATAACTTACGCTGTAATGTACTTTTCTAAATGTAAAACATGCAAAGTATATTTGTTGACGACGACACGATACTTTTAAGCGTTGCCCTTCTTTATCATGTCACAAATACTAAATATGTACAAATATACTAATCTTTATGATTCTGACTTAATATGGAAGGCAATTACTAAAGTAATTATACCTACTTAATAAGATCAAGATTTTTATCTTAATCAATTCTTCTTCAATTATGAAAAACACAACATACGACGTCGTATAACAATAGCATATATTTATAATAGAAAAACATTTGTCAGATATTCTGCTCGAATTATTAGAACGTGTTATTATTAAGGTATTTATGTAATGGAATACGCTTTATCGTATATACGATAGTTACCGATACATAACGAATTGCTGATAGTGCAGTAAAGATATGACATATCGATGTTTTTTCTATTAGCACCCAATTAATTGTATCAGATCATTTATATAACTGAGAAAATAAGGGGATTGTTCGAATCACACAAACCTGAAGCAACTTCTTCGATGTAAAACCCAAACTCTAATTAAATGATCGATGTATCCGACAGGTCAAACAGTTAAGTAGCATAAAAAATGATACAGCGTCACGATGCTTCTCATTGTGGCTCTTTCGACCCATTCCATTCCGTGATATTATCTTCTTAAAGCGTCTGGAAACGCGAGATTTAATCAACCAGTCGACGCGTCTTGATAAGAATAATGGAAATAATTAATTAGAGAGCAGTAAAGGGAGAGCAAGGATTTCAGGCGCGCTTGTTATCGAGATCGTTTAAAAAAACGCGCCTTTTACTGCGTTTCATCGTTTCATGCCGACGAATTATATACGCGTGTACATAAAAGAGCTTGCCATGCGACCATTCTTTACTTTTTATCCAGATTAACGCCGACGCAAAAGGTGCCAGTCAGATTCGCGGTTTCAATTAAGCAAATGAGAATGCAGTGAATTACTGTAGTTTTTCATCGGCTGTCAACCGTTCGAACCAGCCGATTCGATTCAACCAGCCTGATTGCTCGAGAATTAACGTTTGCTTAAATCTCGCAATTGGTCGCAGTCTCTTCGTATTTCTTCGTCGCTCTTCCTCTCTTCCGACTTCATTCCCTTGAGTCGAAGTCGATCAAGAAACATTGGATTCGAATTGTGATCGAACTCACGTCTAAAGCATTGTCTGAAATAGTTCTTGATATGGTATCGACATCGGTATGCGATAAAGATTGATCGCCAGATATCGGCGACGAGTCGACCGACTATTTCCACAGTGCTGACATAAATCGGCAGCGACGACGTGAGAAGAACGCGTCTAGATCCGACGTAAATCCGAGGTGCTTTATCGTTATTCACGTATTGTACTGAAATGAGCACGGAAACATCTCAGAGGACTGAAACAGGAACTTTCTTCCTTGCTTTACGGATTTATTAAGTAGCTATTAAGTATTCGCTGGTTGGTCGTTCACCCGAATTCGGTAAAATTCGACGAAAACATGATCGAAGGTTGCCTCAAACCTACCGATGAACCATAATGCAATTAAAAGTTCTTCTGGCCTAGCCTTAAACTATTCTTATATTCTATATAAATAATCACAACATAATCTCGGTAAATCAGTAAATATAAATCCTTAAATCTCTTACATTTGTGTATATATATTTGTAAGTATATGATAGAGGAACTAAATAATAATATACCCGTATATTTTGGGTATGCTTGATTAAAGTTGCAAGATTTATTCCAAAATTGAAAGATGAATCCAACTACTCCAATCTAGAAACGTTTTGGAAATAGTGGAGAATTGCGTTAAAAATAAATACACTATACGTTCGTCGAATGGCTGTTCAAAATAAAGTGTAACATGATTCAAGTCTGTCGTAATTGACTGCAGCTGCAGTTTGAAACGAAACAACGAACAATTTCATTTACATCTGCTCTCCTTCAATTTCGTCGGTCCACTTTTCATCGACAGATTGTTCGCATTCTGTCAATTTACTTTTAGCGTATGGTATTCGGTCTAATGATCCGCCGCGATAATAGCTTTGCCGCGTATTTCCAATTATTTCGCTAAGATGAAATGGTGTGGCGTGGGGCAGAGGCGAGAGAAAAGGCAAGAAGACGAATGCGAACATATGCGAACCAACGAAAGAGGGAGAGAAATAGAGAATAGGACAAACGACAGAAGAAGAAATGGTAAAAAGTGAGGGACGAGAAAGGGTTTCGCGACTACTGCGAATCGACAACGGAGAAACGACGTGGTACGGTTGCCTATCAGCCGCGCGATGCTCGCCATCAACGCGACACTGATTTATCATGCCTTGACGTACGACGTAGACGGATCGAGGACGTCGCAGGATAAAACGAATCGTCGCAATTGGCGGTGGCAGGCCGTGAGTTGTCGCTCTACAGCGTCACTTGTTTTCGCCGCCCGTTATTTCGCCCGAGGGACAAATAAAACTTGGTTAATAAATAAATGCATAAATATAGCGGCTGGTTAACAATTTGCTTCGTTGCTATTCGCCGCCATCTAGTCGGTCTCGTTTCTTGCATTCCGAATGAGCGACATCAGCTTTAGGGTTGGTTTTTAGGAAAGAAAAAATAAAAAGGTAGGAAGACGCACTTGAGATAAAACATTGCGTCTCTGTGAAGATCTTTGCAAAATCAACGATTAGTTGTTTAACAAAATCGAACGTTCTTAGAATATGATTTTGTAATGTTCTATTTCGAAGAAAAATGTTTAAGCCAGAACAATCCCAAGGATATATGCAGGAATTATCGATATAGATAACCATTTTTAAGTAACAATTACCCGTTATGCAATTTTATTCCATTTTCACGTCGAATCGGTTATACGATTAAATTCGTACTCTGAATGCTTCTATTTGACGCCTGATGAATAATTAATAAAACCACTGACTATTTTTTTATTCGTTTCCTGCGGCTTTCTTCTTCCATTGCGCTTTTTACTAAACTCTTCTTTAAGATAGAAGGTGATTATGAATTTTGTAACTGATGGACGGAAGTTTATAATTAATTTAATGATTCTTGTGGTCTCCCGAAGATTATAATAAGAAATTTATTTGATCCGTGATGTAAATATTCGGCTTACCTCATGAGCGATATCTTATCGTTCTTATTATTTTGCTTATTACTACTCTTATTCCAAGCTTTATTAACTTAACTCGATGTATTCGTTAGGAATTCTTCGATCAGGAATTTTTCACGAAAGTATTATTCACGTTTTAAGATTCTCTGTATTACGTAAAAGATTTTATACCCAACCTAAAAGCTTGATCGGGTTACAGCTCAAGAATCCTAACTAAAATTAGTTGAAATTTTGCATCTACTTTTGAAGCTTATACTAAGGAATAAAGAACCATTTTTTAAAATTGTGTTCTGAAAGAGCGGTTATCTTCGCCGAGAAGTGAAAATCTTCTCATAAAATTGATATTTTTCTACGTTATATGCAAGTATCTCTTGATATCTTCGTTAATTCGCAATAATCGTTTCTCGAGGCTAATCTCGAAGGAAAATTTATTTGTGCAATTATATTTGTTCAGTTGTATATAACCTTCCTCGTTGATATATTCTTTCGTCTTTGAATTTAACAAAGAGGTTATTTGTCATAAGCCAATCCTTATTTTATAATTTCTGATATAGAACGATCCGTTCCTTCTGCAATCGTTACATCGATTGACGGCCAACGTTTAAAGCTTGCCAGGATTTCCATGTTTGAACAGGATAAGTAACCCGGTAACTAGCAGCCAACGCCAGAACGAGAAGAAAACAGATGGTGCTGTGTTGAAATAGCTTTCATTACCTGTGCAGAGTTTGGATTCGTAGCACGTTTAGTTACGAACGTTCGTTCGTATTTTCTGCGCAGTAGCGATCTTTAATTTGCCTCACGATCATTCAGATTTTTGTTTTCATAATGGCAACCGTTTCGTACGTACAATTTTCAAGATATTAGTTAACATGCCGAATCACATCGAATTGGAATACTTTCTGAATAATCTAAAGAAACGTGAGAATTAAAATGTGTGGTATTTATTTAACAAATGTTCAATTTTTTCGTTGCACAAGAGAATCTTTGTTAATTAACTTTCTAAACTTTAAGTTTACGATATATTTGCTTATAAATTGACGTCTGAATTTTTTAAACAATTTTCAACCGCAATTTGCAAAACGAATCCAACGAAACCTTCCTTTCTCACACGAACGAATGGCAGGAACAAATTGCAATCATACATCTTAAAATCTCGCGTCACGAATCACGGGTGATAAAACGAATCGGCGAGATCATCGCTGCAAGCGTTCGTAGCCACGGCGCGTCCAGAACAAACCGGGCGGAACAGACGAACGAGCCTTTTTACTTTATAACTCGCCCCTCCTGTAACGGTCCACATTAAAAGCGAAATATTACGACAACCGAAATCCTTTTGCTACCGGTATGGCTATTTCCTCGTAGCCACCTATTTCATATCTTAATCTAAATGGTCATTGAGAAATAGAAAGTCACGAAAGCAACCTTATACTGATACTAATATATTGATGAATATTGGTTTCATGCGAATTGGTTTATTAGCGCGTTGAATCGGGCGAATTTTATATATTTCGTCCTGGAACATCAATATATTAAAATATACTAAAGCGTAACGTTTAATTCTTGCAAAATATCATGTTCCATTTGTGCACTTTTTCTCTCACAGCGTTATCTAACAATGGGCAAACCACAATTCGTAAATTCAAAAAATTATGAAACTGGAAATATGTGCAGAATGTATAGGTGTATATTACGCAATTATTTCTTGCTACCCAAATACACCCGAAGCGGATGAATTTTGTGTTATAACTCGGAAACTGTAAGAGATAGAAAAAAAGTTTTCAGACAAAAGTTAGTTCTTTTAATTAGGAATATATCGTTTGGTAAAGAATTTTTTAAAGTCAATCTTATCGCGAGTTATAAGGCAAAATCGGAAAATAGCCGAATTTTCATTCTTCGAGTGAATTCAGGCGGCGAAAGAATATTATGTACTATATACGTATTGCCAAAGTTCCATAATGTTATTTTTAATTTGCGGCCTGGAAATCTTCCCTTGTAAATCATTCATATCATTGGAAACTTTTTAGTTCGTGAAATTTGTTTTATTTTAATAATTCTGAAAAATCTAGATTTGGTTTCTTTATATCGTTTGAGTGGCTAGTAAAATTTCAACAAAACAATTTTGCGTTAAATCTACAGCATGTAAATTAAGAATATCGAAGAATGTATTTGTTTCCAAAAATTTCATTTATTTACTTGTGCATGTTATAATGCATTTTAATACCTGAATCTCTTTTACGACGTAAAGTATTTAGTTCAAGCATATCAAGTTGCTCATACGATGTGCGGCGACATACGGATTAAACACTCAAAGGGTTAAAAGCTTGCTTTAACGTGAAACCGATATTTTGTCACGTACTTGCACCAAATATTCGTGTAAATTTATATGTGTATATATATATATATGAACAAATGTACTTTTTCGCATAAATGAATTCTGTTCATGTAAATGATAATGTTCCGTGCTACCATTTTAACGGAAAAAATACAGATCGAAGGACAATGCGTGTTTATGTTTAATTTTCATATCAGCTAGCCAATTTTCACAGTGTTTTTACGAGCTTTCCAGTTAAAATTGATTCACTGTAAAAATAATGAATGTATAAGTAGAGCGTGGCTTCGGTTTACCATTTAAAAAGCCGTGGTCAATAAAATTAAGTTAGTTCCATTTTTCTAACATCGCTAGATTTCATAAACATTAAAAAATTAAAATACCTCGTACTTTAAAGTAAATACTTTATATTTTGTGTTATTGCAGACCGTATGCAGGTAGTAAATTAATAGTAAAAAAAGATAATGAAATTGGCAGGCATGTTCTCCTCAACTGTACAAGTACAACTCTAACAAGCTTGCAGTATTATCGTCGATACACTTAGCGCGCAAACCTGTAAACGATCACTTTAAATTCAATTTGCGTAGATGAGAAGTGAATTGACAATATTGATTTATCGATTAATATCGGTTGCTAATGTTACAAAGATTAATCGAAGGTGCATTAAATTGACCGAGGTTGATCGAAGTTCTCTTTTATCGCACGAGATTGATCAGTCTTTTCATGTCCAATTTACGTCCACGGTCTATGCAGACCAACCAAAATTACAATCAATCGCGCGATTGTTTATACAACTTAACTTACAAATCGACAACTAGAAACTTTTTTTCATTTGGACTCGTATAAGTTGAATTGATTGCTTCGAATCTCGTTTGAGTTATTACAGTAGAAACTATTTGCATACGTAACTAGAACGATCTCAGGATATGCCAATCTCTTCAAATTGCAGTAGAATAGGAACTAAGAAACGATTCTCATTCCACTGAAGATTTACGCGCACAGCATGTATGGCATACATATAGTAGATGTCGGATAATATTCATCGGGGCTGATTTATCATGGCTGTCGACGTAAATCGATCGCGGAGAGACGCCAGCTGACAACGACGATGGCAAAACGGATCGTCGAAATTGTGAAAGTCGGAGGCGAAGTCTGAACCACCGGCGTGTTGTCGCATCTTCCCGGAAAGAAATAAGGGTTGACGTACGTGCCAGGCTGGATTCGCAAACAGTTGTCCCGTTCCCGCCTCGTCTTCCGGAACACGTGGGTTTCGCGAGGGAAAGGAAAGGAGAATTCGTGGGCGAAGGAATAGGATAGAGGAAAAGGCACTTTGTTTTTCTCGCGACTCGTTCTGCCGAGTGTCAGAGAATTCCGCGTAACGTTTGTCATGGAAACAGACGTAAAATGTATGCGACTGTTGTTCCCTGAGCGACCCCCTAGCCAGTTCCTCGAGGAAGTTCTTTAGTCATTTCCCCTCGAGGGTCGAAGAAGTCTCGGGGGCGGTCGCGTTCTCGAGGTAAACGGCGTCGTAATGCGGCCCAGTCCCCTCCCTCGTGTCTCACTGCTAAAATATTAACTCCATTACCGAATGACGCCGCGCCGTTCCTCCTTCGACCGAAATCGCTCGCCATTTCTCGCGAGGCAAAAACGATCTACGGTCCAAGTTGCACGTTTCAAGAGGGTTGAGCAGGTCGAGAGGGTCGAGAGACACTTCTGCGTTTGGAGGTTCGCGCCGCCGAACGCGTTGCGGCTACCTTCCGTTTTCCACGATCTTTTCTTGTTGTCTGTTCTCGAACGCTCTCCACTCTTCCAGGCTCTTTTTCTCGCTCTTCTTTTTCTTCACGGCGAGCAGACTCTCGCGTCGATACGTTTGTCGACGTGTCGACCGGATTCATGAGACCACCTTCCACCCTGCTCGGCGACTTTTCATTGTGAAAGCGAAATGCTGTCGCACCGCCGAGGCTTTATCTCCAAAAGAAAGAGCTGGTCGATACAAAGGGGAGCACTTTACCGATTAGCGACACTCTTGCGCTATCGTTGATGTTCGAGATACTCGAGGAAGGAGATTCTTGAGAAGCCGGGATTTTCGGAATTTTCAGTTCGCCTCTGTACGACCGATCGAATCGCATTTGGACAATTGAAAGCGCGCTACCGACTCGAGTGGATTTTAATCGGTCGTGACTCAGATTCGGGACGTAGCTGAAAGTGCGTCGTTTCTGGGTCAACGAGCTACCTGTCGCGAGACTCGGCCTCCAATGAAGTCAGGCGAAATGGTAACTTTGATAATCCGAACTAATTAAAGCGGGCAAACGTTTGAACAGTCGAAACGCCGCACAAGAGCTCAACGACTAATTGAAATCGTCAGGGACGTTTGTAAAATTCTTGCTGCATTCGGAGGCAAGATTCGGGCGGCTCGACATTTTTCCATCGCTCGCAACGTTACTTTCTGGACCAGTGCGTCGTACCTTGTGTTAATTAAAGCCAAAAGTACGTTTGGATCGTTCGTGCGCGAGCCTGTATTAACGATTATTTAATTAAGAAATTGAATTGTTGAAACGATGCCCAAGTCCTTTTTTTTAAAAGCAGTTTTTGTCTGCTCCGTTCATGTATCCGTTTATGTACGAAAAATTCTATCGCCAAGAGCAAACTTACAATTTATTTTGCGCGTATAATCGAAAAGAGAAGGACCGTTTAACATTAATTATATTAATTGCGCCTACATATATAAATTATAATTCATTGTACTTATGTAATGGTCGTAATTAATTATGTTTAATGGAAATTGTATAGCAATACCAAGCACTCACTACGCAAGGAAAAATACCACTAATTTTATATTGTCTGACTTTCACCGCCACAATAGCCAAACGATAATTGATGACGTAGTGAAAACAAAGGCTATTCAGTAGAAATAGTCGACGAATGCGAGCTACGGCTATAGCACCAGTTATAGCGGCTGAAGTTGACGATCGCCTGTACCATGAATCAACTATACCTAGTACCAAAAGAATCAAAGAATTCGCTTAAATTTCAATATTTTAATACTCGAATAATACGAAGTATCTGTACCCATTTCGCAATGAATAACATCCGCATGACGATGCATAAATGGAATACGAATAAAACGCAAGATGCAGGTTTTAAGCCATTGTATAAATTGAATATTCAGCAAAAATATTACTGTACTCTTCATGGATGTTCTTGATGCTCGATCCAATTAGTAGGTACATCCTAATCTCTTCTCCATTAGTACATTAACCGAGATATAGGAATCCTTTCAGCATCGAAGTATGATAAGTTCTAGAAGGTACTCAAAGCGGATTATCTCGATAATTCGAGAACGCCTATGATACGATATAATGTGATGGTCCTAGTTTATCGGATATTCGATGAAGAATTGTGCTTGCGAAATTAAAGAAGGCATTTTTAACGATCACATAACGCGCATAACAGTAACGATAAATTTTAATTATCTGATAGTTTATTGCCACATTGTCTTTGCGTAATGGCGTAAAATAGCATAGAAGAGCCGTACACGCCAAGACAAATAATGCTCCCGATATCGGTTAATAATTCGAACAGCCGAATAAAAAGAAAATATCTGTGCATAAAGACCGATCCCCCTAATAAACGAGAGTTTATATATTTCCTGCGTTTATGCTCCATTATTTATCGGTAATAATTCGAATCAGACCATCGATTTTACTCTCCCATCATTATTCACGAAACGAACGAAATGGCCCATTCATATATCCAATCCCTCTTTCGTCTATGCGCATTGTTCCTATTCTTTCTATGTGATTTTTCATCCCAGAAGTAGAACTAATTCAACTAAATTAATGAGACTAATTGTTTACTCTAACTACGCAACTGGATGAAAATATTCGTTTACCATCTTCTTTTTCGTCGAATCAAAGACAGCTGAGGGTACCGATGTTTCTTAGCGTATCAAGGATTATTTTTTCTATTATTTTTAAAGTTTCGTGTATCTGATGAAATTTTAATTTTATGGAATAACCTGCACATTCTGTATTTTCAGTGAAACATTGAAAGGTAGATTGTTTTACTAACGGTATATTTTGTCACTGTTGTTGGTGATTTTATTTTTTCTATATTTTCTTAACTGGATATCATGGAGTTGACGTTTTCACAAATAAATAAATTTCTACAAACAAGTAAATATCGAGCATTGTTTGTCTCTGCGTATATTAATACAAGATTGCTACAAGATTCCATAAAAATATATAATTTCGTACTAACTGAATTTAAATTCAATTTTCTGTATCCAAAATTTAAATCATCAAAATAGATAATATTTTAAATATTTCACAAATAAATATCGCGCGAGTTATGTTTTATGATTGAATAAAAATGATGTATCTGATCTATTGCATAAAACTGTATGCTATTTCGTAGGGGAAGATATTTAAAAATACTGCACGTTGCTCTATAGCATTCGTTGTTAAACGTGGATTACAAACTTTGGAAACTTTGTTCCTCGTTACTGGACTTTCTCATTCTTGCTGGTAACGTTCGCTTTTAAAGATATTGCTTTCTCACCCGCAATAGTGATTGAAGTATAATAAACTGGCAAGATAGCAAGCGCCGTGTCCCTAATAAGTATGCAATCCCTAGATCCTAGTCTCTAGCAAAGTTTTGTTTATCAAAGTTGTGAGGTGCATATAGTAGACTAGGTGGAAACTATACTGCCGGAAATCTGTTCAACAACAAACATTTCGTATGTCCTTTTAATAAACTTTATAACAGGCACCCGAAAGCATAATGTTTGTTTGTTGAGTATACTCGTTTAATTCGTTGATATTTATTTCAATATTAAAAATACTACCGCTACGATCGATCATCATAGCCCGTCAAGTCCAAAGAACCTTCTTTATCTTGTCTGTTTATCGTATATTAACTTATAAGACTAAGCTTTATCGTGTCATAATATGGCACGACAGTTCCACTAAACGATCAATTCATCCTGTGTCTTTCTATCTGTAATTTCCTAATTAAATTACATTTCTTCGAAAATAATCAACGTGACCACGTATTCTTAAGGGACAGTGGTATCATTTGCCCCCATGTCTATCGTTGAAAACGACTAGGCAAAATGCAAAAGATCAATATCAACAACGCAATTGTCGTTAACACGAAGCTATTACGAAGTTCTGCCGGTTAGCGGAACGTAATTCACGCGTCACCGCGTCCAGCTAGGTTCTTCAATAATTTCGTGGACCTTCACGCATTCGGTCGGTCGGTGAGGTCGACGCGAAACCCGTCGCTTAATATTTATCGCTGCTAACGCAATTACGTCGCGTTCCATTTAGCATCGAGCCAATCTAATTTCCACTCGAAATAGTTCATTACAGCCTGTCGCATTGAGCACTTTAAACCCTTGATCTGTCTCTAGGTGAATCGGTGCGTCAGGAATAAGGGAGCGGCTTTGTCAACGTAATAACTAATGTAATCAAACCGTAGCGATTCTGCGCAAAGATTATATCGGTAATCGTAGTTGGATCAAACCAGCCAACGCGAGATCAACGGCATTTTGTCCCAATGAAATAATAAAACGATCTCTATCTGCAGATTACGTTGAGGATTTCGGGATTTCAGGCTGTTTACTCCAATACGATTTACGATAAAGTATGATCTATTGATATTGGTATGCTAGTTTATAACGAGCGAATGGATCTTTTTAATTTGTTTGCGTATAAGTATCAATGGCCAAAAATCGATAAATTCTGTTACTTTTATTTACAGATCACGTTAAAAATCGTGATTCGAGTGAGAACTAAGTGATTTCTGATGCAAAGCCAAAGTAAAATTTTAGTAATCACAATTTAGTATAAGAATATCTAACTAAATAATAATACGCAGTAGCAAATATACGAAATAGATTTAACGTGGAAGATATTGTCAGAAAAATCGGATATTTGCAAACTTAAAAATTATATTAAAAATCATATTATCGCGTTTTTCGTCTCAATGCAATACTATTTTCGCATTTTATCATCCGGCGAAATAGAAATTCTGAACATCGCTAAAACGACAATATAACGGTTTTCTGAATGGAGAATGCTTTCATATCGATGATTAAAGGCTGCCAATTAAAACACGTCAATTAAAACAGAAACTATAACGTTGGCAGACAAAGCTAGATCGCATCCTGCATATATCTTTTGTAATGGGAGGGTAAATTTACGGAGATCGTGTTTTTTCTAATATCACCTTGCTCAATCAACGCGTCGTTATTTGTTTTGAACAATTATTCAGGGAAAACTTGTTTTGAAAATTTCTTTTATCTCTTGGTTATTACAAAATACATTTAGGATACGATGAGAATACGCAAAGAAATTGATTTAAAAGGGGTATGGTTACATGGTGACAAATATCTTGATTGGATAATGGAGCCTACCGTTGAAAAGTTGAAAAAAGTATAGAAAAACCTTTTATCGAACGAAACTGAAAAAGTTAGCGAACAAGACAGGAGAATAAAAGAGAACGGGACAAGTGGTAACTGTGATAAAATTGATCTAATGGAGTGGCTCTACATCAGCGGAAACAATAATACAGACGACCATGCTGTGCGCATTTTACACGAAATGAAACAGCAAACGAATAGTAGTTCGATGGTTTATGCCACTAGAAGAATTTAGGTCTACCTCGTTACTTACTAACATTGAAAAATTTAGGTAATTCAGCAGCTGAAGAGACATAGAAGCCATAAAAACTGTAGACAAACTTTCAATTTTCTTGGTTACTATTGAGAAAAATGAACTTCTATAATGCTACTTCAATGTACCTGTTGTGTTATTGGTCCATTGTTCGGTCCATAAGATGGAATTTGTTGATTATTTGACCATTACGCCTCTTCCTCCATCGCACGATACTAAATATTATAATTCCCGTTGATAGATTTGAAAACTCCTCAGGCATCGGCATATGTGGTTGAATTAAAAAAATTAATAGATACAATTTCAAAGGTGTTGTCAATAATGGACAAAAGTGCCTATTCTTTAAAACGACAGTATTTAATATTTCAAGAACAAATTCAATTTCAACTGGGCAAATGAAACCATTATAACTTGAGCTAAACCATAATAAAATATCGGGAAACAGAGGAAAACGGAAGGTGGCGCGCAAAAAAAGAGAGAATACCATTAATAAACAACGAATCGAGGAAAACCCATAACGGGAGAAATCGTTCCGGTGGCTCGCGTGCAACTGCTGATAAAGGAGTTTCGCAGGAGAACGAAGCGCGAAGGAAGGCCGCGAATTAATCGCTGGATCGTGTGTCGACTTCCAGCGGAGGATATTCGTTCCGCGGGCAACAAGGTAAACCAGAGAACCGGCTAAAATATCCGGTGCAATATTTAGATTACAAGCCTGATCCGGCAGGGAACTTTTCATTCGACTGACATAACGCATTAACCAGAGCGAATCAACGCTGAAAATTAATCTCTGTCTACTTGACGAAAGACCACGAGTTTCTGTTTCATTTTGAAGTTCGTGCGATTGCCTTTTGATTTGTTGCAAGTTCGCTGATTAACGTTTATCGTTAATCCATATAACATAAATTTTCGGCGTGAAAAGCTACATTCTCATTTTTATTCGCTGTTTATGCTCTAATAGGGGAGAGGCGCTGTGAAATCTTAATGTAAAATCTGATACTATCGATGAGTTTATAATATATATTTATCGAATGCTAGTTCCATTAATTTTCTACTAATGGACCTATGTTTTAAATACCTATACTGATATCGTTAGAAATGGACGTTATAGAAAATTTTTCTTTTCATAGAATCTCTGTTCTTCGTATAATAATAGTATCTTTTAATAGAAAGAACCATCTGCTATTACCAGATATCCTGTTCGAATGAAAGAATATTCGAATAGTGCAACGTTATAATATTAAAGTATATATGTATTTGGATAATGGATAACGAATTTTGATGCCGGATGCTTTATTTTATTTCCATCCAAGGAAATCGGTTGGTGGCACCTTCGTCACGAGTAAAATAAGAAACGATGCCGTGACAGGTTCAACTGACGAAGCAACGACCTTCTTTCGTTGGACAAGCCGCCGTCTGGGCCGCCTCCACGGACTAATTTAAAACGCGGCAGGAAAATGGTTTTCTTACTACCGTGGCGGCTCATTCGAGCACGACCGTGTTTCAATTAGAAGAATAGTTCTGGCAAACGCTGTATCCCGTGATCGTAACTGACATGGCTGTTATTAAATGGTAAGGTGAATTTGTATTCGCTGATTTTTGCATTTTACCGTGATGTGACAAGGTAACGTGATAGTTAAGATGGTAATGTAGGGTGGTATGATCATGTAAACTAAATTTTTACTGGAAGAAACAAATTTTATGCTAAATGGTCCTTTCTTATTTATTTATAACGTCGAACAAACATTGGGAAAATGCTTGTGGTAGCGAGGACGTTGAAAAAAATAATACGAATAGCGGAAAAGATTAATTTGCAGAGTAATATTAACTATTTGGTGGAATGTGACAGGAATAGTAAGGTTTGATCGCAAACACATCGCTTTGAAGAGTTAAGCATCCCGAGCAGGTTAGCCGACTTCGACATGCACAAACGCCCTTCTATACAGCTCTATGCGTACGTACATACATACATATGTACATACGTATATACGTACACGCATGTTTGCACGGGTATGTAATACACGTGTCACCGTGGTACGTCATACGTGCTACTTTATCAAACGGTATACAGGCGGTCGATAGACCGTACGAGCGTTAACGCGATAACCCGATAACCCGATGCTCTCCTTCGCTCTAGGATCAAGTGGTGTCCCAAGATCAGCCGACATTTCGTTCTGATTAGACAGCAAGGGTATTTGTGCAAATTTACGTTATTATAAATGCGACTAAACGAATAGAATCTACGCGGAGATTTGTTTCATCCACTAAATATTTATAGACCTCCGATATTTATGTAATGGAAAACGCACGATCTTTGGAACGTGACAACGAATGAAAATTTCAAGTAACTAAAAAAAAAAGCTGAATGCTGGATTTTTCCCGGGTTTTACCCAAATGCTCGATAGCTGGGTATTATAAAACGCATCTGTCGCCTGAATTTGCTGACCTTCTGGCCTTTAAAATGGCCTTCGTCTTAACACTGATTAAGCATTTTTTACTTCCCTCGGTGAATACTTGAGCTACCAGGCCCTATGTCTTTTTTATCGTAGCCTGTATAAAGAAATGGAATATGTACAGTGGTTAAAAAAATCCCTATTTCCCAATGAAGCATTTTTATAACAAAATCTATACGTTTCATATTCATATTATTAAATTTTTGCAATTATTTGAAAGTATAATGCTAGGTGACACGAAATGTAGTTGACTACTACTGACTGATTAGTATATAAATCCTATAATAAATACAATGATGTACAAGCAGCTACCGTAGGTCGAAGAAGAAGACGAAATGGGTAAACGACACGATACTCTATTTTTCTATTATATAATTGTTACCATTCTTTCGTCTAGCATATTTATGGAGGCAACGTATGACATCCGAGTTATAAGTACTGCATGCAATTTGTGTACATATATCACCTATACTAATCTACAGAACAGTGTAAGTCTCTACACATAAAGATTTATACCTTCTACACCTATACTTTTCGCATGATCTATGCTAAACTGTGTAAATAATTATACGACCGGCATATTGTATTACTAGCGCCGTCTATTTTCTTCCTCGAAGAATCATGATATGGAGAGATCGAACGTGAGAAACTCGTGTGATTTGAATTTTCGATTTTATACGATATTCTTCATTGAGTTCGTTAATTGAACGAACGACTAGAACGGATTATTAGCGAATTCGTCGATATTATTGTCTTCGTTGACACCCAAGTATTAGAATTTCTCTGGTAATTAATTTATCTAATTGCAAACTTTCTTTATAGAGAAAGAGAAAGTGCAAGAAATATACATAATTCTTAGTAAAAGTTGTCGAGAAATTTCGCATGCATGCATAGCAAATTCGACGAAAATTTGTTCCATAATGTCGGTGTATTCATCGCTCTGTTCATTACCGTCTTTTCATACTTTCTACGAGTTAGTTGGCGCAAAAAAGTTTAATTTTACCAGCAAGACCCTTGTTTTCACAGCTGGAATGAATGTGAAACGGAATCGCAGTGATCTTGTATTAGCAGAGAAAATATTAAATTCGTAACAAGTTTGGCGAAATAAAAATTCCAGAATAACTGCTGTATGAGAAATCTTGTCAAGATATAAAGAATTAACAAATATTTCTGTACATTCTTTTCTTATGATAATACAATTTTCTAAATATATGTCGAAACAATTGTAGGATGTACATGTGTTGATTTTTAAGTAAGACGAACATAGGATTGTTAGAATGAATCTTACCTCTTCTTTTAAATATACAAAACAATCCAAATATAGAAATTTGCATTTCGTGGTATTTTAATTAAGCTTTTGTTCGACATTGCTATTTTAAACACACGTAGAACGGGACTAATTGATGCAGTTAGTTAATGTTAATTAAAAGTAATTCGTGTTTAGAAAACAGAATGATATATGCTTTCAAGTATTTCAACATTGGCCATCATTTATTTGTAACATACATGGATCTGTCGCAGGTTAATTATATTTGTTCGGATGTTGTAGGTTAATTTGATAACGTTTAATTTCGCTGACCGCGCTTCGCGAATGTCTATTTTTATTTTGCAATACAAAACAGTTTTACTTCAGTACTCTCGACAATATGCAAAATTACTTTGAGTTTATCGCACATCGCAGGAAATCTATTTCATATTAAATTATACTCTTGTTTTACTGCAAATTGGATTCATTGCTTTTATTACATCCTTCGTTCGTAAAATATACGTTTCATCGCTATTTTTAGGAAAATATACAAATAACTTTTATTCTTCTCTACTACGTATGTACATAGTATGGTCATATTTTTCATCGCGACACTATCTTGCAGCGAATTCAACCAAAACGATAGAGAAACTAATATTAATCAGAAATTATTGCATGTATTTTAAACTGTGCGTACATAATAACATTTTTAATCGAGGTATGCAGAAGTTCCAGTTCTTTCAGATATCTGCCTTGCCACGTGTGTTAGCACTGTGCCGAGCGGCCGCACTTTTAATATCGACAAGTCGCCGACGAAGGGATATAGGAGGCACACGCTTTCCGTGACAAAGAAATGGCAGCCTGTAAAAAGTTCGTCCAACAAAGCGCGAAATGACATCAAGTATCTGTGTTCCACGTCGCTTTGACCATCCTACGTTGCTAGTGTATGCTTCAATGACGCGTGTCGAGCGTATAGTCGGCTGAGCTTTACATTGCCGTTAGCCTCTGTAACATACATTCCCGTATGCGCGTGCGTACATATCAACGTGAAAGCCATTTGTCTGTACATCTATCAAATGTGCGTGTACACCCTCGAGTTTACGTATGTTACCTGTTTCAAGATCTGGTTAGGTTTGTGTCATCTATGAGTAACATAAAACCTATACCGATGCAAATATTGTTTAGATTATCTAAGAAAAGGTCTTTGATATTCCACATATATAAGAAAATGGATTTACGTATTATCGATCGAAAATATGCTTGTACGATAGTTAGCTTGGGTCGTAAAAAGATCGAAATGTTCGTAACACAAATCGTGAAATAGCGTTATACTTTAAAAGTGTCTTGATGAATTTCTTACAGATGAGATACTAACGAACAACATCTTTTTGTTCAGTTACCCGAAAGGTCTAAAAAATTCCGGTATTCGTTAAAAGAACGTATATTTTTACTTTATAATGCTTTCTTTATTTCGATCGTAAGAGGAATTATCGAAATAAATCACATTGCGAAGCTGAAAGGCGAAACATTCTTGTAGAATATGACTCAGTTAAAGGTATCCGAAGGAGATATAGAATTTCTAGATTCTTCAAAATAAATATATATTCCTTTCTATGAATTCATATAACTCGCGTACTACATATATCACAATATGGAAACAACTTGTCAGTATAGTTGAAAATGCGTACAGACTCGCTCGTGAGCACATACGGATGGCCAACTTTAGAATACAATTGCGTTCGCATGGCTAAAGCGGATTTGTATAAGCTCTCCAATATTTTACCATGTACATACCACGTTGGTTGGCGTTAGACAGGAAAAGTCATTGGGTGTTCCAGTTGACACGTTAAAACGCGTCTACGTGTTATACAGTATAGTGCATAAATTAAATATTTCCGAATATATCAAACTTCTGAATAAGGACGCAAAGGAAATTACACGAACTAAATAAGTATAATAGGTAATGAGTTGTAGAAAGAAATACAGCGAGATATAGCAAGAAATATGCCCTTTTATCGCAACTGTAGTGCCGTAATACTAGGAATGAAATATAATAATAATAACGTAATTGAGATATAACGGAAAAATGTGATATGCACATTATCGATCTTCCAACGAAACGTCGTTTCGTCGGATTCTAAATACATTTCATTTTCGCAGTATCAAATTTTTATCGTCGTACGAAATTTAATACCGTATACTTGATCCTAATTAATTCGTACGTAATACTAGTACGCTTAACGTAAATGCTATAAATGGTGTACAAGTATTTTTTGTAGTCGCTGCACCTTTCCCCGTTTCTCCTTCATTTTGCAACGCCTATTTATACAGGCTAAGGCTGACGACAACCTTGCAACCCTTATCCAGCGTATTCGTATTATGCAGGCACCTACTCGCGAATTGAACACGACAGCATTTTCCTTCACAGTGATGGCGTAAAAAACGAGGTTCACGCCGGACGTATTTGCAACGTAATTGTCAGAATGTGCTCCAGAGAGTCGTGCTTTTGTGCGTTGGATTGATCGATGACGCCAATGACTTTCCTGGTTGCTCGCGTTTCGCGCTGCATTATGTCGCACTAAGTTATGAGGAACGCGTGGCGTCGTACAGCTCGGGCCTTTGGTGTGTGACGGGGCTTCATCGTCAGATGCGCACGTACATTGGTGCATGCACGTTCTCGTTTACGCGGATATTGTCACGCACTCGTGCGGGAACACGTATTCAATTGTCGGGGCAACATTGTTCTGTATACACGGTGTGTAATGAAAAACATTCGTGTAAAACGCACGCTGTCGTCGCCAATAACTCGAACGTAGCCCTCGTTATTTCGCAACACAATGTTTGATAAGAAAGAAAGCACAGAAAAAGTGGAAAAAAAGAGGGAAAAGAAGGGGCCGGTTCTTTCTTCCATTGTAGACTATTAGGGAGACGATCGCGTGACAAACGCGAGACACTTTATATCGAACGGAATACCGCCTATTATCGTTGATCCTCGTTTGAATTGCAAGGAGCACCGGTGAAAAGTCGAATGCGAACGGACGTCTAAAGAGAGTTCGCGTTCATGCGAACCCAGAATTAGGCCACTGCTTAAAACCTCCGTTTGCAAGGAAATCATGCCTTCTTATTTCGTGCTCGTTCAGTAAACGAGAGAATTTCATTACTTTTGGGAGTTGATGTTTGCGATCTTACCTGAACGAGAATGCGTAATTATAATGTATATATTATCTAAAAATTCAAGATGTTAGAAATAATCGTCTCGTTGATTGGTATCCCATTCGTACGTACCTTGATTACTAATGTTTATGCATAATACGTATACGAAACGAGCTGCACGTAACGGCAAACGTTCGCAGGGTAAAAAATTATTCTCATTGCAAGCACCAGCGATTTATACCCGTATATCGTATAAACGAACTCCATTTACTCGAACATGTCGTTCATGCGACGTATCTTCGCTTTCCTATCGTTTCGGTCAATTTCGTGCGAGTCACGAGAGTTCGCGAAGGTCTATAGCGATTCGTAAATTTTCATGTCGCGCAATAACAAACGGAGCATCGAAAAATATTAAAACGACGACGACAGAGTGAAATCACGGAAAAGAGTTTACGTCGATAGGAATTTTATTGCCGTGCCATACAGGCCTCGTATCAGTGTCTCGAGAGAAGTTCTATAAGCTCGAGTCGCGCGTTCATGAAATCACCTTGCGACAGGCGTAGAAGCAACGACTGCCACAATATCGTTTGCTATAATGCACGTGGAATATAGGAAACGCAGTGAAAAACGAGTTTGTGTTGAATAGATAACGAAAATCTCGTCGATTCGCTCATCGTTTGGCAGTTTGCTCGCATTTATTACTGATCATTCATCTCTGCCACTTCAAGCTCCGACATCTTACGTTACAATATGTAAAATATATTGCGTCTATTTTCATTGTTAGTTATTCCTTAGTATATAAAATTTAATTTAAACAAAATAATGGTTTACTAGTTTCTTCTGGTGCACTGAATGAAGAACATTCATCCGTTGCAGTACCACTGGCACTAGTTTTACAATCTGTTCCATACCAATCGATACCGTGAGACTATCGTGAAGTTACACGTGATTATATTGCCTACCTCGATACTACCTATAATTAGAAACGATTCTGTTCATTTAGTACGCACTTTTTAAATACATATCTTCATTTAGTACATACTTCCTTCCCATAACACGCCATTGTGTCCAAGCTTTTTACGTTACAGTAACGTCAATAAAGTGGGGGAAAGTGCATAAGCTGCAGAACTTAGCCCGAACAACGTTGGACTAACTACTATCTCGCTCCATTTCCTCTTCTTTCATTCCACATTTACTGTACCCTATTGTTTACCTTAAAGACAAAAGCTGGAAAGCTGTTTAAAACGTGTCTGAAAGTAGACAAAACATGCAGTAGACTCTATAAAAAAAAAAAGAAAAAAAAAGGGAAAGGATGTCGTTCGCAACTAGCAACGACCGACCAGCTGATTCTGGATAGGCTGTAGCGAACAAAAACCTTAATTTAAGACCCCTTTTACTCATCCACTCCGCCGCTTGTTAGACGGTCGGAGAATATTAATTTACCTGGTGGGTACAGGACCGTTCTAAACGAGTCGCCGCGAAGCAACAGTCCGAGAATCTTCGTCCTTGCCGGTTTGATACGGTTTCGCGACAGGAAACCCTGGGTCTCGTTACGTCACGTCGGTGCAATTCTCGACATTTTCCTCTGAATGTCCGTTTCGTGTTAATGAACGACTTATCTTCATATTTGCTGTCACCACGTGCACGAACCGGAGCTCGTTTACGGAAGTTGGCTAGCTACTCACCAACTATAGTAACTGCGGAATTAATTGAGATCTCGCTATCCTATCTTGTTATCCCGGTAAATTGTGAATTTCTACTAACCCCGCGCATTGGTGTAGCTTATTTAAGAACGTGCCTCGAAGCATGCGGAAATAAAGGTAAAGAAAACGAAGAAACGACAAAGAAAATTATGCGTTCGCCTGAAACACTGTGAACAGGAAGCAAACGCACATTCAGTCACAGAATAAAAAGATGATAAAGAAACTAATAACTATTAATTGCATGAATCTGCTCGTTCGTGCTGGTCCTGGATTTTCATTAAATTACATTGTCCAACGTTGTTTCCCTTTTGATCGCATGTCGAGATTGCACGCTCGCGCTCACAGTTCACCAGGCTGATACCATTATTGTTTATTACCACTCGTAACGCTGTATTCGAAAACTCTGTCGACGGCGAAACGACCACTAGTGGAAATTAACTGGCCTTGAATATGCAAAGATCGTAAATTCGTCCTCCTTGAAACTCCTTGAAAAATCGTTCCGGGTTCATTGATAAGGGTGATATAGCGGTGTTTTGTCTCTAAATTTCTAACTGATCTAAATTATTCTGGAAATAGCGTTTTTCAACTTGTTTCGCTAATGGTTTCTTGTAACGTAGCAAATTATCGTGTTGTTCTTTTCCTTTCCTTGGTGGATATGTTAGTTGGCTGCAATTTTCATAACTTTATCGATGTATGGACAGCTAATTAGACCGAACGTTTATTTTAATATTCAGCAAAACTGGCAAGATCGATATTTCAGTTTGCTTGGTAGAATGCGTTGTGGCAGTAATATTTCCTCTTGAACAACCTATTCTTCGATACACGCAATTTTTAGAAAACGTAAATTTGAAAATAAAGATAAATATGTGATGGATATTACGAAGCAACGAGAAACTACGAATAAATGTAAAAGCTGTAGAAGACGTAGAAAATATCGACGATGTGGAACTTAAAATTTTTATGATATTAAAACAAATGATTTTAGGAATGTAATTAATTCTGCGCCGAATGAAATAGATACGAAGAAAAATGGCTTTTCTGAAAAATATCATGACGTTTAATGATTCGTAAAACGCAATACGGCAGAGATAAGAAAGTTCGTTAATAAGAAAGTCAGAAAACAAGGATCGATACTTCCAGATTGGTCCTTCGTTTTTTCCGGGCTATCAGATCGCATTACATTCTCGTAGAAAATGAACAATAGCAAATCATCTGAAGATGGCAGCAGCTCGAAGATGGAGTCAGCTAGTCGTTATTTTTATCGTTATTTATAGTACAATAATAACTGGCTCTGACTTTTAGGATATTTTTCCTGTTGATATCCATTGTGGTTGAAAAAACTGTATCGAAATGTAGCCAACATCCGAATAAAAATAAAAGTTACAACAAATGGAATTGCTACGGTTTTGTTATATGCAGACATATATAGTACATCACTAGAGTACATGTTTTTCGTACTAGAGTCTATTTCACGTGGTAATCTTCTCATTGTTTCACGTAAAAAATTATTTATTCTTTTAAAGTCATTCCAGTCTAACGATAAGAACGTCGGATCATCGTCGTAACGGGAAAGGATTAACGGGATCATGTTTGGATTAAAATAACTCATAACTAGTAGTTACAAATCCATGACTCGTTTATTAAGAAATACTGTATTGTTCCGACAATCGCGAAATGGTGGTACGATACGATAATGGTTCTCGGAGTTAAGAACGTTTCGACGCAGTCGTCCCGGGGTCACCGACGTCCCTCCCGCTGACGGTGGATTCGAGTCGTGCGACATCACCGAATAACGAACGGTTTCACGAGATCGATCGTGTGTTTCATGCATCGCGTAAATTCGTCGTTCTCCGTTACGTGGATCGTTCTTTATGTTCCGCGGCTGATTTTAGGCGCGCGCCGCGCCCTAATAAATACGATTCTCTCGTGTTAAAACAACGCACACAAACGTTTAAGAGAAGCAAGTACAACATCAAGGTTTCATCGATTTCTTTCATTTGCTTTCGTTTGAACCATGTTTATATTTCAGGGTTACCCTGTCGATCATCTCCCTCTCTCGTCTCGCGGTTACATCAGGTCGAGCCACTCGCCACTACCGAGCAAATGCCAATCATGCCATGAAATTTCGTAGACCGAGTAATTAAACGATCGCTCAAACTGCGAAGAAGCAGTCGTTCGAGGCGATTATCATCCCGTCGTTCGGCATACATAGAAAATACTGTGTTTGAATGGGAACGCTCGCTTCGAGCCTACGAACGAATCCCCGCGGAACGCGCGACGTGATATCGCTGTGGCGTTGAGAAGTCCCATTTTCCCGTGACGTCCAAACCCCTTCGCGTGATACGACAGAGAGAAGACGTGGACAAAGAGACAGACATCGAGGCAGACACAGAGACAAAGTGAATCACTCGCTGCGGTACATACCGACGCTCCCTTCCCTTCTCTATCCGGCTGCTCCCCTCGTGAGCAAACATCGCGACAACGGAACGAGACATCGTCAACTGCGGTGGCAGTGTGAGATTGGCTCGAAGATTTTCTGCCGCTTAAACAAGATCCGAGTTCGACCGGTCGCGCGCGATGATCGCCGACGCAAATGTCATCGGCGCATCAGGAAGAGCAGGGAGCTGAGCTTTTGGTCGCTTGTAACGCAGTCGTCTTTCGCCAGGCCGTTGGGATTCCAACCTACCGATTCCTCAGTAGCTGCGCACAAACCAACAGGACGAGCAGGTGCAGCGAGAGGTAGAGTCGCGGCGTGGATGGACCGGTGGAAGCGAGTGCGTACGCATACGAGGAGTAGCATTGCCTGTAGTTTTCTGGGTTCAGCCGGGTGACCGTGCAGTAATGATGGAGAGCGCAAGCTCCGTTCAGCGGTCCTCCGCAGCCCCAAATCTGCTCCACTTCCCGCGGCAACGAGACCGTGTTGGCCGCGTAGTATCTATGGGAATATAAGCGGCCGCGTGCGCGGAAAGATAATCAGCCGTGGAGCTGGCTAGGCTCTGCGAGACGCAAGCCACCGTATCGGGACAGTCATTAGCATCGTAATGACGCGATTGCGTTGAAAAGGGTAGACAGTTATCAGCGTCAAGCGGCTCGAGGAATTATCGTGCCGGATAATTGCTCGAGAAATATGGAAATTATTAATGCAGCAACGGGTTCGGCGCGTATACGTCGCGACTAGCTCGTGCAATCGCCGTATCGGATCGCGTAAATGTTTCCGCGCAGTGTCGAGCACATTGCCACATTGATCCCCGGGTACAGGTGCTGCGTGGTCGCGCAACTTTGTCACGAACAACCTACGTCAGTCATCCGTTAACAGCACCTCCCCGGTGGGAGAGTTTTCAAGGTCTTTCGCGCGATATCGCCCATTTCACGCGATTACGATAGCAGGGATGAGCACGAGACGCCTCGAAAGCGAAATTAAAGCGAATTTAAATTACGAAGTTTCTCGTGAAATTGAATGTTGTTGCAAACTTTCAAAGAATCTGGCGAGCTTCGTTAAACTGCGAATTGCATCGTTTTAAATGTGAAAATCGTTGCTTTCGATCGTACTCGATGTTCTATTTTAATGATAGGTGATATATAAAATACTTGGAATGTGAAACTAAAAGTAGGCAAAAAAAGAACAATATAAACGTGTCTACTATTTTTGAATCGCGCCAACGTTGCTCTATTTTTTTACAAGGTATAGTTCAAACTCAAAGTGCAGAGTTTAATTACGAATCGCGTACCATGCAGCAGCAGAGGAACGCGAAAAAACCGAGAAATGCCAAAGTGGAAATACATCAAAGTAACGTTCCACATTTTCGTACGAAATACTCGAGCCCGAAGGAATAAACGGAACGAAAGGGCGGTTGTAATCCGGATGATCAATGATCCCTGTCCACGATACGATCGCGGTCACGTATTCTGCTAGACAGATGGAAAAATTTGTCGGTCGAACCGTTTACGTACCTGACGAAAGCATAATCATTGAATTGCGTGAATCGGTCAGCCAGGTCGTGAAGAGTGATCGCTGTAATTTCCTGAAGTTCATAGTACTCGAGCAGAGAGTACTCGGCCAACCAGTTTGCCGTCCCGGCTGAATTCGCGTCCGGCAGATTAAGATAGTACTGCGTATAATCCAGCACCTGAATACGACGGAACAGAAGAGAAGATGGGTCGACGAATCCTATACAGGCTGTTAGAAAAGAAAAAGGCAAAAGACAAAAAGATACTTAAAGGGCTTATGGTACTTACTCACTCGGAAAAGTAAGACAACGTCCAAGCATATTTTTATCGTTTATATAATCGAAGTACGTGCAATAGAAGTAGAAAAGTTTTCTCTGATAGCATTTTTCGTTCGCGTTGGCGAGAGTTCGGTCGATTAGCATCGACTAAAATTTTCTTCCTATAAACGGTGTTCTACCTTATGTTGATTTACGATCCATAAACGTGAGCTTTGTATAGAAATGGGAGGAAGACGATATTAAACATTTACAAATACGACGATTTGTACCGATCTTCAAGCGTTAATAAGAGTTGTTTTTACATAGAAAGGATTGGCTTTATAGTCTCTGTTGATCAGACATCTTCCACTTTACTCACCATAAGCTCTTTAAGTATCGGCCCCTTTTCCCAAACATCTTGTACGCTCTACATTTCTTTCGATCGAAAAATCGCGTAAATAGAAATCGTTCGGTCAGAGACTACGAACGTCACGTAACGTAGAACATTTTTACCTACCTGACCAGTGGCAGTTTCGAATTTGTACAATCTTAAACCTGGATTGTTTGGCCCTCCAGGCGTGCTCGGTGATATACTGGGTGCCATCATTATCCATGACACCGGCAGACCTAGCGGCACAAACGTCGTCAGGGTAAAATCAATTATTCTTTGAATTCTTTCCGCGTGTCGCAACGTGTATACATATTTGTGGCCGAACGAGTAGGACGTTAACGTAAGTGAACGTAAAAGAGATAGGAACGTTTTTAAAAGCGCGCCAAGCTCGCTGGCGTGACCGATAAAGCGGACTGTAAAACGGCTGAAAAGTATCCTGGCTATCGAACGACACACGCGGGGAATTTATTGATTATCGTTCGCGGCCTCGGTCGTTTCGATGAAGGAACGCTCTGAAAAATATGAGTAGAACGTGACCGAATGGACCTATACAGCGTCGTAAAATTGAACCACCCTGCGTTTACAGTCACTTCACCGACAAAAATGCACAGGCGTTTATTCGATCGTGAAAATTATTTTCGAAAATCTAAGATATTTTAAATTCGTCAGGAAAAACGTTGATATTACTGTTATTATTTATAATCATACACGTTTATACGTTTCGTGGATATTGCAGAAATCGGTAAACTACGGTGAGAATAATATAAATCAAGCGAAAGATACAACGCGATAATCAACGTAATCGTAAATTAATCACGAAAATGTAAACGAATTAATACGCTTCAAATGTTGATATGCTTCGACAACACGTCAAAAAAGTTTTAAGTTATTTCCAGAAATCGAAACAAAAATTCCGAGATATCGAAATCAGTAGTACAGTACGAATGTAAAAGAACTTTTGCGTACGATTATATATATATAAATAGTGGGAAGATTAACAAAGAACGTTTTGCTTTAACGTATATACGATCGTTAATCTCAGGATAACAAAATAAATTGCTCGTTTAAGCTTTCGTTGGATTACGGGCGATCGACATCTACATTATCAGTATATCAGGCAAACTACATAGGAATAATTACCTGCTCGAAGCTTAATGCATTTTATAGATTTTACTGTCAAGCCGCATCCGCGACGGAGTTTGTAATAAAGCACCGACGGCACGCGTTTTTCATCATTCCTTTATGGTTGAACTGGGACGCGTTCAAACTTAGCCAATACGTGTTGGATCGTTAGGAAAGTCAAACCGCTATTGAATCGCCAACAAAGACGCGCTTCAGCCCGCAAACGACAAAAGCGAAATACGATAAAGCCAAAGTCAGCGTGACAAAAGGGAACGAAAGGATCAAAATCACGAATACAGCATCAACGGTATTCACGAGCGTAGCGTTTTGCGAACGGCGTAGCGAAACAATCGCGATAAAGACGCGGTAAAAGAACGAACGTCGATTTTACTTCCATTTCGATGCATTGAACGTTAAATGTTTTCACGCGCGAAGAAAAAAAGGAAGAAAATCCGAGTTGTTAAGTTCGAAGCACGAAGAAGAAAGATAGGCCGGATCAGAAATGTAGCGTGAAGCAAATGTAAGATACGGCTGCGCGTACGAAACTGAAAAAGAAAGAGGAACAGCCACTTGGTGAACCGCGTATCGTAAAAGGTTGAACAGGGTTTTGAGTGCGATACGATGCCTGCGCATCGATCCGACCACCTCGGTTGATTCACCGCGTTCAACCGCCACGCTTGTTGGTATTGCCAACAAGAAGGGACAAGACGTATACACGTACCGGTATCGCTATAGACCACGCGAAAAGTGTCCGAGTGCCAGTGACCGAAGAACTGACCGCGAATGATGTCCGAGTACAACCGGATCAGCTGGAGATATTTGGTATTGTGACGTTCGCTCAACATCGCCGCACCGCTCTCACGATCGTCCACCCCTGGTGGTGTGTGACCTACGATGTATACCTAGAAACATTATACAAAATATCGGTTTAATTCGGTTGTTCGAACGAATCTGATTTTTCGTTTGTCGATCGATCATTCTCATCGATGTTACCCGTGTTGTGTCCTTTCCTATTGTTAGACAAATTCCGAAATTTGAGGAAACTACAAAAGAATCATTGTCGACGCGCGTCATTTGAATTTTATGCCAAAGCTGTTTTAAAAACACCAAACTTTTTAGTAATTAACGAAAGAAAAAACTTCTTCTTCGATGAAACTAAAGTTACGGAGACGTAAAACGTTCGACGACCACAGCAAGATTAACGCTATAAGACTATATAACGCTATAAGAGATTTTTGACGGAATACGAAAAATGTGTCGCGTTAGAGCGTACCCCGTCAAAATTAATAGAATAGAAGGCGATTTCGCCGTCGCCCGCGGCTAGAGGGCTAAACGTAATGCACAGACTTAATTCGCAAGTTTTCCCTGTGGGGATTGTCACGTGACTGCATCTCGATTAAGTAGGCGCGTTGAGCAGCAAGAAGTGTTTCGTGGAATCACTCTCGCAGTAACTGCTCGTAATGAGCAACTCTCTCGTTAGCGTTAGTAAACTGAATTCCGTAAGCATTATCCACGTGGCGTGGAATCAACGCAAGATACGAATCGTGGGCGTGAGTTACCGTGAAATACCTAATCGAGCACGTTCGCCAAGTTAAACGCAGTCTACGCTGATACTGTACCGCAGCTTCTATGTTTAAAGCTTATAAACTGGCTGCTTCCGCTCGATTCCACGCAATGTGAGCGAAATAAAGTATAATAGCGAGAGGGTAAGTAGATGGAAAGTGTACTGCGTGTAATACTTTCAAGTTTCATATTACTTGTTATTAACGTCAAGGAGACATTTGTATATAAATTTGTATATTAGGAGAAAAAGTATCTTTTGTCTTACAACTTTCTTCCTCGTACATTATTTTGAATTAATATTCATTGCATTCTAGTAATTTCGTCAGAACCAAAACGCATCATTTTCGTGAATATATCGTTGTATTTCCCTACTTGAGTATTGATACAATTCAAATAAGAGCTATCTGCGGAGAATCGAATCGACCAGTCATAAATGTACCACTTTTAAATTCGGCTGCCTCGGCTTTTCGCCTTAATTGGTATGTAAAATGCGATGCAAATGAACGATGCGACATCGTTGCGATTTCGCTTCGGTAACGCCGTGCGATTCGGCAGGTTTATATTTCTAATAACGCGATGCACACAATCATGCGAGAATGGTATCGCACGCTTTATTTTTTACAAATTTTTTACTTGTTTTTTATGAGAGCGCGTCATAAGCTTGCCAATGAAAACCTCCGTTGTTAGTTAAATTACGTCGACGATGCCAGAATATTCTTTTATGGCACAAATGTATCGTGAATTTTCGATAATTCGTTGAATTTCGATAATTCGACCAATTATAAACGAACTGACGCGGAACATTCCGCTGTTTCTCTTGCAGCGCCTAGCTAATTTTCTTGCGCCAGGACAAATACACGCGCTAATTCATACGCGGTGTAAAATTTCCATGTCAAGGAACGAAGCCAGAAGCGATAATCTCACGAAGCAAGAATGCGAGAAACGAAGGGCCGGAAAATAGAGAGCGAAAGACGGAAGAAGTAGTCGGACGACGCGTAAAAACCAAACGAAAAGAACCCGTAGGACAAACAAAGGCGACGAGAGATCGGGTTAGAGCAACGACAAGAACTGGTAAAATTGTAACGGTGAAACCGACGGTATGAGTTAAGCAATAAAAACCGTCTGTGCGAAATGATGAAAATAACGACGGTTAAGAGGTGAAGGTGAAGAGGCAACAAAGGAGAGAGAACGTTCTCGTGCAAAAAAATGACGTCACTGGCCAACGGATGATACGTAGCAGAGAAAAAGCGGCAAGGAATCAAAGAATACAAGAAAAGGGAAAGGTACGCAGAGACCGTGAAAAATAGAAGGAAACGTTCGCTAGCGGAAGAACAGAAGCCAGTGTCACTCGGAAGAAAGAAAAGAGAGAAGGTAGGATGGCGCAGCGTCGTCGGGTGGATAAAGAAAAGCTCGTTAAGCTGATAAGAGAAAAAAAGCGGGGGAAAAAGTCCTTTTCCATTCGCACGGAGATTCCTTCTGAACGAATTGCACCGCTGGGAAAAAGTAGATTTCTTTAAACGGTGAATACCGTCGATCGGGCACCGGGGAACGAAACTTTGCCCGCCGAAAGAGATAAGTGTTACGCGGTTCGGTAGGCACGAACGACCCACTCTTCCCAGACATTACGAGCCCGTATATTCTGCTTCCTTCGTATCGCGAAACACCTCTCTGCTTGTCGATTGATTACTTCTCGTATAGTCTCGTTACGCGCTGCACACGCCCTCGATATTACATAAATCCTGAGAAACCTACGGCTGTCTTCCCAGTTAGCCAACCATCCACCGTTCTGAATTTTCGCGGAGACTGCCAGTTTGTCGCGTCAGTGACTCGTGATTTCCGGCATATCTCTCCGCTTTCCCGCCGCGCTCCGATATTTAATATTCGCCGTTTCAATTTCCAGAATATTTCTCCTGGTCCGAGAGAGAATCTTCACGTGCTTTATTGTGCCAAGCTATGCAAATTATTAGTCTCGATACAGTATCGTTAGAAATTTCGCACTAAATATTTTCTTCAATTTCTGTTTAAATGCTTCTTCGTTGCTTTCACCTAGATCGAACAAGCATTTCGATTATCTGTAATATACTGCAACACGAGATTGAGATTCTAGGCATAGCGGAAAATTCATATCGAGATATTAACAATATCAAATTCGTGTTCATGAATTTTGGATACTTGATCAAATTGGCGGCGCATATACGTAGCGAAGATCTTACACGGTCGAAACTTTCTCGGTTTATACTACAGGTATAATTAAGCAAAAGCGGTTATATAAACATAACTCATTTAAAGCTTTATTCGAAAGTTATGATAAAAATAAGAAATACAGAGAGAACGGTACTTTTGCCTCGAATATCGCCTCTGATTTTACGCCATTGGATTTTTATGTGCGTGTAACTTCGAAAAAGAAAGACACATCGAACAGATATTATTGCGTGCGATACGTGTAATACGAACTGATACAAAGAATTTACTGGTTCACCGAGATGAAACGAAATCAAAGTGAGTTTAATAGATAGCTGTTATACAAATATTACGTATATTATTAAAATATTATACATATTATATTGTACGATTAATAATATGTAATATGATATATATGTTTCGTTGTACAAACTACAAATTGCAGAATCTTTCATATTTTTTAATAAAGCATATACGTTTCTGCGCTTTGTTCGATAAGTAAGCTACATATAAACAGCGACTATTGCGTTTCTTGCAAACACCAAGAACATACTTATAAAGCGAGGAACGCGTACAGTTTCATAAAAAAATTCCATGCAACTCGTAAGTAACACGGAGAAATTTGAACGCGAGCGAAATGCGAAGCGAATACGTCTAAACATCCATCGCGGGTCACAATACGTCGTTTCTTGCCTTTCGATCAATCCGTAGGGAAGAAACCGTGTAGCGACTACATCGGTACACGGTACTCGTACAGCTTCTCTTTGAAAAAGGACTGTCGTCTCTGTTCGAATACATTCGTGCACGGCCCCGTTCGTACACGTCAGATTGATGGGTACACGGCTTGTATATTAAAAGAAGCCCGAAAAAAATCTGATTTGCAACGTGAAATTGAACTATTTCGCGCGCGATACAGAGAATCGGTACACGTGTATATTACGTGTGGCTTCTCTGACATTCAACAGAGGCAAAAGGGAGCTGGCCTGTCGCTTCGCGCGAATTCGTGTATCGACAAAATCGCTCGTTTTTTTTCCATTTCTTGTTTTTTCGTTTCTCGTTCACGATGTATCGGGAAATTAATCCGTTGCGAATGTCGGCTGTTCTTATTCCCGGACGTGTCACACGGAAGCAGTGCGGCACGGCAGGCAATGAATTTCACTTCAGAAAAGAACTGCACGGTTCCGGGAGAACTTAACGCCAACTTCCGAGTCTTATCGTTGGCTGACAGAGTTTCCAAACTTCTTGGTGAATTTCGAATAGGCGGCGAAACTTTCTGTTCTTTCGTACAATTGATGAACGCGTTCTTTTGTTCCAAAATCGTCTTATACTTTGGACACTTTATTTACAAAACTGGATCGATCGTACACCGAAGTTTAGGAGCAATTTAAGAAATAAATTTTTACCGATGTTCCCAAGTTGGTCGTAGCTGTGAGCTACTTTTTGTATTTATATACAACGCTTGTAACGCTTTCGTATCATACGAAATATCGTTAGAAAAACGTGTAAAAAAACTGAACTCGCAGCAAGATGGATCTTGATAGCGTAATGATCAATGCCAGTGACAGAAGAAAAGCGAGGCTGAGTGCCTACCTTTGTATGGTTTGCGCACGTAGAGTTCGCGTCACAATCCAAATGGGACGTAGTATGCTTTCAAAGAATCTGCATATGATGGTAAGCAAGATTTTACGTAGTCGTGTTTCGTATACGTTCGTTGCATTCGCTTGCACACGAACGACACGCTTGGAGACGAAAGAGTGCTCGACATTTTACAAATACGCATGGTGTTCAAGTGTTACACTTTCAGGAAGAAGCTGTTCTATCTTTGCCAGACTGCATTTCTGTTACGGGTTATCACGTAGACCAGCTTCGTGCGATACTCGAATTTCTCTGCTCAGCTTTCATTCTAGCTTAGTGATTATGACGCAACATTTGTTCCATTTATCCGAAAATAATTTATCCACGAAGAAAACTCAGTATTTTCTTGTTAGAAGTAAATATAGAGCGTCTACAGATGACTATCGTTTTGAATAATTGCTAAAGTATCGCCAACGGTATGAAAAAGATGTAAATGCGTTTTGTCTTTCTGTTTTATTCATAGAGTACGACAATGTGATAAAATATTCTCCTGTCGAATGCAAAGACTTATTTTCTTTTATTTACATCTGCTCGAAGAAAACCGTTTTTCACGTTGAGCTAAAATATTTTTTAACGGATAGCAACAAACAGAATAAATCCTATATACAAAACATATTTTTTTTTTTTTTGTATATAGAAAATACGAAAACGGTAGCTCTCGTGTTATAACAACAATTTAACGGTCCGTCGCCTCTAGAGGAACGAAAAACAATCTTATCCAATTTTGTTTTGTCCATTGCAATTCGATATGTCCATCGAGTGTGCACCAACGAACGAATACAAAAAGTATTGGTACTCCGAGGTTGAATTTAATTTCTCGCGGCTAGCAATAAACGTAGCCGCGCTATCTGGCAGAAAAACAGGCTCACATATAAATTTTTTCCCTAGTGTGCCGGTGAATCTCGGTCGAACGTTGATTTCCAGCTGAAAAGTGCATCGTCGATAGGCACAAAAATCACCGTGCTATTCACGGTTCGGTCGTCGATAAATCGGATAGGGTAACAATGGTGTCGTTGATTGGTCAGTTTCATCCGCTGACGTGTCTAAACGGCTCGTAATTTGTAATCGTATTATCGGTCATCGATCGATCTTCGACATGAGCTTGCGACGATCGTTCTTGCCAATCTGCCGTACGAACGTTTCATATGATCCCCTTACGAACGTGCTGCACAGGATAAAGAGAGAGAGAGAGAGAGAGAAAGAACAAAGACAGGCAGCTATAGAATAGGGGAACGAGCGTTGAAAAGGAGATGGAGGAAGGATTATATCTGGCTAGGGCAAATCAGATTTCTATCTTCCGTTCAGCCGACTACACACGGTCCAGCAGGATTTTTCAGAAAACTGCACGTAGAATCTCTGGAGATATCGCGCTTGAGTGATACTTTACAAGGGGTTGAGGAAGATTTACGATGGCCACGGCATTGGCTACGTATCCTAAATTAGTAAACCAACACGTAGCTGATTTTAGTTTTAAATTATTATTGCTAATCCAGGATCGTTTATTTTCCGCGGTTTCCTCATACGCTAACGAGATCGATAAAGCATTAAGTGGTTCCAGCCTGATAACTCGTTTGCGCTTGATATCGGCTTGCAGACTTGTTCGAGCTTTTATCGAAGTTCTATCGTAGTTAGTCCGTTTCACTGGAAATATCAGTAACGCATTTTTGCACCCTTAAATTCTCTATAAATGAAAAATTCAATCGTGTTCTTAATAGTACGTTGCGTTTTCCCGTCTGTCTAAAATTCCATGCTTTAATTATTTTGCATCTTTCGTGACTACGGTAGGATCGCGGTAGGAACATATTTTATAAAAATCTCTAGAATATCCTCTGTACTTGAACGTGATCGAGAGATCAATAGGATCGGCACGCAACAATTTAGGTATACGAGTATATAGATCCTGGTTCCGTGTATGGAATTCAAAGTCCTACCATAATTTATCACCGCTGGTAACATTCAGCCAGCTTGAAGGATTCTCCTCGTTCTAAACGGCCGGAGGCTCGTAATCGATAACCGATATCTGGAGGCAGCGCGTCATCCGACACCGATATCGCGGCAATTGTAGCGCGTATCCGGCGAGATCGTAATGCAAAGAGCCCACCGGCCGAATGGTAATTGGCCGTGGAATAAATTCGCGGTCGATCTCATTCCGGCCACCAAACTCATAAAGTTCTCTTCCTCGTCGTTCTCCTAGCCGAAAGGGAACATAGGGGTGGGGCAAAGCTGGAATTCTTTTCATCGCGGCCGATATGAAATAGACGTTTGTTCCGGATAAAGATCGAACTCGCAGCAGGGGCCGATGGAAACTCGTTTATTGGGCCGAAGAGTAAATTTTCGGGGAAAGAGTTCGGGCTTGATCGACGAGACACATTGCCCGGCCATCTTTCTCCTGCGGAATTCGCTCCACCCTATCGCAGATTCCCATGAAACGATGAAATCATGTGCTTTTGTTCGAAGTATGTTTCTTCGAACGTTAATCGAGAGAAAAATGGAAGAGCAGCTTTTGCCGGTGCAATTCTTTAAAAACGGTATTATACTGGCATCACATTGAATTTTCATTAATCAGATCGATAAGCGATATTTTCGTATTTCTTTGGTTTCCGAGCATAAAAATAGTATGTACAGATTTTGGGCAAAATCAAAATGTGGTTTATTGTCAACTTGCAACTTGATCTTAAATATATGAGGTATCGGGTGTCACGATACTTTCTTATTTTTCCTCGCGTTTGACGGTGTTCGGTTAAAGCGCATACACTTTATATTTAGAAGTATCCCATTTGTTTGTTAAAATATACATCTGGAAATAAATGAATTTTATGCGAAACAAATTTTCTAGCTTTTGGATTTAATAATCCTACTTGTCTTTGTAATATTTTCTGACTGAATGTCTTTTAGGAATAACTGCATCGAACGAAAAGGGTAGGGAAACGCAAAGAGATAAAATCAATGAAGAATCGACGATTTATGATGGTTGGTCAGAATTAGAGTTCTATATTAGTGAGATCCATAGTTGAAAATAAAGAATTGAAAGTAAGAGCCATCTTGGAGCTAAATTATATCTTTATTATCAAATATAGTAACTAGTGTCTCATTCGAGGTTCACGTACTAAACGGCCTATATTTAACCCAGGCTTCCTACAATACGAGGGAGATTTTGCTGCTTGGTATATGGACAATATTTTTACCTATCGTACGACAGTCAATAAGAAAGGAAATTTATATCTTCATATCTGATACTTTTAGAGGAAACAATTTGTAATGTGCACTGTAAGTCTTCCAGTTTTGGTGTGTGTGTGAAAGTCGTTTCTAAAGACGCGAAACACCGCGAATTGCGGCTATAACCGACTTTTTGCTAAAGATAAATCGATTCGTGATATTTCTGCGCCGCTAGTACGATTACGAGGGTCTTAAACCTGATTCGTTTACAAAGTTCGACGCCAACTTAAGCAGTTGCGGCCTGTTGGTCTGTGCCACTTTTTTATACCATTTTCCCGTAACTTATAAGCGTAGATATTAAATATCGATCTACCTTCCGCCTGTAGTATATAGCATGTTTAAAGAAGCACAACATCATTGGAAGATAAAGTTCGACGAGTACAATAACTTCGTGGAAGTAATAGTATTTTACAAAATTACTAATAAATTGCAAGCGCAAGATGTAAAATCTCGAGCGTATTAGATAAATTTGGAACAGTTCTTTTTCTTTTTATTATGACTGTAATACTCGCCTCGGTCTTGTGCAAGAAGTATTTTAAAATATGAAAGAATATTAACTTAACGCATCAAAAGAAGCAATTGGGAACAAAGGATATTGCGAAACATGAATTGGAAAATATTACGTAAAAGCTGGTTACTGAAAAGCTTTAAAAATTGTTTCTCTGAAATATTGGACGCGAATCTTAAATTTGCAATATTCGATATCGACGGAATAAAACTACATGTAAAAGAATTTAACAATATTTAATAAACTTCAAAATAGACGATCGTTATATCGATAGAAAAAAGTTCGTAACTTTTATACCTTAATTTCCGCATCTCTGTTCTTTTAGTAAAGAAAGAGTCTGTTTGGTCTGTAAATACAAACAACTTTATTCATCGTGCTTATCCTTATCCGCTTGTTTATCGTGATTGAACTTATTGATTGGTATTATTTATACGTATGTATATAGAAGAGTCAACGCGTTGATCGCATTACGAAAGAAATACAATTCGTAATCCTAGAACAATATTTTCAAAACATAAACTTATCCACGTACGTACACGAGACCTAACGCGTAATAACGAAATAAAAATAAACATACTACCGTTTAATTATACTCGACAACGTACGTATTTCAAAATGAACAATACTGTTAGATAGCTGTCTAAAAATACGTAACTAGCACCGTAACTAAAGGCATTAATCGTAAAAGTTTGTGACAACTATATCTTGGATTTTTGCGTGAAATAAACAAACTAATATATACAATATCAATAGAAAAAAACATTCAAACGTATTTTCCGATACGAACGTAAAAGGTCGATAGATCGATATCAACCGTTTCGTTACTTTTTAAATTTAATTACTTCGTTACTACCACCGTTCTACTATTATACATCTGCCACTTAACTCTTTCAATTACCATGTAAGAAGTACATTTTTGCAACTATGTAAAAAAGGTTTTATTCGAAAAGAATTGTCACGTCTACTCGTATCGATAGGATAGCGCTAAATCGGTTTAAAACGGCTGAAACATTGTACACGGGAAATGCTATCGCTTGATACCAATTACATGTAATATTAATGTATCTCGTATCGTTAAATTTCACATATTATATCACCTGCTATTTACCAAGTTATATGTTTGTACTTTTCGTTCTCTCCCTCTCTCTTTCTCCCTCTATGGCTGTGAATTATTATCATCGTAATTCCCTAAAAAGATAACCATTCTATAAAATTCATCTGTAAGCGCGGTTTATACCGTTGTCTTCGAAAATTTCATACCGTGCATGCAGACGGTATCCCGCGATGGAATGATCATCGAGCTGTCGAACAATATCGAATATTAATATTTCCTGCGAAACTTCATATCCCCACACGGAGAAGGCGGATTCAACGGTCGCTTTCAGGCTATAAAGCTTTGGGTCGGAAGTTCTGTTATTGACTGATAGCCTGTCATCCCGATAACTGCGTCCCGTGTAAATAATTTATCGCGACGGGAACCAAAATGGAGGAAACGAAGCGGCATCAGCATTGATACTGCGCGGCGCCGCACGATTTTCATCCTCGGGAATTGACGTTTCGTCAATAAACTTCCTTTACCGCCACTTGGACGAACCTTCCCTGATTCTCTTCTTCCATTTCTCTCTCTTTTTCTCCCTCGCTATCTGTTCATCCGTCTGCCTTTCTCTCGTCTGCTCGTCGATTTAAACTATGCAGGGCTTGTTTTACGAGCGTGCACAATCCATCGTACATATGTCTCGCTTGATCCTTTAATTATCGAACTTGTCGTGCCACGAAACAAGTATCGTTCTATTATACAAGATAAATATACGCAATGGCTCACGCAAGTATTCGAAGAAACTTGCTACATTGTATTACGCGAAACATTTTGAAATCTCATTAGCGCCGTAGCGAAATTGATTTTTACGAAAATGTAATCGCGACGATACGAAATCTGAATTCACGACAAATTTCCCCCGGCATTAAACGTGTCATTTCCCCGGTATGTTAAATGTGTCGACTCTTTTGCCAAATACTCCTTCGGATTAGTTAATTAATTGAATCGTTAAGGAAGTTTCTTCAACGATTCGTCGAAGGATTCTCATAGATAATAATTATACAGACCTTCTTTACATCCTACGAAGTTGGACTCACTTGTACTTGGTACTACACGTCGAACTGAATCTCTCGCTGTAATACTGCAACGTTCGTCGCAAGCAGCTTGTTTCTGAACAAAGACTATTATATTCCTGCCATAAAAGCACATTTCCCTTCGAGTGCCATTCTTCGAAAAGAAATTTCTTCGCACTCGAGCAAATCTTCTTAAGGGCAACTTCCTTCTGGATCAATGTTGATTATGAAATTTCCTTGCCTTCTTCCTTCGTACCATTTCATATCGTTCTTTGAGAGAAGCTATTACGTCTAGATGACAACGGTAAACTTTTAATTGCATTTTCTTCGAAGCAGTCATTTCGATGAGAGCTGTGGAAAACTGCATTTGAAAAATATTGACTGCTTAATGATGAATCGTATAATGAATTACAATTGCTATTGCTCCGACGTTTACTCTCAGAACGATCAAATAGCAGGCCCTGCAGGAGAAAAGCGGGTCGTTAAAACGGGAAAACCGAACAAACAAAGGAGCTGGCCGAGCAATTCTCCGAACGATGTTATTCTCACTTTCTTGTTCATGCTCCTTCTTTGTTTGATCAGGGATCTCGCTCGTAACGGTGCCGTGAATGCATTACGTCGAATTGATAGAGAGCATGAACATTCGTATAAATGTTCTGCGTGGAAAGGGTAACGCGGTTGTTCGACGTACTATGTACAAATTATTCGAAATATGCGCATTATACGAAACTTTTTGAAATTTCGTTATCGTTATAACGGGACATGGTGATTATGAATCACGGTGATTATAGCAGTAAAATATAAAACGGATCTGGAAACGTATATCAAAGTTACAAGAGACTTGTTGCGAATATACATTTCGCGAAAAATTAATATACAACATGAATAATAATCGAAAACGTATAATTAGCGTAACCGATGGTCTCGTTAGATACTATGGCTTGTTAATACAAAGAATAGTCGACTGTTTCAAATGTTACGAATATAATCACTATGATTCGTAATCACCGTGTCCCATTGTATGATAAAAAAATTGTCTCACAAGGTATCGTCACTTTCTGCAGACCCTTTTATACGGTGATATTTCTTGGAACAAATTTTTTACAATTTAAATATAAATGCTGAAGAAATGATAAAGAAGTTCGTGAAATGTAAGTACGTAAAGTGGCAGATACGTTTCAAAGAAGTACAAATATATATAGAGAGTATGTCAAGAAAGTCATAAAGAAATATCATCTCTTCGCAACCGCAATAAAGATGATAATCTTCACATATTCGTGCTTCAAAGAACTCACGGTAGTGAGACTTCATGAAAGTCTCTCAAGTATCCAATATGTTTTTCCTTTTTCGAAAGAATAAAGATACGACAGAGAAAAATAGGGATTTAATTTTCTAAAAGAATTAGTCGATCGAATCTGTGTTTGTCGACAAAATTTATACAACTTGTTGAAAAGCGAGAGGAACAGCCTGGAGGAAATGTCGACGAAGGATGGGATTTGATACGCAATCTCTCGTCCGGCTATATAACCTTGCCATAGCGGGGATAAACAAAAGTTTGCGAAGCTGCTGACTTTAATAACGTTACGTATCTTAAAACTCAGTGGAATATTGTTTCGACGCAAAAATAATAAGAACAGCAGGATACAGGAAACGATATCGCGATAACGACATGTTATGAGTTCAGTTTAATAATATCATCGGTGAATCGTATGAAAACCTCGAATAAGAGTCGATAGTACATTGCGATCAACGTCGAAGTAGCGGCAAAGTATGGTTGCAAATATCTCGTCGAAAAGCGACGTGATGTTAGATATCTGAAACTTATGCTTAGAGTGCAGATTCGCTTGCGTTTATGGGAAATTTGGAGATGTAAAAACAGACAAAATATAGAAATTTTTACGATACGCGATAGATAAAACAATTTCCTATCTAAATTTCATTGTTTTTAATTATATTCATAAAAATATGAGAATTCGCACAGATATCCGCGCTCTACCTGTGAACAGCGTAACTTAAAAACCGCTTTCTTCGAAACGTGCTGCTAAATGCGCGCAAGACCTTCGCTTACTGCCGGTTTCCATTTAATTATAGAAGAAATGTGTCTTACCGTTTCCTTCTTCCTCCGCGCGGTCTCGAGAGTCATCTGGAACCAGGACCATTGATCGAAAGGATCCTGCGTGTTGTCGATCGTACTACTTCCGGAGCGATGTAGCATACGATTGTCAGCCGTGTTCAACCACAAATTCGTATTGAGGAAAATGATTCGATACTTTTCCGAGCGCTGCTCTATCGTGTAATATCCGGCTGTAACAAGTGTACGAAATAGTCGGATGCGTTTAAGCTGCCAGTTTATGCGGAGTACGCTCGCTTTTTTTTTTTTTCTTTTTCGCGATCTTCTTTCGCAATTCGCTCGGACGGCGGATGTTATTGGACTTTTATTGAAACGGCACGACGGCAGCAGGAAGCGGTAGGTAGAAGGGAGAATTGTTCGGGGAAGAAATTTTTGTTTGCTCGAGCGCTGCGCTTGAATTTTATTCGTTCGTGTGTTCGTAAAGATTGAAGTGGGTATACGTTCGTGGAAATGGCGGCTGATTGAAGCCAACGCGGGATGCTCGTATTGTATTGGGTGAGAAGTATCGAAGTGGTATTGATTTTTTCGCATAAATAATGGATCTGAAAAGGGTTGTACAGGCTGTTAAAGCGACTACTCTGTAAAGGAGGTTGTTGGTGGGATAAAAATCTGTTATATCGTTAGGTGGAAGTTGTTGTTAATCGTATGTCGTATGAATTAGGTTTCGTTCAATTCCGAATGGTAAAGAAAGAAAGGAGGAGCAAAAGGCTTATGAGTATAGCGTGTATTGACATTCTTTGAATAGAGAAGCTGAAAAAATAAATAAACTTAAGTGAATAAAAACTGAATAAATTTGAAAGATGCTGTGCTAAGCATAAGTTAAGACAAAGCGTCGTATATGAAATAGTTCTGTCCATAAAACAGAAATAAGAGAGAAACGAAGCTTTGTAACTGTATAATCGGTTTAAAGTACACTCGTATCAATATTTTTTCTCTTTTGCCACGACTTGGATTCGGAATAGAAAACAGCAAATAATGGAAAAAGAAAACAGTCGTCTTTTATCGATATTACTAAAACAATTTCTCTATATGAAACATAGGTATTCTCGAGAGATTCGGACTCAAGAGTACGTCCGCTTGCTTTAATCCGATTTCCGAGCCGTTCGCCATTGCAAAACGCTTTCACATAGAGAAATATCTTCCAGTATAACGATAGAAGCCAAAGAGAAGAGTCAAGGCAGGGAAAAAGGAAAACACTTGTTCGTACCAGTTTTAAAGGTATCCAGAGCTTCCTGCGGCAACCAATGCTGCCAGATCTCGGCGAGTTGTGAGAAGTTCACCCCGATGTCGTCGTGTCCGAGCGCCGGAAACACAAACTGTTCCTTAAACGTGCGAGACAACAGATCGGTCAAATTCCGCAAACACTGCAGACGAAGCTCGGCGCTCATGCCAGTAGTGCGCGTCAGCGCGTCACTGCAACAAGTAGTTACAGGCTCGTTAGTGTAAGTACGTTAGAGTACGTAACATATGGCTGACCAGCGTCTGTCAGAATTATTACGATTTCCTTGGCAAATACGAAGAAACGTTACTTTGCGTAATGTGAATAAATTCAAGCGGGATGCTGTAGTCCAGCATCTCAACGGTTTCAGCTCCAAGTCGATACAAGAAGAACGAGACTGACTGAGAATGACTGTTTTTTATTATAGTATGTAAGTCATAGACTACTGAAAGGCATATTGGCCATTTTGCATACAGATTTTTACAATCAGGAAAGTATACCTGTTCTCAATCGATTCGTATCTGTCTTTTGATCTAAATTGTTAACCTTTTACTGGGGAATATTTTCTTGCGTATGTAGGAATAACTATATTCACATGACGAAATATTTCGTCATACCCGGTTAGGGGATTAAGGGGAACTTTTATCGTTATTGCTACTAATGAATAAATTAATTCTATCATAAAATTAGTACATGACAGATGTTTTCAAAAGAGACGGTATCGGTATTACGTATGTACAGCATAGTTCGAAACAGAAAATAGAATGTTCGTCGAAGCGTTAAAAATTAGACGCGATAAACCCAGGAAAGTATGTAGCTTAAGAAACGATGGACGTTAAGTATACACACGTATGGCTTCAACTTAGTACTTGGCACACGCTTGGTAACACGTTTTAGCTCTGATTTATCGAAAGGCCTTAAAAGAATTATTACAGACAGATCCCCATAGAAAATGAAGTCTTTCTCTTTAATAACGTGTCTCGCAAAGATTTCACTTAATTCTGACTTTGCATTGAAATATCGTATCATAAGAACTCGTTAAATAAGAAATTACAGTTATCATTTTATATTTCTCCCTTCCTTTCCTTCTTCCCGGTGGTGGAGAGAAAAATATCTTGATGTCAAAGCGTCAAGGTTTCCAAATGAATGAAAATTTTCAACCTGTTCGTATCTAGACGTGCAAAGAAACTTTTATAAAACGTATGCATTTTTAAATAGCGAATTTAATTAAGAACTTGGAAAATCGAATGATACAAGTCGAGAAGTATGAACAGAGGATTCGTATCTAGACAAGTACGTAGTTAAAAATGGTTTGTATATACTACGTACACGTGTTGTTGGAACTTAATGAGAAAGCTGCGGAACTTCGTACCACCCTTTACCAGAACGCCATTACAAAAATTGCTGCAATTAGATTCTCTTAGAGACTGGATTTTTTCCCTGGGAGCGAAGATTTTCTTCATTAATTTTTATTTGATTCCAGAATATTACATTGTCTGGACCCGCTGCTGCTGTTAGGAGTTGTATCTTCCGGCTGTGCATGTGCGCGATCTTTATAATTTCAGAGTAATATAATTCCTATATGTAGGAACCAATTTAAATCGGAGGAATGCCGCTGTAAGAGCTACATTTTACACGGAAAATCTTGATTTCAACATTTGCGTTATTTATCGGCATTCTTTGAGAAAATTTAATTAATCGTCAAAATCTTTCAATCTCTTGCGTAATCCTGTATATTTCATTTTTGTTTCGCGGGCGAACGTACGACAGATGCAAACTGTAATCCAATATATCGGGCAATTTTAGATTCGTAATAATGTGGTCGGAGGTAGTTTAAGATGAAGCATTAAAGTACATTGAAAGACTGAAAACAGAACGCTATAAACGGAGGAACGGGAATAGAGAAATTGTAGATTTCGCGTGTGACTCTGACTCTTGCTGAGTAATCTGGGTTGTTCGTGAGAGTGTGTGATATCAACTTTGTATTGTGAATTGATGGTGAAATACGATATCAGTCACGTAAAGTCGGAACAACCAAAACCTCGAAATCGAGTTGCAGCGCAAACTTACATGAGTTAGCATTTGGATTTCTTCTTCGATAACTCGTTGTATCGTTACATAAATATTTTTGACGCGTTAAATATTCTTTTTCGTCGATAATGTAGGAGTTTCTTTGATAAAAGAGCTGAGATAATAATTGCTACGTCGACGTAATTAGCATAATTTTGTTTTTCGATAAAATGTTATATCTGAAAAGTTGACTGCTAAAAGAAAAACATGTTTCCTCGTACTACTAATTATTTCAAATTAATATACGTAGAATTTTTAATTTATAAATGCATAGAAAAAAATCCCCCCCCCC
>NT_176554.1:1240833-1269507 GCF_000188095.3 Bombus impatiens | reverse complement strand
AAAAAAAAAACCCCCCCCCCCCCCGAAAAAAACAGAAACAAAACTTAAGAGAGATAAAGCAATGTTCTTCAGCATCGACAATTTAGAAATTGGGAAATCGTAGAATCAACATTGGAGAAGTTGTTTTCATTCTAAATCGTTTTTAGAAGAGTTTACAACCGGTTTATAAACTCTTTTTCCGTAAAAAAGAAAGTTAAATGAATGTGAGAGTAACTATCCTAACGAATAAAATGTGTTTTCTCCGTATTTACTTCTCTATCTTCCCTATTGCGAGAGAAACAAACTTTCTTAGTTACCTGATAATTGGTTAGAAGTATAACGCATACATGTATACACATGGAACTGCTGAACTTTCGTGCATGTTATGCATGCTGGATAATGTGGTTGCACAGTACTATGCGTATAAGTTTGTTTTACAATAGGATTACAGCTCAAACACTATATGTGCATATATATCTGTACCTGCGTAGAAATACTTAAGAATTAATGGAATTGTTAGGTTTTTACAAATTGTGTAACATCTGCTCAAAGCAAATAAAATAATATTCCAGGAATTGTATTATTTCAAATCGTATTATAGATACACACGATTTAAAATTTCAATGGAAGAAAATTAAAGCGTAACCATCAAGAGAGAAACCGTGAGAAAGTGTAATTAAACACAACTCCCGCTTCTATAATTTCTTTCCGATAATAAGCTAAAGAAATTACAAGTGCAATTGGCTGGGATAATAAACTTATATCGATACTAATGAATGTTCATTAGATTTCGCAAATCAGAAGGGAATTATCAATTTGTTCGATAATTTATTCATAAGTGCATTAACATTCGCAATTCGGTTGTATGTAAATAAATCGATCAAACTCTATTAAACTAGCGATTGTACGGTTTAATTTATACGGAGCACGCAGCCACTGTGTTGCGTCCAACAAACACAAATCTTTATAGTCCACTACATTCTTGTTCCTCCAGTTTGCGAATTATCAATTATCAGATTAGTTTACGAAACTGCGTGTTAAAGGCTAATCAGTTTTCGTTGATTCATCGGCCAATTTACTAATAGCCATCAGAACATTCATGCGATACCGATTCGTCATCCAATCGAATGCTCGTTAATTTCATCCCCGATTTCTATTTCCGTCCGTTGTTGACACATTGAATATTCGTCGTTTATTATTTTCGTAGTTACCCGGTAATTAGAATTTCACGTCACATTATCTGGGCATTCGTTTTTATTCATTTTTTACTCCATGAAAATCGAATTGTCGCGTTAAGCTTGTTGCTCCGATGATAGCGATACGCCGATTAATCGGTTGAGCATTCCGCAAATCCTACATCATATCGCTAATAATAAGAATACTAAAGTGAGCAGCGTTAGCGTAGTATTTTTGATTGTCAACCCAACTCTATATAACTTTTGACTTGAACCGCGAACGAAGTTGTAGAATGAAAGTTCTGACAGTGTCGAGATTCGAGCTGTATAAGCTAATTTTTCAACAAGTCAGACACCGAATTTAATCTGTCCATCGAGAAACGCGATATTTCGAACCACAAACTGAGGAAATTTAAGTCGGTTATCAGCATTTCGGAAGCTTTTCATTTCAAAAAAATACTATATAATTTCGTTACTCCTTTTCTCGTTCGTTCAGTTGTTTGTACGAGAAACGTCGAAAGTTCTTCGACGATAAGAGATATGCGTGTAATAGCTGTAAAAGATATTAGCACATACCCTTGCAATATCGACATATATTCTATACCATATATCGATATATCCTTATTAAACCTTTGTAGTCATACGATAAGTATCTGTTATTGAGCGATAGAAAATTTAATGTACTTGTACCTATTTAATTAGTATGTAAATACAATAAATGTAAATACGATGGCATGTCAATACTATTCATAGTCATTCGTAGTACAAATTTGTAAACTTACCCCGTCCAAAGAACGAACTTGATTCCTTCGCCGCGATTGGATGTCATTGCCATCGCTGCTGATTCTACCAGGGCCCAGGGCGAATCGCAGCCGTAGTCACCGAATTCTCCGGGGGTTTTCCGACCGCTGTTCACACCGTTCTTCGTGTTCCAGCACGCTGAAAGCAGGGACCTGGCTAAGCTGAAGAGGAAACAAGAAGACAAAAAAAAAAAGACAAAGAAAAACAGAAATGAGGAAACGAACACGTGGGAACATAGTGCTCGTATTAAGGGAGCAGCGCAGCGGACGCTCGTGTATTGCCACGCTAACGTCCAAATGACACGGAGTCGGCCCCAGCTCGTGCTTGGTATGGGACGCAATTTCAGGTAGCGTTATTTCATGCAAACCTCGTGCCAACCAAACACGCCAGGTACTTTAAAACGATCGGTAAATAGCGACGGGAACAGGAGGAAAATATAGGCACGGGTAGCAAGGGGTGAAAGCTGAATATATTCTGTTCCTGAAATGTTTGACTAAACTTTAGGGGCGCACTGTGCAAAGGTTAAATCTCCGAAGGGAAAAATTTTATCGAATATTTTGCGACAGAGCTTGGGGAAAAAAGATTTCGTTTCTTCGGATTTGATTAACAGTCGGTGTTATTTTTTATAGATTAACAGTCTGTGATATTTAATCTTTTCAATGCCAATTATGATGGAACGACTGCTCTTTTACGAAATTTTATGCGAAAGATATAAATAATATCGAATCGATTGCCGAAGCGAATGAGATTGAAAACGAAGGGCAAGATTTCGAAGCCAAAACATAGGTTAATATGAAACATAAAGTTTCTTTATTATATTTTCATGTTATATACATCTACTTGTTTCATATACATGTATTACAGTAGCGTAATCGAAAAAAAAACGTATTATAATTTCGTGTAGGGACTGTTATCTCTGTTTACTATTTTATCGATCCAAGCGATCATGATGTTTGTTAAGTTTTGTCGGTAGGTGTATGTATATTTGTATATTATATCGATTGTGTGTATCTTTGCATCTCTGAATTTCGCACAGATGCATAAAGAATCGCTGTCTCGCGACAACGATAAGGAGAAGCCAAAGACATATAACGTACGTACAAAATAAAACGAAGTTACTTACCGTTTGCCGCGTTTGCTTGGGTGGAGTACCTCGGATCATAGTGGATGTCAGTGATGTGCCAGAAATACCCTAGAAGCAGAGAGAACGAGGTCGTCGCGCCTTCTGCGTTTCAGCTGCTATTTGCATCTCGTTCCGTTGCATTTTCATTCATCGTTTCTCCCCTACCGTTTCCGCGAATCAACGTAACGTCACGACGAGACAAGGATGCAAAACTGCGAAGTTGATGCCTTCGAAAACGCGAAGCACGGTTTCGAACGAATTCGATCCTCATCGGTAAACGGATTCGTATTTTCCAGCGCGACGAATCAAATCGAGACGAATCGAATCGCCGAACATAAGACGGATTGTTTTAAATTAGTCGCGCAATCCGTTTTCTCACGAAGTGCGGCTAGTTTGCAAAGTAATTAGACTCGACGATCGATTCAACGGGTAGATTGAATTTATCAAACCAACACACGCAATCCCGATGGCTGTTGTTGTTGAATCTCGAGCGTTTTAAATTAGGATGAATTAATATTTTGACCAGGATCGTTTAATTAGGATCGATCAAGAATTTTAAAGCACCGAAACGTAACAATATCGTGCAAAACTTTCCTGTCGGATAGGTCTTTCGCTGTGCGTTTCGAAAACGATATCTACACAATTTTTAAATAATATTGCACATAAGAGTAAACAGGACAGGATGGTGTAACAAATAAATTGCATACAGGATTGTTAAACTACCGTGTTGAAAAATTTCTAGTCAGTTCAGTTTGCAAAAGAAATCCGTACCTTCGTTCTATCTATATTCCGATCAAAATCTATCTTCTGTATTCTATCTTCTGTTTTAAATTTATATATTCTATTCCAGTTCTAACGTGATTATTAACAAGACTTCGGAGCTATATTTTTACGATCGATAATAAAATATTTATTTTTGCATTTCAGTTTCAATAATATCTTTGTCTATCCACTATGCACTGTACTATTATGTTTGTAGCCGCACAATTGCATAAAAATATGTACATAAACAGAGTGCAGAAATTTAACACCATTTAATTCTGTCCTGAAAGATGTTTTTCAACCGTTTAAAAGAAAAATGAGTATAAATCGTTCTGCGTAGGCCATTAAAAAGCTTCTAATACGAAGTAATAACGCGGCGTTATATCCAGGTGTTAAAGTTGCTGTTAATTATTTCAAATCGTATTTATAGGTTTAATAGCAAGTACAAAATGACTATACATTGTAAAGAAATGAATTCCATTTCAAATGTAATTTTTCATTTGAATGATCCAACGAAAATTTTTGTTTCACGAGTAAAATACTGCCAATGAGAAACTTTGGAAATTGAAATACTTTGCAAGTAATCATACTTATATCGGCATTCAAAGTAACCTTAGTTGAAACAGAATACCTTAGGGAAGATAAAGGAAAGGAAATTTCACGTAAATTGGGTCAAGGAATTTTCGTGAACTCGATAACTTTGTTATAACATTTTCGTTAGTGGTCGTACGTTACGTCAGCTTGTTAACTTCATCCATAATTAACCGTAACAAGGGGGAGGACGTTAATGTACGACTGTCGAATAAATTCTGTCTCGATCGCGTTCAAAGAACGCCGACCCATATTCGACGTGGAAAGTTTCACTCGTTTTAATAATTCAGCCAGTCGGCAACATGGTTGTATGCAACGAGAAATAACGCGTACAATTCAGACGCGCGTTACGTAGAATCGAGGTTGGATCTCCGCGGTACGGTAGCAAACACAGTCGTCTATATACGTATGCATACATTTACCTATTTTTCCTTGCACCGCGCATAGCCACGAGAGCAGCATCAGATAGTCACGAATCATCTTTCCAGCTTTTGATCTGTAATCAAGTAAATCAGTCGTTTAAAAAGTTGGTCAAAGTCGATTCAGCGCCAAATCTACCATTAGCCCATACCAGAGCCCTGGGGAACGATTCGCGACATCGGTAATCTCATTGTCATCGAAATTTACTAGTTCAAAATTAACATAATTTTATGGGTAAGTTGGAATAAAACCCTGGCGGCCTTATGAAATTTCATGAATCCGGCAACTTGGATCCGTTCGGTGCTAGGAACAACGGCTGGCCTCGATTTTAATCTGAAATTTAATTTCGACGGTCGTTGACAACGATGTGTCTTGTAAAAGAACCGTGGAGTAAACGTGCATCATAAAACACTTTACAAGCCTCTTTCGACTGCAGCGAGAGATCTCGGAAAAACGTCGACAAACCAATAACCGCTGCTCGTGGATCGTTCGACGACATAACAAAGAGCTGACGCAATACTTGAAGCGCATAAATACGCAACGTTTGGGACGACGGCACGCGTCGATGGAAGCGAACGTTGCGAACGAGCTTTATACTCGTTAGCGCTAGATTTGCTTGGTAGAGAAAATGCTTCTTCCTTTTCTAAAGTAACACAAGATTATTTCCCGAAAGACTACGAATGTTCGTGAATTTTTCTGCAATTTGATATGAAATTTCTGTATTAAAAGCTATTTTTATGTTTTTCTAAGAATATTTCTATTGAGCTGATTTTCAGAGGTTGCAGGGTATTATCCGTATAGAAGTATAGTTGTTCCGTTAGAGAACTACCAAACCATTTTCTACTTGTATAATTCTAATACTGAACACGTAAATCACAAATCTTAAATCAAATAGTAAAATAACGTTCCAAAAAGACTTTTCATAATTAATACCACATTTAAAAGGTATGAAGGTACTCTTTGATCGAACGATCTTCTATCGCTTTTAGTTTCAAGAACCTTACATAAAATATAAGACAAAAATCGAACTCAATTAAACTCGGTATCCGCCTTTCCCACGGCAGTAAAGTAGTTCAATTAGATATATTCTTGATACAAAGCATTATCGCGGAGTTAGGTTAATTATTCAAAGAATACTTGATGCGAGAGGTAAGTCTTTCGAGTTCATAACTCGATGCTCGTCAATATTTAACGTCTTGATGAATACTTTAACCGACGGAAAAGTTAAACGCTCGCTCGTACCTTCTTTTACTCGCTGCTAGAAACCATGAGTATGGTTTCTGGCGGTGCAAACACAACAAAATCGACGAGCTTTCGTGACGGCGCGCGGTACCGCTTTTCTATTTCAAATTTTCACTCTCGATGGATTCCAACGTTAAAGTCGAGATAATCGACTACGATCATCTACGTTTACCTAACCTGGCTCGCTACAATTTCTAGCTGGTAAACTCGATTAATACATTTTCAACAATAACCCCACACCCCGGAACTTTTTCTTAAATCATTAAAAAACAAATTATTACATTATCGACGTACGTCTAGGTCTTAACGAACGTAGACACAAGTATAGACAAAATCTGTATTTTTAAGGAATACGTTTGATAAATTTAAGTTACGATCTCGCTTTGGCTCTTTTATAACTATGAACTCATATACCTGCAGGGCTTTTTATATTCAGATGAGACGCTCGTCACGAGGTAAGGGTCGATATGTAGATGTAGGTCATCTTATTCGATAATACGAAGAAATTACAGAAAAATGATCTCGGTGACATGTGGTTAATAAATGAATATGGATACAAAGATAAATCGTTATTTTTGCGAACTGAACTTAGATTCGTAGATACTTGTTTCTTTGACATTTTCTCATAGCAAATTATTACGCTGTTTACTCGTTTTTTTTTTTTGTTCTACTTTTCCCCCTATGATGTCGTTTATATATCACAAAATATATACGATATTTCTTTCAAGAAATTAAGTCATTTTTGTTTTTATGAAAAATATCACACATATAAAATGTTGGGATAGATATGCTATTACGCCGACTATAAAATCATTGTTTCTTCTTTCATCTTTTTTCTCTATACCTACTGTTTAGCAGAAAACGCTGGTTAGCGACATATTTTGCATAAATAATAAACGTTGTGTCACCTGAACTAAAAATTATAATCAATGATGGAAAAAGTATTTCGCTCACCTGCAGCCTAAGTAGGTTGATTAACTTTACTCATGAAATTAACTCATTAGCTCCTGTCACGAGGTGTTCCATAAATTTCTAGATGCTCTTGTTTGCACGTTCTGATAAGCGTTCCCGACGTTATATAATTTTGAACATTAAAACACTTCTTTTAATCTATAATTTTTCTGCTCATACTATGAACCACCCTATTAATAATACATTATGGATTATTCATAATGATCAAACAGATGACATTTGCGTTTTGCACGCTTTAAGTAATATCGAAAGTATTGAAATTTTGCGAAAAATGTTAGATTCATAATTCGTTCAGAAACATACCTCGTAAATTATAATTAACTATTAATATCGATATCGCGTTATTAATTCGTAGCCGACTTACACTTTACATTTAAAGAAATATTAATAATCTCAAACGAGTAAAGTGAGTAAAAAGTCGCAGTTATAAGAACTTTGGACCTATTATAGCCGCTAATAATGGAGCACCATTAATAATAATTATTGCTAGGAATTTGTAACTGTATCGCGCGTCTAAAGAACGAGGCAATATCACCGAAGCTTCTTTCAAAAATATGGTTACACGTCACATACTGCTTTAATTCGGACAGATTATAAAATGATAGTTCGATACTGGGGGGTCTTTCGACCCTTAAGAAACGAGTCACGAACCGTTCGAAAATTTGTAGCGAATGTGAAACGATCGCCAGAATACTCTCGTCGCGTATCGCGTCGTAATACTGCTTCATTTGCGAAGTCATTCAGAAACGGTGATCCCTTAATTGTTTCGAACGTCGTATTTACACGTGTTCTCTTTGCGAAACTCGAAAGTAAACTCGACGATCACGCGTATTCCTCGAATCGAATTGCTTAGCAGGTTTAATTGCCTCAAACAGTCTGCAAACTTCCACAACGCGTAAAGTACTTACGTACGGATTTAATCCCGGTCCCAACGCCGTACAATAGGGGTCGCGTATCGACGTATTTCGAATCACAATTTCTTCGACGTTCGACCGTACTTTTTACAGATTGTGTCGGTGCTATTGACGCAGCGAATCTTGGAAAGTAGAAACGACGAAACGGATTTAATTACGCCCTGGGGAGCGTCATTATCCTATGGTTTCGTGACTATCTGTACTCTTGTAACGTTAAACGTTAAGCAATGATTTGATATCAGGCACGCATCACGAGCAATTAATACTCGGTTCGTTCGTTCATGCTTATTCGTTGGAACCTTTTTAATGAAATTGCTGAAATTTTCCCGGTGAAGGTAATACGAATCATGGCCACGTTCGGATATATTTCAATTACGTGACACACGAGTTGTAACAGCTGTTAAACTTTTCTCTGTGTTTCTCTGGGTCTTAATTTTAATTTTTCACTTTATTTATTTTTCATCGAATTTGTTATTTTCACGGACAGTCAGAGTGCGTACATTGATGCACACACGGCCGAATAGCCGTTAAATGTGAAATATTGTACGTTGAGTAATTTATTTAAGCGTTGAACGCCGTTTATTGGGTGACGTTTTTTCATCTAAATAGGCAGGTCGTTACGAATAATTCGCTAAAGTTTCCGTATTAATTCAATAGTAGCAAGAGTATTTAACGGTAATAACGCGTAAAAGCGTAGGTTTTTAATAAGCGTAAAAGCAACGGTTACGAACAATATAATATGCAGAGTGTCCCACGCAAGTAGGACGAGCTATAGCTCTGAAATGATAGACGATGGAAGAAATTTTCACAGCGGGTAGTACATGGTACGTAACGTGTAAGTGGTTTATAAACCGTCTATTAAAATATTCGATACAATTAAGTATTAAAAAGTTAACGTAAGGGGTGTATTGACCAGGATCATACGTGGCGCCGGAATGCTTTCGTTAAAAAGAAATTATCGGTCGAAAACGCGGGCATTAGTGCGAGCGCATTAACGTTAAATACACACTTTTGCTGAAATTTTATGACATCCCGAACACGAGGCCGAAATTCGAGCAATCGTGTACCTAGATGACGCATGATCTGCAATAGACGGTTGCACGAACCTGCCCACCTTAACGAGGTAATCGAGCAGAAATGAAAAATTGCGACCCGGTCAAGTGGATGTGCGGGCGGTAGCCAGCGTTTTTTGTTTAATCTCGTCCGTGGTATGATTTGATGGCCGCCGACCTCGACGAAATGGATTTTAATACGATCAAGAATAAAAGGAAACGCGTATGACGAAAGAATTTCAATTCAGAGGTGGATTTTCATTGACACTTGATTACCGAAAATGAGATGTGCCTGTTGATACAGCTAAAAATTATTCTATTTTTTAAATTTATTTCACGTTCTTTTTTCTTCGTTCTCGTGCATTTAATTTTACAAAATCGGGGTTAAAATATATTAATTTAAATTAAACGCAGATACTTGATATTTCAGATATTTTTTTAATTAGTAATTAATAACATTCGATTAATATTTTTAATTAATCGTTTTTAAGCATAAGTACCTTACTACGATTCTCCTAAAATATAAAATGGTGCATCTGCTGGTGTACAACAAGTATATAGCTCAATTTAAAAAATAGGAGTAAAGTTAACATCTTTAAAGCGTCTCCACTTCTAGAGCAGTCACATGCACCACTCGAAACCATTTTAATTCTGCCTAATGAAATTTTCGTTTATCTTCTGCCGTTTGGACGCTACGGCTTGACCCACTTAGCCGAGACACCTGTATATATCATAAATATCAAAAAACGTATAACAAATTTTAAGGGTATAACTCTAATGATATATATTTGAATATCTTTTACGAGCGTAAGGAGAGATTAAACATTTCGAACAGCGTTGAATATTTAGTAATCTTGTCTTATACTTCTCGTTGAACGACTGGAAGGATGGTTATAAATAAATTTGAAGATCGATCATCCGGATGATACGAACGTTGTAACTTGCAAGATTTACGTAACTCGCGCAATAACCGTTCTCGCGTGTTTTTATAAATTTTCCCTGGCGAAAGGAAAATGCTAAGTTATAACGATAAAGACTAATCGACGACGGCACAAGTAGGGATTAAGTCTTAATATACAGTGTCGGGCAAGATTAAACAGAAAATTAAAGCTGCGCAAGTTGCAAAGTGTGATACGAAGCGTGTTTTTTCATTTTGTCTCTAGAGCGTAAAGGCTTGTATCGTCTAAATCTCGATTACGAAGTAAAGCAATGAAAGCGTGCGGCAGTTACTTACATCTTCATGCACTGGCATAAAGGGTTGAAAGCATCGTAAACAGCTTGTGTTGTAACAATATTTTTCTATCGCTTTTACAATTTCGCAAAATGTTGCTCGGTATAGTAAAATTTTCTACCGTAACTCGAGCTTTTTCAACCTAAATCGTATCGACGATGCAATATGACTTATGGTACATGACTACGTATATTTAGTGTAGTAAAGAGTAAATCTCCATGTAACTTTTAGATGGTGCATAATTTAAAAAATTCAAGCTATTCGCGTTAATAAGAACCCCGGAAGTATGAAGATTTATTTTCCTTAAAAATTCTAAGTTACATCTTTCAATTAAACTTCTTCTGTTAATTAAAAATTTCATTTAGGATTTTTAACTTAATTAAGAGTTTCCTTTGGAATTTATAAGATGAGTATTCATTTTCCTTTTAGAACCGGTATAAAGTTTTCTCCTATATAAAACTGTAATTTTTTTGTGTCACAAACAAGTAGGCTATATCGTTTAATCTTACGCGACGATTGAAAAATCGGCAGATTGTAACAGAAGGGCAGAAGAGAGTGGCTGGAGCGGATATGATAGATCGAGATACAGTTTTTAGCAACCAGGTAATTGATATAACTTGTCAAAGCAATTTCCGTGAATTGTGCGACAACAATTTCTATCGTCGGTAAAAACTGGTGTAATTCGTGTCGCGTCGAATCGATTGCGTTATAATTATATAGACGGTGCATACTGGTAAACGTACGTCTGACGTTGAACTGCGAATCGAGGAGTCATTAGCGAGTCATCTTATGGAAAATAATCGTCCTTCTTATCGCTCAGTTAACCGGAATGAAATGTCTACCGAACGACCTCGTATCACGGGTGAAGGGGTAATTATTGATGCTTTTCTCGCCGATGTCGCGATGATATATAACATGTATATATACTACACAGAAAATAGAGTTGGTGCAAGCCTGCAGCTGACAAAGCGTCGTTCTTGTTATTCACAATTAAGGGAAATGAATCAGGTACAGTCAGCCGCGAAAGTCTACGTGTACATCACCTACCGAATTTTGTGCATCTGACTCAGCACGTTAAGGTTTCTAATAATAAGAAAGACGTTATAAAGCGTTGGGAATTTGAGCAAAACGCGAGAAACAAATTTGGATGTAGAGACAAATTTGAGCAAAGCCCAATAAATTACCCTTAATCTCCTGTTAACCTCTTACAAGTTGACCTTCTTTCTTAGTTCTTGTAATCCTCTTACCAAATTAGCAAGTCAATCACCTTGCTTCCTCGGTCAATCTTTCACCATCAAACTGTTGTAAATCATTCCGTAACAGGCACTAATTATCTGCTTGTAAGTCCAACTTTGAATTCGACAGTTCTTTCGGTGCAATCGACGAATACGAAATATTACAATTTCGCTTTGGACGTCAATCCGAATGCCTGAATGTCGTAATAGCCGATGGGTTAATAACGTATTTCCGGTAATACACGATTTCTCCTTGATCAAGAACGCGCGTCGAGAACGATTATTTATCGGAATGTCGGCCATCGTCGCTGCAGAGAACGAAGCTCTCTCTGTCTCTCTCTCTCTATCTATCTATTTACCTATCTATCTATCTATCTCTATCTCTATCTCTATCTCTCCCTTTCCCTATCTTTCCCATTCTCTCCTCTGTCTCTGTCTGGTAATCCTTTGGTCGTGGGCACCGTGAATCGGCAGAGGATCACCGGTATTCGTGTAAACGGAAAAGCAGAGAAATTCCCGCTGGCCCGCAGCCGTGGCCCGAAATCGAGCTTTTAAACCGATACTTTTATCCAGCGATAGTGGCGTAGAACGAATCTCGAATCTCGCTGGTAATCGCGGTGATGCGGTTTCAATGCGGGGCGAATCGGGCGAAGGGAGAGGAACAACGCCGACCGTCATTTGCGCCCGTTTCACGAAATTTCGGCCGACCCTATACTCCGGCGGCTGGAGTCGTCGGTAAATTTGTTCGATGTTGTTTGCGTTCCGTTCGCCAAGAGAGAGGGATTGTTGAAAGTGCGGTAGGTTAAAAGCGTTGTTTGATATTTAGGACTTTGTTGGCCTCGGACGAAACCGCACTGTAAATATGCCACGCGAAAGGGAAGGCATAGAACACACGGGGTGAATATTCGAAAGAATTGCAAAATGATACGAACGTAAAATACAAAATATTTCGTGTCAACCGTTGATCGACGTAAATTGCGAAAAACACGTGCGAGCACTACGTATACGTGTGTATATATAGTGGATATAGAAAGTATCGGCAAGTACTTTCATCAGATTTCAAATTTCATTTTCATAAATGATGCGAAATTTACGGAGCCATACGAAAGTACCGCTAAATAATACTTAAACTCTCGATTTCGGTATAAAATCCAAATTGTCCTGTAAATATCGATCGTACGATTCTCCGCAAATTATGTAATCGTAACTTTATACGTGATTCAATAGAAATCTGTTCGATAATTGCGCGCTCGACAAACGGCTACACTAAACACAATCGCATTTTCCACTCTCATGTCCACTCGATCGAGCCACCTTGTCACCACTCGAAAAACGTGCCACTTCCGTTACTCGTTCGAGCCGATTTGAAAAAGCAATTCAAGCAGCCGATCTCGCGCCCGTGTCCACATTCAACGATAGATCGCGTGTTTTATCTGTCGCACAGTTGCTCAACTGAGATGACAAAAGAGCAGGGTGTATAGAAACGGGGGTGGAGATAAACGCGTCAAAAATTTCTTGCTCGTTTATGCGGAGATCGCGTGTCGTCGTATTGCGCGGCTTAAACGCAGCCTGTCACGTGAGAGTCTCTCGAAAGCACTCGGTAGCACGCTTTAAATCTGGCAAAAATCGAGGGTGAGTCGGTTTTCTCGCCTCTGCAGCCGCCCTCTAAACAACGACTATCGTCGGCTCACGTGACAATTTCTTAACTCGCCGCCGCGTACGCCAAGTTTTACTACCGGTCTCAGCCTGGCTGTCTCCCTTTTGCGCTTTACGACCGCCACTTTGCGCGCCCGCCCTCCCTCGCCATCCTAAAACTCTCTATCCTTCTCTCTTTCTCGGTTCGCCAACCCCTCGATCCAGCGTCTTTTATGCGCCATTGGCTTACGTGCCTCCCAAGTTTATCGGTAATTGACCTTTGCACCCTGCTCGAGAAACCGCATCGGCACGCGGTTCATTTGCAACCGCTCACCGTGATACGCTGAAAACGTGGAAATTTTACCGATACTGGCAAGAAGATGAGCACGGATAAATCGTGATTTATACAGGACGATCGATCGGTCGAAAGAACGATCGTAGTACGTTTTAGTCAAAGTTAAGTGGACGGTAAAGTATGGTTTACGGTCCTTGTCGATCGTGCGAATACACATAGATGGAAGAAAACGTAATAGCGAACTTAAACAGCGAAACGCGTCAAATATGTTTTACGTTATCGTTATCCGATATCTCTATTCGATTATTCGTGCTAGGTATGTTAAGCTGCCTTTTTATACCGTCGACTCTGATTCATCATTATCATAATCTATCACATTCCGCTTAGAAAACAATTTATCCGCGTGAAATCCACTCGACACGAATCAAAAATATCAGATTAATTCCTCCCGAGTTCCAAGCGAACCCACCTCGAGGTAATCTCTGAAATCTTTCTTTATCAAAATTTTATCAATTTCCATGGCGACTGTTCGCGATTCTATTTAACTGCGAAGAAGCATTGCCGCGGGCAATGAGATCTTTCCATTCGTGCGAGCTTTCGTTTTCTCCCTTAAAGCCCGGTTGCTTCATCCTTTGGTTCGTTTTTCAGGCGCAACCATCTGTATTTTCTGGCGAGGAATTCTTACGCTAGCCGCGTGGTTCTTATCGACGTTATGACTTTCATGCTCGTTAAGTTGGCCCGTCGCCAATCAGAGACACACGTATAGAACGCGCCGGTGGGCTTTGTGCGGGTAAACGGAAGTCGTCAGAAACTTCCAGTTGGCACTGAGCAGCCGAATATCGTGCATGCAATTACTCGCCGCGCAAACGACAACAGGCAACTTCGCGCGTACAAGTTGTTGTCGTCGTGGTAGTTTCACGGTACGTTGCCTTCGAAAACATTCGGAATCGAAAATCATGGCAAGAGCGTAAAGTACGAAGGGAGACGTTATAGAACTGAAGTTAAAAATTACTGGCTCGTATACCAATGTAATATTGGTTGTAACGAAGACACAGATAGAATAAAACTTTTATTATACGACTACGTTTTATGATTTTGCATCTTTCTTGTTCCGTCACACCTACCGCTGCCAGTGGTGCATTAATATCAAGAACAAAAAATCGATTACGTGGCAGTTACACCAGGTTTGTGAATTCTTACGTGCATAATACAACAAGGTCATAAAGTCGTTTAATATTTAATTCGTAATTTAATTCGACGTAATCTTCGATAAAATGGCCGTGAACTAACATCTTACTGAAAATAGTATTGCAATAAAAACTATGTAATATTTAACTAGAATATATCTTTATTTCTACAGAAGAATATATTTATTTGTAAAATAACTTTACTTTATCAATGTATTCGTTAATCGGATTAATAAGAAAATAATGTAGAGAGATAACGTTTGTTATAGGTACCTACTACAGGCATTCTGTTTTTCTTTTCTTCTTTTTTTTTTTTTGCTGTTCCTTTCTACGTTCAATTAAGCAAAATATACGACTCGTATCAATTGCGTGACTTAACTTAATACAGAATGGGTAGCAGTTCGTGACAGGAATAAAAGAAAGGTGATTTCACAATGGCAAATCGGAAGTGCGGAACAAAGCTATTTCATGCAAGATTTTATTCTTGAGACAAATTCCCTTCTATAATTGTGACTCGTTTATTTCTGTTGATAAACACTGGCGAAACTGAAACTAAAAATAGTGTAATTTCTCTTTGAAAATATCAAATTGTAGCGTTATTATTAAAAGGAATAATCACGCTACACGAAGTGTAAGTCGATCGTGTTTATCGTTTGCTTCTAATCGTTCATTGTAATTCAAACTCTTGATTCTTCTGCCAATATTGTTACAATTACGCTGTGCATGTCGATTCTACTAGTTAAATGTTTGTTTTATAATAAATTTGAGAAATGCAGAGGCTTTGCAAGAATTAGAGAGAGAGAAGTTACGAAAATTTGAAACGTTTATATGAAGTTAATGAAAAGTAAAGCGTTGTACTAACAACGTACGCTGCACCAGGTTGATCTATAGTATGTGGTGTAACTGTTAACGTATCTACAAGAGACTATCAAGCTACAACGTAGTAAATTAAAATTAAGCGTTCAGGAACATGAACTTAGATTCAAACTTGTTACATAATTCTGTATAAACATACCGAAACAAAGTAAGAAGAAATAGCAATTATTTAACTGCGAGAAAAACACTGATTAAGAAACGAGATAAAGGACAAAAATCGGTGTTACCATCGTCCGCTATTGCAACTTTCAACAACTTCGTTTTATCGAGATAGTGTTACCGATTAATCAAAGACATCGTGAAATTATTCGTACGAATACGTTCTGACGACAAAGTTACCTAAACAAATGACGCGGTTCTCGTCAGAGGTGTTCAACTTGAAAATGATACTAACACGACGCGCGAATAAGTCACGACAGGTCGTGCAATTGTCTCATAAGGTCGTGGTAAATCTGAGAAAAATGGAAGAAGAAAAAGAAAAGGAGAAGGATAATAGAGGAGATGCGCTCGATTCGGAAGAATCATGATTAGAACACGGATTTGGTGCACCATTTTACAGCGAAATACCAGCAAACGAGTTGGAAGGAGGAGCTGCAAGCAGGCCGAAGAATTTCCTGCGCCGCATTCTAACACGCCAGAATCTCTATCTATACTGCTTCCTTTTAATGCTACTCGACCGCTAACGCGCGGCTAAAAGTGTGCAATCGAGGCCATAGTTCAAACGGAAACGAATCTCGTTCGATTCCTAACACCTGTATTCTTTTTCGCCCCCTTACATTCCACGTTTCTTTCTTTTCCCTCCTGTTCCTTCTCTTTGTTCTTCGGTCTTTTCTTTCGATCTAGCCGTTTCGTTTTTGAAAATTTCCGCAGCGGGTAATCGTATTCAGCGATTTCCTCGATGTATTCAACGGATGAAATCTTCGAGCAGGACATTGTCGCGAATTGCAGAGCGATCCGATTGAATCGAATTCCGGAATGGTAGAAGTTCCACAACACGATTTCTTCCGACGCGATGCCCGCAACGCAGGATGCAAGAATATAGTTAATTTTTTTTAAGAATTTGCCGTTTGTCAGATATCGACCCACGATCGGACTGTATCGAAAGTAATAACAGTTACCCGGGTTTTGCATGGAAATGGGTTAAGTACCAGACATATAGAAAAAAACGTTTGTCGCTTATTACACGAATCCTGTGATAATTTGCGTTAGTAAAGGAATTTGTCAAGGTGAACCGATGAGAGGTGAAATTATAAATTATAAAAATAGGAATTTGGCAACAGGAGTTTATAATAAACCATTGAGCTTTTACAGCCCATTAAAGTCATTAGCAAAACAAATTATCACAGCTTGATCTACAGCTACTTTGTTCGCACTTAAAGTTATATTCTTCGATCGTGCAAAAATAGATAGACGACCTTATAATCCTTTAATTTTTAAAATCTCGACATCTATAAATATTCCCAAGCTATTTTCGAGAATGACGATGCAGTGCCAATGCTCGAACTGCGACCACTGGTAATCATATTCCAAGAAGAGATAAAACGTTGCAACACAACGTATATCAAAATCGATATGCACGATGTATCAAAATTTTATGAAAATCGATAATGCCTAAGTATTGGTAATTCCATCCAGCAACGCAACACCTCCTATCATAAATCAGCTCCTTGACCACTCGACGACTTATCGATATGTCATCCTCGTTTTAAAAACCTGTCAACCGATCACAGTTTCCCTTTCCAGTATCTTCGAAAACAGATTTATACTTTTCCAGTATCCTACCAATCGCTACTTCGTATACTTGTAATTTGTTCGCTCGTTTTCTCGTCGTGTATCGTGGAAATTTTCATAAACCAAGAGTTCGTACATTTTCTACTGTATCGCAGAAACGTTACGTAACTATGATTATATCGATACGGTAATTACAACGATACACAGTGCCAAGCTCTTCCACGATTTCGAGTCAAAGATTTTTTGCTTCTTATAATGATCCTGCAAATACGAGTAAAAAAGCACGAATTTGTGGTATGTAAATATCGATCGGTTAGCGACACTGCGATAACCAAGAGACGAAAAAGAAGCGCAGGAGCGTAAGCGACGGAATCGTCATGGCAGATCGTTATCACGTATAGACCATGAATTAGAAAAAAAACGCATTAGCATTGCTGGTATCGTGTCAGAGCATTAAAGAGGCTAACTGCCGTCTCGTGGAATATCAGGGAAATATCGCCCGCTTGGAAAATTTATTTCACAGTCATTTCGCGTCACTTTACTAGCTTTATTACCGCTCAAGCAATACTGTAACAAGAATTTCATGATACGAACGAAATATCCATGTGATATTTTTCAAAATCAAAACGTTTCGGTCGAAGGCGTATTACTTTTTCGATTAGGAGGGAAACTTAATTAGTCTTTTAAAGCCTGTCTTCCGCTGAATAGCAATTGACGTGTCACACTCTTAGCACTGACCAATGCACGAACGCACATAGTACCTTTGAAGAATCTTTGAAAGACCTTTCAAGGATCTCACAGAGCGTAGTCGACGGTTTTAAGAGACGCGCCTGAAAATTCATGACCTTTCAGGATTAAACAGTGCACTTCGCCGTTTATTAAAATTTCTACGAAGATACACGTGAAAAAACAGGCAGGCAAAGCACAAGTATAAAAGACCAAAGTAACTAAGGTAGAGAAATTGTGGAATAATTTTCCAAAATTAAATTGAAATATATATAAAATCGTGTGTTATTAAAGTTCAGAAGCTTTCAGAATATTTTGATGAAAAACTTTAAATTTAGAATTCCTGCGTTTCGAGAATTACACTTTGTATTAATTTTACCTCGAACATTTATTATCAGCTAGACGCCATAGCAAAAAATAGGAATGATACGATAAGGGATAGGAATGATAAAATAAAATTTTTGAATAAAAGAAAAGGTTAATAATAGTCGCTAAGGATTCAGAGAAGTATGGAACAGGATTTCTCTCCGTCGTAATATATTTAAATCAACGAATGAACGTTCGAAACGAATGAAATAGGAAGAAACTAGTTTGAAAAGTCGAAGGTGAAAGAATCTAAAAGAGAATAATACTGAAATTTTTATTTAAAGTAAAAGAACGAAACAATTCTTCCTCGAAACTTTTTAATATAAGTTCGTAAGACTATCCTAAAGGACATGTGTATCGATAACCTTTTTTTATTGTCATGCAATATAAAAGTATATTGTAACAAGTAAGTCCTGTAATAAAGTAAGAATAAATTCTCCGAGTCTAAATTTGATCATTTAGACTAACTTTTGGAATATTCGTTTCGCATAGAATATTTTATACAGAGAATAGATTTCTGGTGTCTGGCGAGTGTTTTAAATAATATACTTGTTTACGACAACTTGTTACGACGACGAACATACGAACGTTTAGCCGCAATTTGTTTACTTCATCGTTTTTACTAGAATACGTGGTAGACGATTCGTTTCAATTCGATGAATAATTTTCTACGTCCTTAAGAATAGCTTTCGTTTCGACGTTATTAAAGTGGTATGGTAACTGCTTGATTTCATTGCATGCATTATTGATTCAACGATTTGTCGTAGATAAATCTGCTCGCTGCAAAAAATTAGCTTACGTATTTTTAATGATAACGTGTATCTAATCAAAATCGCACTTGCCTTCTATTACATTATGTAGAACAACAATCCCATATATTATTCGCATATCTATGTACGTCGACGTGAAGAAGAAAGTTGTTTATTAACGTGGAAAGATACATGTTTAAAATAATTTTAAAAATGCTTGCAACTCTGAATATGCTTTATTTCGATAACAAGTACAGTTGAATTTGACAACCATAAATTATATAAATAATTTCTCATTCGATATTATAATACTGACTTACCGTAATCTTTTTTGCAACAGAACATCTCTCTTTAGTCAATTTGTTCATTGAATTCGAAAACATTTATCGAAGCACTTTCTTCGCTAGAAATTTATGAATTTATACAACCGACGATCGAACGTTACGGATAAAACCAAGAAACCAACTGGCACACGAAATCTCTTCTCCTTGTCCAAAAGCGAAGACACAAGAGCGAAAACGCGTTTCAGCAAATACTAGTGCAAGGCAACCAACAATCGCTGGCAAGTCAAATAAGCGATCGAGTTCAGCAAATATTGCACGCCGTAATATTTGAACAGCGTGACGCATAGGTGCGTCCCATCCAAGATAACGCGATCAGCGTTAACGGAAGCTCGTCAAAGTGCACGAGCATACACGTTAGACGAAGCTGCGTTTAATCCGAACCGATTCATAATTGATAAGCTGTTTAGAATTTCTTCGTAAGCAGTAATTTCACGTAGCCGACCTTTGTTGGTTTATGGCAGGCAGAGATATCATGGCCCCTGATGGTGTGCTTCATTGCAGCGGTTATCGGTTGCACGCCAAGTTTATACGCGCGGATTGCAGGCGCGTCATCGGTGACAATCTATCATAATGTCATCGCATTGCAAGACAAAGCCGCTCGCATCTCTGCCGACACTTTAAAATACAACAGCCGAAAGTCAGAAACGTATATACGTTGACACCTTTCTATTAAATGAATATAGAACACAAAAGAGTATGTTTTATGAAACTGAAAAAAAAAAAAAATCGAGTGAAATAGAATGTCGAATGCAGTTGGACGTAGGATCACAAAGGGTTAATGGTTGTAAAGATTTATCTCTGGTTGGTGTGAATTGGTATAACTCATGTTGTTCCCTATAACGTGAAAGGTGCCTCTCTTGGTGCATGAAAATCGACTGTATTTTGAAAAAATAGAAAAAAATTGTATTTTTTCAAAAAATAAAAAATACACGGTGAATGATTTGAAAAACTATTTCATGGAAAAAAATCCGTTGAGACGGCTGAAGATAGATTGCTATTAAATCTGTTGGAAGTAAATTGCTATTAACGTTCTAAAGCACGAATCTCTTCTATTAAACTGACACATATACATACTTATGCATGCATATTCCATATACACGTACATAAATGATATTAAGGTCCAATGATACTAACAGCATAGCCAAGGTATGTAAGAGGTAATGCAGGTTTAGGTAATACATATACATGTTAATGCGATATTCGTAACAAGTGTATCACCTAGTAAATCGTCCTAGTTGATTCACGTTGATTCACGAGAATCGAAGTTCGATGTCACTCTTTCCATCTCCGTAGCATTTAGTTACTTTCGAGCGTTATCGTTACACGAACGATTTACATGTATTTCTTCTATCTTGCGTCATTTTGATAAAAATCTTTACTGAAAAGTAGCTTCCTCTGTTCAGCAATGGTACGATTAAACAAACGATGCACAGCTTTCTACTAATATTCGTTGATTCAAGATATCTGTGATTAATACGAGATGTATTTTACCAGGCGGAAAGTTTTGATCGTTCAACAAGCGTTAATTTCTGATTCGTGCACGTACTAACTTGGCCGTTTCGCACTTGCGTTTCTTTTTACCAGTGAATTTATTCCTCGAACGTGGCCTGCTTTAGCGACAGATGTATACTGGAGACTTACGTGACCGTCTACGGCTTCTACGTTGATTGTGCGCGCCAGCTCGATAATTAATGGTTACTTTTAAGACGTTCTAAAACGCGTCAAAAAGCCGCCGAGATATTCCCTATGATTTACGATGTGCAAAATGTAGCCGCTGCTAGGAGTTCGTTCCGTGACGTGCGTGTCTTCGACTCTCATTTGCATGCGTCTATGTATTCACACGTATGTACGTATATGCCAAGATCACCTGGCTACGCGAAGCTCGAGGTATTTCGTGAAACGCTGCGAAAGCTCACATTTGTAGAGTGAAAGAGGAAGCATCGAAGAAAATGGCTAAGACAGAAGACGTTGAAATTGAGAGATCGTTGATTCTTCTATCGGAAGAATAGTGGTAAAAGCGGAAATAGTGGTTCTGAAGAAAAACGTGGTTATAAAGCCTGTTCTAGCAGTTTCGAATGCGAGAAACGTAAAGTTCGTAGATCTAAACGCGAAATAAATACGGTTTATAAATTATTTCGTGTAATTACAGGAACGAAAATTACCGTATCCGTGGACCATTTCGAAGACGATGTAATTAATGTTATTTTGCAAAATCGAAAGAATGATACTAGTTAAATAGTTACTTTTTGAGCAACTGTCTTAATAGACCTTCGTACACTGTGTAAAATTACGTTAGAACTACCTGCCATGAAAATGTATGACCATATTTTACAACTATCCACGGACACGTAGAAATGCAGAGAACATAATTTACACAATTTCATCTTGACATTTCCCTCTATTTGTAACTGTTTCAAAGGTCTCGCTCGTGGGAAAATGTATCGCTTCGACAAATAACGAACTATGGCTTTGTTTCGTGATGTCGTTGGAAAGAAATTCTCGATTCGACAGTTTATAATCGAAGAGCGCTTTCGACGCTGTGCAAATGTATTAGTCGAAAGACGAATAATTCACGTACGAATCGTAACGGTGATTATTCTTCTTCCCCTTGTCCTTACTTTAGAGACGTTTCAACCCCCTCTATTCAAAAGTATTCGCCCTCTTGTAATCCGGATCGCCAGATGTCTTTTCACCTTTTAGGTTAGCAGCAATAATTATTGTACCTTTATGTCTCATTAAATCTATGTCTTTTCTCTTAAATCACTCGCCTGCTTGCTCGCTCGTAATTACGCTTCCCTCTAATCATTCTTTCGGATTCCCCTTCCACCACCGCGCCTCTCTTTTCTTCTCTTCTCTTCTCTTCTCATCTCTCCTCTCCTCTTCTTTTCTCTTCTCTTCTCGCGTTATTCAGTCTGCTCTACGCAAACAATTGTTTTTTTCATTTATTGCATGATACGACGATCCATTATTTTGAACCCCTATCTTGAATTTGAACAATAAATTAGACGATCTACTCAACATTTACATTTGCTCATTCGTTGGATATCCAAACGTATATCTTTGTCGCTTTGACTAGCTCGTTTTTAATTAACAACATCTCTCGCGGATTTATCGCTAATGCGACACGAACCTTTCAAATCAGACTCCAAGTTATATAGTTCTGAGCAACGAAAGTAACCCTCACTTTTTTCCTAATGGAATGATGTTTCTTCTTCTATTGAAATTTATTGCGCACGCTGGGAGAATTCCACCGAGTACCTTTTAAAGGGAAATAAACCTGACCCTTATTGCTTTGAGCATTAGGATCCTGAACAAGATTTGAAATATACGTTACACGCGCTCTTTGATATCGAGCAAGTTTCCTGCGGCAACGCTAATTCACTTCAACTAATTTATCGCAGTTTATCGAATTAAGGATATCCAATTTATTTAGATTTTGATAAATTTCATACGTTTCTAATTACCCTTCTCGTACTAGTTGAAATACTATTAAATATTCCGTTAATTATGAAATAAAAGATCATTTTACACCTCGTAACACGTCGAGTACTTGTTTGTTACGAAATATCGTTTCGTTGTTCCCTTTTTCCAACTTTTGAAAACTTCGTCGGCACAAATTTACGTTAAACAAGTCATATTATATTCATATTATACGCGTTCCTTTTTTTATTCTTTGTTATCAAATCAAGGTAGTTACCGTTTATCATTCGGAAATTTATCGTAATTTGCTTTTATATTTTCTCATTTTTTGATAAAATCGCCCGATTCGCCACACGTGACAACATTTTGCTTCTATCAGGCATTTTCCAAATATACATATACCGAGCATTATCACACGATTGTTTAAATCATTTCTGCAAACTCGTTTGGCTATAAGAGTTTCTTACATCGCACCGTCAATTTTCGAAGCTTTACATTTCCAAGCGATGCGTTTCGGAACGAAATCTTCCGGCAGAGAAACCAATTCGCTGGCTCGTTCCGAGCGATTCGGGTGAAGATACATAACGTGTGTATGCGTGTGTATTCGGTATATACGTGTATATTCTGGCGGACAAGAACGTCTAATGATAAATTTCGTCGGAAATAAGATCTTCGTCGGAAAGGGCATTAGCTAAACAGTGACAATTCTCACTAGGCAGGTGGAACCAGGCAATGAGCCGAGTATTTCGGTACAAACGGTTTAATTATCTTGCTGTCTTAGGTCCCGATTTAACGCGATGAAATTATATAGTAAAGGGAATTTAACTGAACGTAATTCGCCGACGGAACGAGAATTGCACGTGACACACTGGCACGTGCACACACGTAGCCGCAATTGTGCCGGAAATCTAGCAAAACAGACTCGTTATCGATCCTCCTGATCAAAATTTGCCAGGGAGCGCTGAGTTTCCTCGTAAATATTTACGATCACTTTCCTCGGCAAACAACAAACAAATTCGCAAAGATGATCGGAACGCACTGGCTCTTACGCTTGAAAACCACCACTTTCCCAGATGGCCGAATTTAATGGATCGCTTATCACGCGCGCTATTTTACGTTCCACTTTCTTTCTTTTTCTATTCGAGTTTGAAACAAGGTTTTCAGGCACACGTATTAGACTATGTAAATACCATCAGGAACTTACATGCCAGCGCACGTACGCAATTCAAACATGTCAGCGGTAAGTGTGAAGACCCGTTCGTCACGAACTACAAGAGAGCATCAAGAATCGGTGGAAAATTCGCTCGTGTAAATCACTTTCGCTCGTGTTACGTGCAAATTAGACTCGCCCGCGGCCGCGAAGATAAGAGCGCTAGCAAAGTAATCAGGAAAATAGTTGCCGCAAAGTTGCTTCCAAGTTATCGCGCGATTATATGGATTTTTTAAGCACTTCTGCCGCGATTACAGGACTGTGAGGTACGACCGATCGTTCATTCGCCTACTTTCCCCTTGGAAGATAGGAAAAACGCAGAAAGAAAATGGAACGATTAATGGCAAGCTTATCTTTCACGATAGACGAGATGACATAAATATCAAGATCTAACGTTGTATTGAATCAGAACGCCAAAAGAAAAAAGAGGCGAGACCGTAGCATCAAGATACAACTATAATCTTTTAAGATGAATCTTTCCATATTTAGAATTTCGTAGAGGTATGTTTCTTCGATTTTTCGACGATGCAAGTTTAAAAGCTCCTTCGTTCGCCGTCGCTTATCGACGAATTTTTAACGTTATAGACACAAAGGGGTATTATCCACGAGCTATCGGAAAATTAATCAAGGATCAAAGAACTTAGAATCTCAAACAGCAGCAACGCGGAGATAGTTGGGATATTTATCGCGATGAAAGTGACGAATAACTGAGATTTCGAAACAGCTAGCATACAATGCTTTTAGCGACGTAAGTTCCTCTTATAGGATTTGATATCTCAGAAGGAGAAAAAGCTGCTTTTACGCGACATTTATTATTCTTTGAACGATGAATCGAAACAGCTTCTACTAATAACAATAACTAACAACGTTCCAAAACTATCTTTGATTAAATTAATACGACGATTAATACGAAGATTGAAATACTCCAATATGTATTTAGCTAGGAAGCTTTACGATAGTTACTTGACGATATTCGAATATTGAACGTAGACATCAGGTTAATCAACTTGATAGATCTTTATGCACAGAAGTTGTATACTATGATATTCATTCATAGGAGCGAATGAACGACAAGCCAGTAAATAATTAGTTTTCGAACAATCTTTTCATTTCTCCTAGGATTTACAAAAACAATTATATTTCTGCGTAAACACTTATACTCGTGCATCCTGTGCATAATTAATTTATCGTAAAACACAATTAAAACTATGTAAAAAACGATATATACTTAAAAGGCGTTTAAAATGCAAAATATAAAATGCATTGGCCGTTTCATCAAGATATGCACAATTAATGCATACACCGTGAAAAAATCGTTTTGTCCCGTCCATTTTTAATATATACGATTCATACTAGCGCAAGTACACGAGCATGCAATCGTATAAGTTTTATTTCGCGGAAAACTGACAAACTTCCTCTCTTATAAATTTCATACGAAAGCAGACAGTAGCGGGGCTCGAACGAATGAACGAAAGACTACACCAAAATGCTGACGCACACACATATACGTACATATGTTGCTGTATATGCATATACACAAATACATATCGTATATTCCGATAGGGTCTCGTGACTGTCTCTCTTCTTACACCATTTTGTGTCGATCCGTCGATAAAAAATTTAGATTTCACGTGATCCTGGTTGACCAACGGTAAAAAACGAAATCGTCGCATTGCATCCAATGTCGCACGACTTAAAGCGTAGTTACGGTGGATACGTATCCGAATTAGCGTCCTGACGAATTCAATACGTCGATGTGATCAAATACGTATGCAAAATATATATATGTATGTATATAGTGGCCCAAAAAGGTATTCAAACGCGTTTAGAAACTTTTCACGTATAAATTATACAAACGATTTTGAAATCTCGTCGATTATCGTAGTCGAAATATATTGGTAAAAGTCGAAACGCATTTGAAAATATATAGAGATTCGTTGAAAGTGTACGTCTCGCAAAGATCATCAAAGTATTTGGACAGTCGATTCAGCGAGACCATTTGTTGCACTAACTGTATGTTTCGGGCTACCATTCATGTTGTATATTTTTTCTACTAAACGTACATTCCCTTTTAGCGTCTTCTAACTTGTATCTTTTGCGTATATTTTCAAACTCGTTTCAAATTTTACTACTGTAATCACGGCGTTTGTATCGTCATCACCATGAAAGTGAGCCACTGTAGATTTCTATAAGCGTATGCATCGCGGTTTCCGGAGTTTTCATTCGTCGGAACGGCATCCACTGGAACCACGACTTGACGTCACATGCCAAAGGCAACCATCCTCTATCAAATATACATATAACATCGACGATGTTAAAGCGACGAGAAACGTATTACAAGGGAATTAAACTCATCGACCGACGCGTTTTCGCCAGCCAGCAAATCAGGTTTATGACGCGTAATATCGTTACGTCGAATCGTAGGATTCCGTACGCAACGTCTGCCGGGTAACTCGAGTATTCGTTTTCGGTCGTTCTCCCCTTTCCTTGGCCCTCGCCATTCGCTTGCATACGGAAGGAGAAGGGATACGAAAGAGAAAAGGTGAGGCGAGCAAAACCGTAATATCCGAAGGAAAATTTGTTCGCCGAAATGAAATTATCCAGCGACGATCTTGCATTATACTCGCGGTCGTACGTGCTCGGCATAACGCGTCGAGCTGCTACGTCCCTTTAATACGTGGAATACGTATCGAACGATCGTATCGTAACTTCCGTTCTCGAATCGACGAAATACCTTGGCCAAATTGTCTGGGATTCGATTTTACCATTTTTTTTTTTTTACAGCGTACAAATTGATTCGTCCCTGTAACACGACGCGCGATGGTGAGCTTCGCTCCGATGATATGTAAGAATAATTGGTTACTCGATACAGCGTCGATCAAGTCGAAAGACAAATAGAGAACGTTGAAAGTCGAAGACAAGCGCGAGCATTAAGCTTATTTCGATCGAATGCAAATAGCACAGAACGATATAGAAGGGCGCATAATTAAACGATGCCGTGCTCCTCGGCCGACACGGACTTTCTCGAACACAACGTCCACCAATGAAATATGGAAGAAATGGAATTAACGAGAAAAAGTTCGACGCGACGCGATACCGGTTTAATTAAGATGATGACGTAAACATTGTGCACGCGGAGCTATATTTTAACGCATCCCGTATTCTGATTCGTTGGAAACGTTCTCGTTTCTCTTTTTTCTCTGCCTATCTCTTGGAACAACTATCGACTCGCGGCATCCTCTTCGATTAATTGCTGCCTTCTATCCGAAGAGCAGATACAGGCGTGATTTTGAAACGTATTTGAGATAGATAATGCGAAAATCGTTCCGCGAGATGAATAATTCGACTATCGTATGAAACTCATTTGCGGTTTACTTATTCCTCGATGGAACGCACAGAAGTTAAATTCTCTTCGAGCTCAGCCATGCGTTAAACATTTTCTGACCGCACGAAGAGATCCTGAGATTCTAATCGTTGGTCGTTCACCAAGAACCAGAGATTCGCAAGTTCCAACTTTGCCATTACCACGAGCGTTAGTAAAGTATTCGTTTAAGCAACGCGATTTGGCGGTTTTTCCTTTTGACTTCTGCCTTTATCTCTGTTAAGAAACTAAAAAGAATTAAAAAAGAAAAAAAAAGTATAATAGAAAGAAGAAAATGAGCGAAGCACGTTAAAAATATTATACACACTGATATTTTTCTCCCCCGAGACGGAGGCTTAGAGTTAATTGGCTCCGGGAGAAGCGAAATTTGAAATTGCAATATCCTGCACCGCGATACAGAAGCTGCCGGCTCATTTCCATCCGTTGTCCACAAAATCCCGCATAGAGGTTCACCGTGTATACGGCTCATCGGTCGACGGAAATACGGAACCTAAACTCGCGTATTATATTCCGAGAGCCGCGACGAAGGCAACGACGATTTCAGAACGGTGGTGCACAAAATCGGACATAGAACAGATGCAATCAGCACTTACATGTTCGTCGGGCTGCTATGTAAAAGCGTGGCAAAAAAAAGTGTCAATCGTGGTGGGTCATATCGGGACGCACACCCATACGCGCACGTTTCTCGATCCCTCGATGCTTCTTTTACTCGGAAAAGATACGATCTGTCAGGGAAGGATATAAAGTTCGATTCGATGGAATCCTTTGAATCGTTCCGACTGATACGTTCCTCTACCGTTTGATCACGAACAGCTACCGATCCACACTTCCTGGATCATTCTTTCACGTACGAATACGATAAGATTTCTTCTCCGTCTTCTTGGTTTGAAAACGCGCCACCTCGAGGCAGCCGGTTGCTTCGCGGTCACGCGACTAATTCGTCCGTTGATACTTATTCACAGAGCTTAATATGCATTTAATAACGAAGACATCACGATGCTAGATCACAACGAAAATCGACTTAGTTAGGCGATCACCTTCGAAACCTACCGATCGACACAGCTGTTTTTAACGTGGGAGCGCGCGTTTACGGGAACGAAAAGAATGACAAGTTCCGCGAGCACGAAACGTACCGGAGGTTCGGCGAACCGTGTGCGGCCCGCACCCTCGCACGAGACGTACTCGGTTTGTCCTAGAGCAGGTAGGATGCTAACACCGACGCCGGCGCTGCCACCGCTGCCACCACCGCTGCCACC
>NT_176554.1:1147419-1240168 GCF_000188095.3 Bombus impatiens | reverse complement strand
ACCGCTGCCACCACTGCCCGCCGGGGGTCGAGGATGGCTCCGGCTTCGCGACTGCGCCCTTTCGCCTCTCTTCAACCCATTACGGTTCTCACCCGTTCGCGCGCACAGTCATAAACACACGTACACGGAAAGACCTTATCATACAGAGGCGCACGGTGTACGACGTAAGACCAACACGTTGCCACTCGCGCGCTCGTACTCGCCCTATAATAACGTTTCCTCCTTTGTATGGGTGCGTTAGTTCTTCCTCGCAACCCGCCTCGTCCATCCTGGCCTTCGTTTCATCCCCCATGGCCTCGTGCCGCGTCGCATCCCCCTTAGCCGCAACACGTAGCCGAGCCAGCTACTCGGCCTGCCTCCGTCTACACCCCGCGATACATCATCGTATCGCTTTATGTCTAGCGTAACGTTTTATTAACCAGAAATCAAGCACGCGAACCTTCTTTCGCGCTTGATCCTGCCAAACCTCCTGTTCTCCCAATTTTCCAGTTAACGGTATATCTTCTTCCTCGATGATCCCGGACCAAAGAGACAAATTGTTTGCAATCGATGTAAATCTGGCGATGTGTTTCATCCCGTCAGCTACTGCCGATGCGAACAGTTGACGTCGTAATCTTTAACTACCTCCTGCGAAGAGGGAAGGGAGACGGAATAACGATCACGGACGTTATGGTTAATCCCTTCCGTGCGATCGTCCACTATAGCGTCTGTCATCTTTGGATGACTGTTCGTGTCCAATGCTATTTATTTGCTCCAGGCGGTTCGTTGTAAGTAGCCGGTCGACTCTTGTATAATTTCTCCCGGTCACAAGGGAAGATCTCCAACCCACAGGTTCAAAAGATTACGAAGTTTTGGCGAAAGGTAGAGTATATATAGATATATGCGTTACGTGACTTTTTTTGCTTCCCAAATTCGCTCTAAGAGGATGCTTCTGGATATCATCTGGCTAATTTCCGATCTTGCGTTATAACCGCAAGCTGTAGGAGATAGAAAGAAAGCTTTCAAAGAAAAGTTGCCTTTAAATATAAAAAAGGTTACTTTTAATTAGAACTACAACTTGGTAATGTTGCCAAAATTTACCAACGTTACGGCAAGTCGTAACACACGATCGGAAAATAGCCGAATTCTATATAATAACCGGATTTTCAAGGATCGACTTCAGTCCCCTAGAGCGAATTTGAGGAACAAAAAAACTTCCTGCTACATGGCTGAATATGCTCTGCATATCCCCAAAGTTTCATAATTTTCTGAATTTGTGGATCGGCGATCGTCTTCCTTTGTCAGTTTGAATAAGTATGGTGGTTGACGTCGAGTGACGCTACGCGGTGAACGATCGTCGTACCGAAAAGGTTAAAAAATCAAAGTGCGCCACATACTCCGACCAACGCTAGTTGTCAAACTTCGTTTCGTCGAACTGGGTCCAAACAACGAGTTTTCGAAAAATCAGTTTAACCGGCGCGAATAATTGACTTTTCAGGGACATAACACGACACGAACAATCGCGTGTCCCCGTCGCTAAAGCTTTCCAGCAGGAAATGGGTGGCCGACCACGTGCTTGTCGATTCACAAGATCGCGGAAGAAACGTGATTAATTTGCGAGATAGTTATTCTATTGCTTATTAATAGCGAAACGAGATCGTCCTGGTTATTGTTGTTTGAAAATGAGAATTGGACGGAGCCCGATACAAGGAGCAGGTATTTCTCGATTGCCTTCGTCGATTGTGCTATCGTTTCCTCGTCGCGTAATTGATATCGCGAACGTGGAAGCCAAAATCTGTAGAAGTAAATCGTGAAATTGGGTTTAAATTGTTTCGAATGAATCGAGATACGGAGGTATTATAGAGAATGTCGAGGAATTATCGGGATGTTGCGAGGACGCTTGCAGAATGATTAACGTGTTTAAGAAAATAATCGAGTTCGCGTGGTTGAATATTTTTGTTATTCGATAAAATTTTCCACATTTGTATTACGTGCTATCCTTTTGTCCGCCAGTATAGAATGGCATTGCATTTTGACAAAGAAGGTTTCATCGTACATGTAGTTGCTCGAATTATTGCGCATTAATTATGCCACTTTGAGTCTCGATAGATTTTGAGAAAATATAATTTAGGTATTTAATATTTTCCGATGCCATTTTCACGACCTGAATTATCACGTTGAACGCGTTGTCACGCTGTATACCGTTAAGTGTGCATGACGCAATGCGCGTAGAAAATTGTACAAACAAGCAATCTAGGAGAATCGTTTCTCAATTGTTCTTAAAATTTTACGGAGCTTTTGCGATATTGGGCGTTTTAATAATGGAGGAGTATACATCTAAGAGGATTTGCCTGGAAACGGTATAGCCCGATGTACGGTGAACCAACAAAGAATAGAAAAAAGTTTCAACGCCTTAAGAGCTGCTTTTAAGCTGCGTATAATTTTATTAATTTACAAGCGAATCGACTAAATAATTTTCTACGTTCCTTTTTCGTTTTCAAGTTCTTCGCTTCTTTCTCTCTCTCTCTCTCTCTCTCCAAGTGATTAATTCAAGCATGTACACTTTGACTAGTACGAAGTGATTATTTAAATAAGTGCATTTTTTAACACTAAGAACATACGAAAAAATTGATTTCTTTCTTTTTAATCATTCGCTGAAAATAAATTCGAAGAAGATAAGAGGCGGAACGATAATCATGGTCACAATTTTTTGTAATTGGATACTTGAACGATATTTAAACACACGGTATAAAGATTCATACAGAAATTCGTACATTATCGAACGTTACTTAATCGTTGTAACAGAAATTCTATGATTTTGTTTTCTTGCAAAGAGAAATGCAAACGATAGCGCACCACGAGTAGAACCAAAAAATGAAAACTCGCGAATGAAAACTAGTACGTATTTACATACAAGCGCGAACAGCGTCGAATCGATCTAATCGCAATCGAATTTCGTCGCTGGCAGAATTTCAATAACGCCCTATGAGGTTGGCCTGAAAATACGAACCGGAGATTCCGCTTAATACGACGCGATAAAATCTCGCCCGTTACTTCGCTTGCCTAAATAACAAATTTCCTTCGGTTTATAAAATGTTTTTCTCTCGGTAACAAATTACAGTGGCTGTTAGTCTTAATGCACGGGAGTGAAAAGACACGCGCTCCGTGGCGAAGTCGCTCGCGCGAACAGCCGCGCAATCGCGCGGTTACGTTGCACCGGCAAGCGAGAGAGTGGCGTCGACTGGCTCGGAAAATAAATGTCGGGGCGTATGATCGTACGCGACTGTTAGTACTATAACTGTCCGTTAGTTATGTACCCAGGACGATTCCACGGACGAGTTTAGACGACCGCTGGAACCGCTTTTCTAAAATATGAACATATGAAATATGAAACGGAAAGGAACGCGAAGCGTTGTTCGGAGTCCAAAGGAATTTTCCCGAGTGAGATTCGAATTCATTTCGAGCGAGGCGAATCTCCTCGAAACGAGAATCCACGAGGGACGAGTTTTCGCGACGCGAGATGGCGCTCTTTCAAATTGTTTTCCGTCCGAAACCGAATACGACATGTCACGGTGAACGTCGCGCGAATTCCTGACAGAGCTGCGGCGAAGGCGAGCTGAATCGATCCCTTAACGAGAGCTCCGGTTGTCCATGCAGAAATCAAAGTCACTTGGCACGGCGGGTTCAGAGGAATTTCATTTGCCAGATTCTAGCAACGCGACGAACCCTCTCGACCGACTAATTCGCGCGACGCTCTAGATACGGGCTAGAACTTTGTAACACGGACGAGCCACGTTTTACCTGCTCGCTATCGATTCTTGCCGTCGCGTCGTAACTGGCGTAACCGGTGTATCCAGCCAGGCGATACGAAAACGGATACGATCTACTTGATGAAATGCTTTCGTGCAATCCGTTCGACGATGTCAAACTCCAGACTTTCCATCCTTTTTCACATTTTTTCCACGTTACGTGCCACGATAATTCAAAGTTACTTGGCTTTGTAAACCGGCGTTGTGTTTATCGGCAAACGTAACCATGCATATGATATACCTAATACTTATATACTTATTTATACCTCGTATAATTATATACTAATTTACCGTTGAACTCTGATACTCTTGCATACCTCGTCCATTGACAATCTTCGTAACTTTATCAATGACTTTAGCAATTAATTTCAAAGGATGTTTCTTACATCTTCTACATTTGCACGATAAGGATCGACTTTTCTAGACAGAAATACCATCCTAAGACCAAATTGTGGCAACTAATCACGCAGGTATTATTTCAGAGATCGCTCTGCTGTCATCCGATTCTAATGAGAACGGTGAACGATAAGAACGAATCACGTTGAATCTTATTCGGATAACGATCAACGTCTTTGTCATTGACCCTCGGAAATTCGTTTCAAATCGATCAAATGCTCTTTTCACTGCCGCTCTTTAAAATCTCATTGTACAGGAATAACGAGAATCGCAAACAAGAGTTCCAGCAATGTGATTAAAAGGATCTAAAACCTTGAGTTTCCTTCTTCGACGTTCAAAAATTAGTCGAGTAATCGTAGGACGATTGTGTTGAACGTGCTTTACCGTAGCTTCGTGTAACGTATGTTAAAAACGCTAGAAATCTTAGCCAATGGCGCGCAACCAGGAAAAGGAGATGGATTATAAAATTTAAGCATTCTCCTAGATCGAGGCGCCAGTATTTAAGCTGGTCAAAATCGGTCGCCGGTCCCCAGCGACAGATTTGCTCGTATGATTTACACGTGGTTGGCGCACTTGGTCGACATGTGCATATACCATATACCTTGCGAAGAGGAAGGAAGAATCGATCTCGCAGTGATATAGATAAATTAACGATGATACCGTATATCTTGACGCCGGTAATTCCCCGGACGATCGACGTAACAGCTTCTGAACCTGAGTGCACGTGTTCGTCACTCGTTATCCGGCACAGTTGCCCACGAAAATACACCAACATCGTTAAGAAGCAGAGTAAGCAGAGGATACGCTAGTTTTGAGAATGTATAGATGAGATTACAAGTATATTCCTGTTTAAATTAGAATATAGATACGTATAATTTTTCTTGTATAAATCAATTTCTTGGATTATTCTACGTTTAAAAATAAACCATTCATTTAGCGATATTTAAAGATGTACGTAGTCGGTGGTTTGTTTGTTATTTTGGTCTTAAATTCTTAGACATAAATAGAAGATTATACCGTTCTAAATTTCTTTATCGAATAATTTATTTTCCTGATTTTAAGCTACTCGATAGGTGTATCTTGTTTCGTTCAGCCTCTGAAAACTGCTTCCTCTTATTTGGCAATGCTCTCACGATTAACGATACCATCGTAGTAATATTATTTGTATGATTATAAAAGAAGGTAATTACTAGTGTTAAACACTTTCCAATAGTAATATCAATTTACATGAGATTATGTAAAATCGTCGATTATGTAACTCGTTTATCGAGTTCATCCCGTGACGTGACTGTTCGATAGGATTAACATCTCGTGCTTACTTCTACTATATATCTTGATATATGTGCTTGTTCTTGACTATACCGGAAACTTCTGCGAAATCCCCTACAAATTGCAGAGAGATAAAAGTCTGTAGCGATACTTTGCTTATCCCAAGGAATAAGTTAGAATTTAAAAATTAGGTATGACACGATAAATTCGCTCGATTATCCTTCATTTGTACTACTTTGTTGCTCTTTTATGAAACAACAGATTAAGGAGACAAAAGCGAAACGCGCAATTTCCCTTAAGTAATAAACTCATCCACCATATTCATCGGTAGACGCAAACACCTTTTTCAAGGTATTCCTGCCAAATCACCGTGACAGTTACAAGCACGCTTGGTTGCTCTGGAAGGCTGATAACGCCGCGTTGGAATCGTTAGCACTCAACGTTTTTAGAAAAAGAAAATTTCAATAACACCGAACGACCAGGCGAGTTCAGTTCCGCGATCAACGTGCTCCTGCGTCGAAATTATTCCAGCCGCGGGCAACGTCGAAATCGCATTCAACTGTTTGTAGATCGTAACTTAATAAGCGTAAGAATATTTCCTTTCTCTTGACTTATTTCGATTTTCGCTCCTGTATGCCATTAAAAATCCGCCGATAACAAACCTGTGCAAGATAAAAATTTCGTCCGTGATTTCGTAGAGGAAAACATGAAAATGGTCCGCCGTTGGAGGGTTAATATGCCAAAATCTTTATTTATTCCGCAGACGGTTGCCGATCGTTCGCTAAATCGGCTGCTCTATCGAAGGTCTCGTTATTTATGCGATTATTATTACGCCAGGCGAATACTGGCGGTGGTTAGGTGCCGAGAGTGATGTGTAGCCCTGCGTGTTCGACATCGGAGCCGATAGGGCGGGACTGAAAATTCCGAGGACGTGCTAGGAACGTCGTCCCTCTCGGAGCAATTGTCCAGTTCCCTGTTAGAACTTGACACACCGCTCACGTATAATCTTCCCAGGTTAGCCGATTCCTCGTCAGTGGAAATTGCGAATACACGCACAAAACGCGCGTGCAAATACTCGATCCATAGACGCATCGGCACGTATTTGCTGGGCGTTTTGTAGTACCGTTTCTCCGCATTGCGCCTCGACATCCGACATAATTGCTAGCGTCGGTGGAGAGTAGACCATTGGCTGGAATTAATACCGATTCACAGCAGTCGCATTCGTACGAACAAACGAACGAACGAACGAACAGACGTGCCACGGCTAGGACCGATAGTTTGTTGAACCAGCGAGCTTCCCTCGCGGCGTTTAAGAGCGCCTAGCATTGAGCCGTAACCGCTTGATATAACTAGCGATCAGCGAATGCTAATAACTATGCTATAGACGACGTAGATAGGGATAATCGGAGGAGCAACTAAGATGATTACTGCTTATTGTTGTATTACGAGATAACTCCTAATGAATCGCCATTACGCGACAAACACGCAATGATCGTATCGTATGCTTAGTGTCGAATCTGTGTTCGGCTCGCTCTTGTTGAAATGGATGAATTTATGGAGCGATGTTGGCCCGAAATACGTATATAAAACGTGTTGGAAAGCGACGATCAGTTTGTTTCGTAAGAGGAAAAGAAAGGTAAAAAGAGCAACGATCCAACTGAAAACTGGTGCATTGTTCCGTCTTATTTCCTTGTGCTGTTTTTAACGAATGTCAACAATTGATTTATCGTAAGAGACAGTGATTTTTATTATTCGTGGTTTATCCTATGTATATGGATTCCCTTTGATCCCTTTAATCCTTATATCCTTTAGTCCGTCGTGATATAAACAATACCTTATAATACCGTAATATAATAATACGAAACCGTAACACGCCGTTAGACTCAAATAGAACAACACTCATCGGGTTGATTTTAAAGCTTACCTACCCTTTCTTTCGAAGAAAGGAAGATTAATCCCGAACGCTTTGTTATTGTCCGTCGTAAGTTCTTTTTATCTCAAACTAATGAAATGACATCGTTAGTTTGCACTACCTCTAAAACTGCCGTTGACAATATAATATATTATCCCTTGCTTTCCTCTTATCATATATCTCAAGAGCAATCAATAGTTGCGGAGGATCAATCGTAAATTAAAAAGGAGGATATGTACTTGAAAGGAACGACAATGAAATTAAAACAGTTTATTCTTCGTTCAAAACTGCGATCGAAAGTTGCGAGGCTTAATTCGATTAAAATCAAATTCGAATAACGAATTTGAATAATTAAAACCTTTTTTATCGTCATTTTTTCGGAAGAATGCTTCTTTTTACAGGAACTCGACGATTGTATCGAACCATTTGGAAAATTGAGTCGATGGAAATTTTTTCGATATATATCGCGAGAACGGAGTGGCAAAGATTTATGGACAGCAAATGTCTAGAGGGGAAATGGGAGATGAAGCGGTTGCAAAGACTTTGAAATAGATATATCGTTATATTTTTCCAAAGTAGTAGATCGCTTCAAAACATAATCGTTTCTTATACAAACTAAGAAGCGTTTTAAAAACGCATCGCTTACTCGCGTATTTTCATTTAATATACTAAGAAAGTTCTGGCGTATAAAATAGTTTAATCGTTTAGCTTTCATCGCAAAGCCAAATCTAGTTTCCAGGTTATCAGGCTGAAATAAATAAATACACGCGTGCGTACAATTGCTTGGCCTTCGCATATTATATATTCTACCGTTTTATATTCTACCGAATATAATCAAACCATCGGTGATACAATTTGAATGACAGCGGAAGAAAATGCCAAAACGTACCTATTCTCCGTACGTACCTAAACTTAAGTTTATGGTAATTTAAAAATAATAAAAATCCACGAGGCTACTTCTTCTCATAGCTCCCGCTGAAATACAAAGCATTACGTCTTCTCTGTTATTTAATTAAGAAGCATCTCGACATTAGTTCACTAACTTTACCACAATGTCTAGATATTAATCAAGAATAGTCGTTTAAAAGTTTATAGTTTCTACCTTGCCGTAAGAAAAGTTGTTCAAACTCTTCGTTTACATCCTTCCCCTTCAATAATTTCAATTTACCTGTACAATTTGCACGTTTAATCGACGAATAAGTTGAACCGTACGGATCGTAAGGTTCGAATCAATTTCACTTTCTTTATATTCGAAGAAACTCGTTTCGATTAATACGTGTAACCACACGGTACGCGATATAACGTAGAAAACGTTAAGTAACGTGCGAAACTATGTAAAATATCGAAAGTGGAGTACTCGTGTAAATAATTCTTGCAGCAAATTTATAGCAAAAGATCTCTCGAGTGTAAGATCTCTTACGCTTCTCTTGTATCTCTTTAATTCTCTCTATAAAAATACGAAACTGAAGATACGTAATAAGAATCTGCAGTGTAGTCGTCAGTTACGCGTAATTGCGTTGTTCGTCGCTATTTTCCTTATCTACAAATTTATATTAGACGTTCAGCGCATGAAAGCTGTTCGTAATCGGCGAACTTCGAAACTCGCGTCGGCAATACTCTTGCATGACATAGCCGGTTCAAAGACTTTTCGGCCGCGGTCGTGGATCAAAGTAGCGCGCCAAGTGAACTTTCAAAGGCTTATGAAATTCCAGCAGTCGCTTTTATACGCGAATCGTTGCGCGGTCGCGGATGGTAACGAGCGAATCCGTAAGTTTTTTTCTTTCTAATTAACGACACGGAAAACGTGGTCGCGCGGCCTTTTCAGTCGCGAACCGTTTTTCCGTTTAAGCCGTGTGTAATCTCGCAACCGAGCGTCGAAGGAAACAAAGAAAAACCAAGAATTTTACGTTTGTAAAGGAGGAAAAAACGGGAAACCAGTCGATCGACGAATTGTACGTTGATCGATAGTCAGCGACTATTCTCTCGCGGTAATGATATCTATTCGTTTCGTAAAAAGAGTAACGACTGTTTGATCTATCGAGAATCGAGGTATACGAGTTAACCAAAATGGAACGTTAACCTCGAATAAGGGCCTAAAGCACGTTTGTAATTGTAAGTTTCGCGAAAAAGGTTGGGAAAAGTTTTTAAGTCACGTTATATTTGACAAACTGAATGCGCTTAACGAACGACTATAAAACCATACTCTACCGTTAACTCGATTTTGACCAAAATGTGTTATACGATTCCTGAATTTAAGCGCTCGAATCAAGAAATAGATACAGAATGTCGTTAAATCAATTATATAAAGTCGATGGCGATGATCTAACGAAATATTCAGACAGAGTACCGCTTCCGTTTTAATCGAAACGTATAGGACGTCGTAGCTATAGGATTTTGCATGTTACTCTGTTAATTATCCACGCAATTCGAGGATTTGATTCGCAACTGCTTTGCATTTCTTCCAGCTACCTAGTTTACATATGTCGTGACGCAGGTTTGATGAAGCGGAGGCTTAAAATTCCAGCAGGCCCGTCACACCGGATATGGAATAACAAGCGTATCTCGTAACAGCCAATTCCCTCGACAGCGGAGCTCAAGAAAGCAGACGGAAACTAACGCGTTACCTGCAAGACAGTTCGTAACTCTGTGGAACTCGTTGAAACTCGTAATATCTTTGCTACTTCTCCGCTGACAACGAAGAGAACAGATTGGAGATGTATAGAAAGAGAACGGAGCTATCTTCCACTGGCTGCTTTCGTTCCTATACATCTTCCTAGTTGACGTCATTGTCGACGTCCTGGACTCGGCATAGCCGTGCTGATGGTCGCTGTTAGTCAACGAAAGCCTTTGATCCTTTACCTCCTACCGCTTCCCTTTCGAACAGCGTACATGCGAACACCGAAATGTTGCGCAACTTTTATCTCATCGAGTTTGATTTCATTAACCCGGAAACCTCTACCAATATCGCGAACATCGAGACACAGATTTCCGTTCCGAAACTTATCGATCAACGGAGCCAGAGCAGCGTGCAAATCTTATTAAGGATCGAGAGACTCTGTAGGAATTTTGGCACGCCACGAGGAAAAGCAGCTGATTCGGATTAAGTTTCGACCGATGGAAATGCGTGGAAAGAGACAGAGAAAAGAGGAACTAACATGGTTGTATAATCGGCGGCCGGCTGGTTTAAAATTTATCACTTTTGGCTGGAGGCCGTGCTCGTAAAATACATCTGGCCTTAACGGGATATCGATGAAAGCGATCGGCGTGTGTTTTCGTGAACGGCGGGCGACCACCACGTATAAACCAGCCCCTCCCCCTCCTGCGATGTGTAATAAAGTGGATCAATTAAGGCGGGCAACGATGGAAATTTAGATGTTAATTAACCCACGGTCTAGAATATGGATGGTGTTTGAATGTAGCGATGGATTAATTTCGCCGAAACGTTTACCCCCCGCTTAAGCGGAAAAGCAAGAATTGTTGGCGAAGCTGTGCCACTAATTAGATGAAAAAATATTGCGCGTAACCGCTGGTTTCGTCGTAGAAAATGCATTTCGGTTCTTGTTGATAAATATAACGTGGAATTAAATGACACGGTCTCGCTTTAATATCTTTTAATTGATATTAAAAAGTCCAACAGGCTTTTGTTTCCGTTTGTTTTAGCATTGTGCCATTTACATGTAACCTAAATGAAGGTAAAATTAAACGGTTCGGTAATTGCTAGCAATATGCGTTGTAACATTTACTGGCATCTGACATCTTCGTACACGTACAAACGGTTTGACGATGATCGTGTCAATAATTAGACAAGTTTCTACCATTAAAGCTATTTAATCGCTGCAATAATTCACGACTCAGACAGCAATATCTATGTTTGTTCGAGCGAATATAACGTGATATAAACATTCCGTTGCCAATGTGCGAAGCAACGCGTTTGTTGTTCAGAATGCACCGTACAATTAAATTGATACTCGTACGAAGTACGTTAACGATCATCGTTAAATATTTATCTAACTTTAATCCCACTTTGTGATTTCACTTGCACGTCGTAGTAAAGAACGCGGAAATAATTTTTTTTTTTTTTTTCAAAATACCAAAGCAATAAATTGAAAAACTAGCATGTGCAACATCATCGCTTTTTTCTGTGGCTTCTGAACGGTTCGATTATCAGCAAGCCATATTTCAGTTCGTAGGCAGTTCGCCGTTCACAATTTCCTGAAAAGTACTTTACCTTTCTTAATGGTGTGTACATACACGTACATACATACATGTATGTAATAATAATGGTGCTCGTGCGTCGTGCTACTGGAGACACGTCGAATGAAAGACGCGGCTGAATTTGTACCGCACATCGTCTGATTTAACTCCATTTAGTCTGTCAATCATTCGGAGAAATGTATATTAGCAGGCTCTGAAGCGTGTCGTTTCAACAACGGCGACTAAACGATCTTCGATGGTATGCAGTTCCAAGCGTCATAAAAATTAAACCAGGCTTTCCATCGAAGTCGTCGAATTATTCATAACCTACCGAACAAAGCTATTTCTACAAATGAAATATTCACGGGGACTATACAGGATTCTCAGTGAAATCCAACTACCAATGGTATCTACTCAGGCTTCGGTAACGTTACGAAGTAACGCTAATACCCTTGCATACGGACAAGTCGTTGGTGAAAAAATAAATCTGCAAATATTGGGTTCGTTGGGGAAAGAAAGCAGTCACCTGAGCCGCGGACAATCGACTATTGACAATGGTCCAGGCGATGGCGAATTTCGCGACCTACGGCACAAACGCAACGTTCCAACGTTACTAACCATCGATTGTCCGTATCCCGAGCGAGAGAAGTAACGAACAAACGTGGGAGAGACGCACAGCGAGAAATACAGAGAATGGGAAATTAACGAAGCTAGAAAAGAGGGAGACGGATCGGGTCGGCTCGACTCGGGTAATCGCAGGGCGAGCGTCAGAGTGGGAACGAGGGCTGAAACGAAAGGGCTAGGCTATCTCGGCTAGATGCCGCATTTCCATGACGGCGTCGATGAGCCGAGAACGATCGCGGCTATTCCATTTTCCATTCGAGTGGATCCGCTCGCTTAATCGATAGTTACAGCGCAGACACGCCCGGCGCTAGCTGCGATAACTCGGTCAGCGTAAGCACGAGACTCGACCAGGTCAGCGAGCCAGATGCAAACTCATTTCGCGACGTTATCGACGGTCGGCCAGACGCGATAGCGGTTATCAGTACCGTTTCGTGAGATTTAACGAGACACGCGGAAAGATCGCGCGGAACCGGAGGAATCGCGCGAGTCGTGCACTCCGAAATTATAAAAGGTTGCACGCTGTCTTTGTCTTTCTGTTATCTCGCGAGTACAACCTCCAAAACAAACGCGTGGAATTCGATTTTAAGATTAACGGTGATACGCTCGCGACGATCTTGATAATCGGTAGGATCGCGTCGATCCGTGGTCAAGTACAGTAATTAAAGGATTAATCGTACCAGCGGTAGGTATCAGATACGCGCCGTGCTCACGGCATTATCGTTCGTCCCACTTCCGCTTCGTTACACCTCCAACGGATCGAACCCCGTAGCATTTGTCAACCATATGAATAGCAACGCGTAAATAATTTACGCGGTCGAACGATTGATGTATATTACAGCTGATTCGATGTGTCGTGCTCTAAGGACGGACTCGTTCAGGTGGTCGACGAGGATCAACCAGGGGACAGATGGAATTTCTTTCGCGTGAATTTCGTAAAAGCATACACGTACGAATAGTTACGACGACCATTGCGATGAAAGCATTTGGAACGTCTTCGAGTTTTCAGAAATTGGTTAAACTTTGACAATTAAATAGGACATAAATTATGCGATGATTGAACGCGGAGCAAAAATAAGTCGCTTGATATTTGTTTCGCGCTGTTCCAGAGAAACGGAGACATTTTTCTGTGGATGAAATAGCATAAATTGCGGAAGTTGTTTGTTGCGAGATACGTCGATATTTTTATTGTTCGATCGAGAACGATACCGTTTAAAGATAGAGATGGCAAAATATTTAAAAGATTGGATTAAAAAGTGAGGAATTTCAGAAACAACGTCAGTTTGGAATTATTCGAGAATATTAAAGATTATCTCTTAACGCATATGTAGAGTGTAAATGGTTTGGTAGCTCTACATACAGTAGCGGTAGTGAAATTTATCGAGCTAATTTCGGCTAAATAGCCATTTCACTAACTCGCAACGCACAAAAATCAATGTTGCTACGATTAAACTCGGCCGATTAAACCCCTGTTTTCAACGCGAACTTTTAATTCCTTGGTACAGGATTAATCGCCAAACTTAAAAATCATTTTATCTAATTCAAGAAAAATAATATTTTGCATAAAAATACGTATTACGTTCGTCGATAATTTTTGTAAATCAGATGCTTAATATTTCTGTTATACTCTATTTGCACGTTTTGCTTGCGGAAGATGTAAAAAATATACGATACAGAATAAAGAATTGCTGGATGGAACAACGTATTAAGCCAATGGCTACGATTAGCGATCGGTTGACTGTAATAAACGAACGCGAATAGTTTTCAAATAGCAACAAAATAACGAGACGAGTAGATTGGTAACGAGAAATGAACTGAAAACGATCGAGCTTGGTACGTTCGATCGTATAACCGGTTAACTTACTAAAGTTATTGTAATCATCTATATATTTGATACCTGTCAACATATATTCGCATATTTTCGCAACGATGCTTTCTCGCATCTGCCATTTATAAATTTCGTTCGTGCATTGTACATTGAACACTGAACACAACGAATAATCAAACCGTGCACGTAGCATTTTAAAATTCGATAACTGTAAAGCAAAATAAAGGTCGTGAATTTTGATTATCGAATTGAAAATTAATAGTGGTAAATATTGGAATTTCTTACCAACGAATAACATAATGGGATCTGGTATAATAGGATACAAGATATCATTCCGAATTATAATTATGATAAACGAATCAGAGTGTAAACGAAATTCTTCGCGTATCCTCGCGTTAGAAATTCTTATCCTTATAATAGGAATATGATGCCTCCGTGATGGAAATGTTCGATTTTTAAGGGTTAGAACGACTGTATACTTAAAAATTCGAAAATATTCGTCTTCGTACGAATTCTATGAAAATTCATCGTAGTACGTGTAAAATCCGCTGCTCGTTCTAATTTACAGCTCAATTAAGTTCGATCTGTTAAAAAGAAACCGAAAAATTGATTATCAATTAACATAATGGATGCAAATTGATCGTTGTTTCCACTGGTAGAAAATATCGTGAGTTTCGCTAACGTGAATGGACGTGGTCTTTATTTACGGTTGGGCATCGGTTGATAATCGTTTAAATGGCGATTAAACGAAAACTCGTCGCCGGGGTTGTACGCGAATAAATTGAACGAGGGCGCGGCCGCACGCGGACGCATTCATTCGCGACCAAATTACATGCTCGTTCGCCGAATAATCGATGTTTCTAGTTGTCCATGACATCGTTAAAACGACACGTTTTGCTGATGCTCCGACGGAGAAATAATTGGCGCGCGAGAACGGTTCACGTTCAGCCGTATGAATTTATGAACAACCTAGCGGAGCGTTACAATGGCGCGCGGTTATTCTTACGCGCAGTCGCGATGTATTTTCGCAGCCAATTAAAATTATATCGCAGTAACAAGTCACATGTAACTGTCCGGTAAAATGAAATCGCACCCCGGCCTCCCAGGTGACGACGATAATGAAGGAAAATTTATTGAGATGAACGAGCGCGAACGTTCGCGGGAACACCGCGACAATCCCGCGTACGACGTGCTTCCAGCTTGATAACCAGTATCCTTTTAACAGTTATCTATCGCGAAGTTTCTCGAACACGACGGAGCCACGATGATATCAAGCCTTAATTCTTCTTCCTTCTTCTTCGCTCGCCTTTTCCTCCTCCCGCGAAATACGATTATCGACGGCCAAAAGGAAATTTATCTACGACAATGGATTATTACTGGCGGTTTTCAGCCAGTGTACCGTACAAATTTTGGAAACGTGGAATATTTGACGATTTAGTTAGAGGCACCGATCGCTTTTCCTTTAAATCGTCAAATGGAAATAAAAATAATCGTCCGATGAGAATACCCTGTGTCGAAAGACTAGACGACTACAAATTACAAAAAACGATCAGAAACCTATATATTCGTTCGTGTCCTCTCGCAAAACTATCCATAAGTCCGCGAAATTCGTTCGACGAACACGCGCCACTGAAACAAATCGCGTGTCTACGCCTGCTAATTAAAGCCATTGAAAAGGGCATCGTTCCTATAAATAATATCCAGTCGAAAGCTCTATATATAAAACGATAGAACGATTCGCTGCAAACATTTGCCTACGATTTGTTACGCTGCAACCCGTTCATCGTAAAACATCGTGGCTGTTTTGGATTTCAATCGTAACCGCCTGCAGCCTGCAACGAAACGTTGTTCGTGGATTAATACGATTTTCCCTGTCGTGGCCGTCAACATTGGTCGACAACGTGCACCAGTAACTATAGTCGTACCTGCACCTGTATCCGTACCTACCCGGTGCTCGTATCCATATCCGTGCCAGCACCCATACCAGCTTCCACAATCGCCTCCGCATCCGCCAACCTATCACGAAGCGACGCGATTACTTTTCAGTTTCAATCGCGACCACCCGAGGCTTGTTTTCATATCGATCGCTACCGATGCAGCCTTCGAACGCGTCCAGCAATATCGTCGTTACACTTTGACGCTTATGTTTGGCGTTACGACATCACTATGGTAACTTGATGTACCGTTCGACGTTATGTGTTTGCTTTTGCTTCGTTGGACGTATTCGAGTTCTATTCGCGAAACCTACGGATTTCCTGCGGTGTAGCCGGTTAATCGGCGAGAAACCTGCGGTACGTTATTTCGCAGTCAGTTACTCGAATGATCGATTAGGAAATCGTTAACATATGCACGCGTACGCGTATGTGAAACAGTGTAGGTTCTAAGGTGGTTCGTCGCTCGAAAATTGTTAAAGACGTGTCGTCCAAATGAAAGGAAATAAGAACAAAGGAAAGTATTCTGTCACTTTGCAATTAATGCCGATCAACGTTGCGTTTAGCAATATCGTACGATGTGAATTAGTACGAAGGGAAAAAGTAAATTCCTTGCGTCGAGCTTCTCTTATTTCAGAGTGATCTTCCTTGCGCTATTTTGAATACGCTATTTTGAAATAAAATATCGTATCGCTTGATCGATGCTCGACGTATAATATTTTACTCTGTGTATGGTCTTTCTTAATTTTATCGCACGAAGGATTCGAAAATACCTCATAAATCGAAGATAATGTACAAAAAGTTGTCTGAAAATGTAATTTAAATTCTCGAAATTCTCGAGTCACGAGACACGTGCTTTCACAAACTCAACCCGATTCGCATTTCAGATTCTCGCACATCTCCATCTACCTGATATCTTACATCAGTTATCGGAAGAAACGTGTAGAAAGAATATTTAAAGAATATTTAACTTACAAATAAATATAACGATATATTTTGTCGAACCTTTCACCAAATAAATTTAGTAATTTAATATATTACGCACGCGAACATAGTAATTAATAATTTCACATCGTATTTCCAGTAAATTCGTAACGATAAAATAATAAGAAATAATAACAGTTCGTCTATCGTTTTAAAACTCCATTTGTCCTGCCAGTCTCTCGTTTACATGATCGAGTTATACTCTGAGCGACCGTACTCTTCGAGAAAGATTTCCATAAAAATCCGCACGATCTGGTCAATACCCTTCCAATCCATAGGATCTGAGATACGGTAATCATGTGAATTTGTATGCGAGCCGAGGTACATGTGGATGCAAAATGTAAAGATTCGAAAGATTCTTTATGTTGGATCTACTGTATAAAAATCTCGTTTGCGCGCAATGACATTTCAGAAGCAAAAGAAAGAAGAGAAAACCACGTTGACACGAAAAAGGTAAAGGAAGATCGAAAAGATGCCAATTGATTTATACGGCCTTGTGTATAGTCCGCCATGTCGGTCAGTTCTACTACTGGCAAAAGCGATTGGAGTCCACTTGAACCTGAAAACGGTTTCCCCCATGAACGGAGAACATATGAAGCCTGATTTCCTAAAGGTCCGTTTGATTTTGTAATCATATAACGGTAGAATATTTTTGAGAAAGATTTCTCGCGAAATATATTAAAAATTGATGATTTACTATAACAAAAACGTAAATAATAGTTATGTTCGAAGCACTGCATCTATTTAGAACAAATAGAACAAATTGAAAATGTCTTACGGTTTCTGCCATAAAATTAAAGGAAATACGTATGTAGTATTAATAATATGAGTAACTAAATCATGGTTGACACCTAAATACTAATAATAGTAAGCTGATTTTATTTAATCGAAGAGTCATCTATATAATGTTATGTACTTCGATAGGATTTACATTCTCATCTTATCGATGAAACAAAGACGTTCGTTTTAATAATGCATGGCTTTCTTATTCGCCGTGTATTTACACAATTATTACGCTTTTTAGCTAAATCCTCAGCACGTGATACCGACGATAGACGATAACGGATTCATTCTGTGCGAAAGGTATGCAACGATTATTTATCATCCGCGTAAATTCGTTCGTAATGTCGTGTTTACAGTCGGCCAATTATGGGATATTTGGCGAGCAAGTACGCCAAAAATGACTCTTTGTACCCAAAAGATCCGAAAAAGAGAGGCATGGTGGACCAAATGCTATACTTTGACGCCGGCTCGCTTCACGAGAACATGATCAAATGCTACGTACGTATACTCTCTAATATTTTTATTGCCGTAATTATTCGTATCATATATATATATATATTACATCGTGAAATATTAGTATCCAGTAGCGTTACATGGAGCACACTCCCTGAACGAAGAAGACGTACAAGCCGTAGAAAAATCATGCGAATTGTTAAACACGTATCTGGAGAATAGAGAGTTCGTTGCCGGTGATACTCTTACCATCGCTGATTTTGCCATCCATACGACTATTTGCATTTTGTTGGTAAGTGTGTAGGCATTCGAAAAAGCATCACGTAATCGAACAATCGATTTACGTAATGAAAAATAGAATTAGATATATAGCGTGTATATCGATACTGGGGAAATGAAAACAAAAATGAAATTTGATATTTAAGTAACTGGCGAAAGAAAACCACGACCTCTTACCGATTGCTTTCTGGAGCAATAGCGAATTTCTACGTTGTAGAAAATGTACAAGTAACAAGTAAAGCAAAGAAAAAAAATGTCTCGACAAAAGAGACTCGCAGGGTTGAAAGTGACTCTTTGACATCAAACGGTTCGTTTCACGTTAATTGACGTTGAAGTTAGGATAAAAAGCAGCAAAAAAAGAAACATAATGCACTCTGTCACACGAGCTTTGATCGTTTAACAATACATCGAACTTTATCTTGATTCCCATTAAGCCGCTATAACAGAAAGTAGGTTATTCCGAGATTACGCTAAATTACAAATCTCATTGTAATTTATAACTTAGCAACAATTATAGGTAACGAAATACGTATAAATAACTTGAAAAGAATAGTTTTACTATTTACATTTTAATATTCAACGAAAACGTATGCTTCTTTGTGTAATGTAACTTTCAATTCCGTTAAATGATATTACGTGCCAATAATGTTTTCATTCGACAGAGTAGCGATTCTGTTTCAGTTGATAAATTCCGTCCGTTTTCATTTTCTTGCTCCGTCTAACTAGTCTGTAAAAAATATCGTAACTATCATTTTACGGAACGTTATTCTCGCTCGCTTTTAGACGTCTGCTCATAGAAATGGAAGTAGAAATGCGTTATATCGTAAACGTAGCTGGAACCGTACTAACAGTATACGGTCGATATTATAAAAAGGTTGAAAGATGAAATATCATCAACTGGGTGTAATATATTTTGTTGACAGTGCTTCGACTTCGATATTGGTCGATACGACAATGTGGCTGCCTGGTACAATCGTTGCAAGCAACTCCTGGATAAATTCGGTTTCGAGGATGTGCACGCCCCTGGGACAAAAATGTTTACCGAATTGTATCAGGCGAATTTAGGAAAATCTAGTTAACTCCGTGGTTGTAGAATACAATGATAGAACCGTGAACTCGATGCTCGTATACCGATGATCGAGATTAGACATGAAACCTATTCCATCGTTTCGTAAATCATCGTTTCGTTTAACGAGAACCTCGTCTCGTTAAGAATAATTTTCATCAAAAAAGGTATTAAAATCATCGATTATTTATTATAGCTTAAATTGAAAGACGAATATAATCAAGTAACGAGTATATCGATAAAATACTCCAATTTATTTTCCAATCCTCCCTTTCTTCTTATAACTTATAGTAAGCTATTAGAACTATAAACAAATTTGTTTGCGCCACACCAATTATTTTATATCTATCAATTACTATAAATACGTACAATAACGATAATTAAGATATATTACCGATAAATCAAACGCTACAATTTCATGATATCTATATCGTACAACGTAGCGAACGTTTCACCTGGTTGCCTTATATCATCTTTAACGCGCAACATCCATCAGTTATCGATTATCTCGTAACATATTATTCGCGTGCTTGTCATAACCTTTCCGAAATTTATTTATCTACTTGTCTGCAGCCTGATTTCAACAAACTATGCTCTATCAAATTCTATGATTAGCACGTGGAGTTGGAACTACGATTCGTCTTCGACAATCCTGAAATCCACGTGGAATCGAGACTCGTCTTCTGCGATTAGATAAACATATCTACTGACGTTTGTGGTATCGATCTTTCGATGACAAGACGATATTCGCGCGTCGTTTATAAAGACACTCCTCGCGACAACTGACTCGGTTAGATAGTTTGTAATTATGGCGATGAGCTGTTGAAAAGTACATAGTTAAATTTGCCTTGCGTGTTCTGGTACTTCTCCCAATACCTTTATATCTATTCCGATTATTTGTCGCAAATCAACCGACTGAAGTTTCCAGTACGGCAGCTAGAGAGTTTCGGTTCATTTCAACGGCTTTCGTTTCGTAGTAGAATCCGTTTATCGATCACGTCCAAATATTGTTTTCGGTGAAACACACGGTTCGATTAGGTAGACACTCGACGCGAAATTTAATCGACTCGTAGTGAAGGATCACTCGTCCTATGAAACGTACATCTACGCTACTGATTGCAACCGAACTGAATTCGCGAGTAAAGTTTACCGAATAAGCCGAATATTCATTTTAGAGAAACTTAGAAATTCTTTTCCTTTGAAATCACTCGCACAAATACATATATCAAATATATAAACAACAAATTAAACGTATACGATAATTAAACGTATAAGATAAGAGCAGTGATACGATAAGAGAAAATCACCCGTACAACAAGCCTATTTCCATTTACTGTTGAATAACGTCGAATAATCGCAATGACTTTGTGTTTTTTATCCAATATTTACATACATCAACCTTGAAGCTCGCGAATGTTTTGTTGATCGATGGTTTAGTCACCACCTCTTAGAAGTAACGCTAACAGTGAGAATGCACTTCTTTCCTCTTCTTTCTTTTCGGGAAATATTGACCGATGGATAATATGCTCAAATATTTTCCAGAATTTCCGTGACATAACGTACTAATTTTTGCTGAATTAAGCGAACAGAGGGAACGTGGATAAATCAATCGGAAAAAATAAAAACCAAATTATCCGAATCCCTTGAAAATCAAAGAGAGGTTCTATCGTCGTCTATTTTTTCATCTCTCTTTTTTCCCCCATCCACTGATTGTTTCGTCCTCGTTCGACTTCCGTACGCGATGTTTTTCACAGAGGCATGCGTTCGCCGGTCGTGCGTGAGACTACGTGCCAAGAATTACGCAACACGGACAATAATTTCGCTGGACGATACAACCATGATGCGGCAGAAACTGCGGAATCCCGGACCGAGTATGCCGGCTGAAAAACCCGTTGCGCTTCCGTTCCCGGAATTCCTGTTCGACGGTCCACGGCATTCTCCTGTTCCTGAATTTAATTAACTCACGGTCCATTTCGCGAATGCGGCCGCGCGGATCGCCCTCGAGGAATCATTGAAGGGAAGATAATGTTTTTACCGGCGAAATTGAGAACGCCTCGGAAGAAACTCGCGCCGCGCGCCGCACAGAAAATGAACCGCCTCCCAACGCAGTTCTGCTCTCTTCAGATACGGCTTTCTCCGCGCTTTTTGATCCGCCGTTATTGTTATTTCAGATTTTTAATTCGATCGATAGATCGATTGGCAAAGTTTCTCGCAACGGGAGGACATTTCTTTTTCGTATGCTTTTCGTCGATGGTTTGGATACTGCACGGCGAATTAAAAATTATAGAAAAATAATCGAATGTTGCCCCGTGTATATAACGTATAAATATACACAATTTTCTTCGAAAGGAAGCTTTATTCTGCAAAATTTTATTCTTTTCGATTCGTTTTATTTACGACGAATAACAATTTGCTCGATATTTCGTTCATACGGTGTTATTTAATGCGAAAATATTGCCGCACCTAACATAGTCGCGTTATATAGGAAAAGTTTGCAAAGTATTTTAATAACGATTCATTCTTGCTTTCGAAAGGGAAGCAAATATTTAAGAAATTACAAATGCATAGTTGCTCAACTTAATTTCACTCTATTAAGTGAAAAATCGAATTTTCATTATTTCCTTGACAACGTTAAAGCCTGCCTTCGTATTTAATTTAATCATACTGTTACGTAACAAGCGAATAATGAAATAATAACTGTGAAAGAATTAACGTTAATTGACAAAGAAAACTTTCGTTTATTAAATAGCATAGTTTATTAAATGACAATACCTAAAATAAAATTAATTTTCAATTCTAAAAGGATGTTCGATGTTGTAATACCGTGAATCGTCAGATAATAGTCGATTCATCCTCCCAATAATTAAACCAGATAGTGTAATATACTTAAATTCGTGGTAGTTTTTACTGGTTCGATGAAAAAAAAATACCAAAACTACTAAATAATTTCAATGTCAAATACCATATACCGGCATCACTCATTTTTTCAAAAGCGGAACAGATTTCATTCTGGAAACCTATTAACCGAGGACCGTACTACAATGGAAAAGCAGTAACGCTACGATACAATTGAACGTCGTAATTACAAATTTCTATTAAATATTTTCAACAACACGGAATATTCAGAAGCAAATTGAAACATTTTTATGCATCTCGTATGAAACAGGAAAGCGTTTGATCAAATATATTTATACAAGCAAATTAACTTGCGGAAATTCTAGATAGTAAAATCACTTTTGCTGTATAAATAAAGCAAAGTCAACGATCGCGATAAATAATTTTTACTTCTAAATATCTGAAAGTATCCGCGTTTTTTAATTGCTTTCAATATTGTTTCAACGTCAAAAATCACTAACAACGTTGTACAGTCGGCCGTTTATATGCGAATTGTTAACTAAAAATTTGATAATTCAATCGGTCAATTTCGGTCGATCGTTCGATATCGAATACAGCATATTCAATTTATCGCGGTGATATTGTTTGAAACAGGCTTGAAATTGCACGCGAAGCTTACGAATCTTTCGGAGGAAATTTTCCGTACGGCTCGATCTACGTGGATGAATTCAATTCTGCCGCGCTATTCGTAATTAATCCGCGTCTTCCAAAAGAGCGTTCCGCATTCCCGGTATGGCCGTAACCACAAATGATTAGAGCTACATTTCCGGTGGCGTGGACGTGCGCGGCGACGTTAAATCGAAGGATTTGCGGTCTTCTTGGATCTCGGTATTTCCACGATGCATGCATCGCGAGAATCAGGTAGGTAACGAAGGAAAAGTGGGTCAACCAGTTTACAAGCTCGTGATCGATTCTCCTAGCCCGTGACCACGCTCTGCCATTGTATTGTGTATCGAACTATTTTCTCAAAAACGAAGCAATCAATTTGTCGCATTGAGAATGTGCTCCAATCGTCTGCGAGCTTCACGGAACCCATTACGTACTGAAACGAATGAAATATTTATTTATACGCGCAAGATATTTAATGACACTTAAATATTAAATATCGTATATAAAATATATTAGAGGATTCGTTAGAGCGAATTCATTGTCAGCAACGACAAAATGTACATGGCGTTAATTTTATGTAACACGACTGTAATTTCCTGTCTATTTTTAAACAAACCATTTGCAAGTTTACGATTATATTCTTGTTTGTTACATTAAATATCGTTGTCAATGACATGACATGAGCTAGCTAATCTATATTTAATCGTAATAATTGCTCTGCAAAACCTGATAACATGTACCTACGTAACACCTATATGTATCAACTTTATCGTTAGAAAAACACTTCTAACGTTTGAGAATATTATAGAGCAAAGTATTTTTCTGTATAGAATGTTACGACATAATAATGCAGGATTTTAGATTCCTCGTTGTAAAGGCTTGTAAAATGAAATTCATTAACGATATATTATGTTGTATTTATATAATATATTTCTATTTATATCTCTATATTTACGTATATTTTGTAGTATCGAATTCAAATACTTGAAAATGTTATGTATTAAAAATTTGTCTTTTTCTCTGAACATCTATTAGGTTGTCCTAAAAGTTGCTTTCGTTTTAGAAGAAAATAATAGATGCACAACATTTTTTGTTTTAATGAAAACGAAACGTGCCCTACGATAGCCAGAAGACGATCGACGACATTTGATAGATTAGATTTCACGTTTGTGTCGACGTAGCCAGATAAAGCAGCCAGATAAAGCAGATTTGCAGATAGCGAAAGACATTTTTGGGACAACCTAATATAATCGCTTTACTTTAGGTTTAGTTATTTCTTTATTTTTGAAACCTTCGAGTTTGCGTTCAAGGCTGAACAGAAGTACTTTCACCTCGAGCGACCAACTTTATTTGAAATACTTTTGAAATACTCCTGAGGAATATTTCTCATTATGTTTCGCAAAATAAAGCCGAACAGCGTGATAGAATTTTAAAAAGCTAAGTTTATTACGGAAGAAGGATTTGATTCGTAAAACAATCCTTTACGTTACATAGGATTGCATCGTTGCATTAGGCAGAGAAATACTAGATTATTGCAAAGTCATCCGGTGTATGAATAAGAGCAAATGAAACAATAATTACATCGCCAAGTAAAATGACATTACATTTTATATCCCTGTTTATCCTTGAAATGAAAACGAAAATGTATTCTGTAAGCAAATGTAACAATTCATGCAATATCAAAAAACTTTTAATAATAAATCAATATCACATTAATCGTAAAAGTTTACGGATAAAAGTTACATATTTTTCTTGATAATGTAATTCTTGATAATTAATTCTTGGCAACACATTCTATTCAATATGCTAGTTTCAGGACTATTATTATTTTCTCACGATGAGATAAGAATATTTTTATCTATTTTATAATCGCCCAACTTCTTCAAACGCTTTCTAAATAAATTTTCTTAAATACTTCGAACAGCTTCTAACAGTGTATCGTTTATTTCGGTCTGTCCGGTACATACCAAATTCTAACGAAATCCAACGATCTGAAAGTGCGACAAATATCGAAGAGGAAAAGCAAAGGAGGTGATACCTCCATACTCGTAACAAGTCGAAACCGGTTGAGCCTGCGCAGCGCTCTCCTATTCGCTACTTGAAAAGGGGGACATATGGTAGATACGCTGGCATTTATAAAGAGACTGGAGAGCTAACTCCTTTACATAGCTCGCAATTATCTGGTAGTATACCATTGGAAAACTCGTATTTGAATTTACTTTACTCGTCTTCGTTTATCTGCCACATATCATCCTTGTTTTCGTCGTCCGAAGATCCGACTATAACCGGTACGAAGTTTCATGGATAGTGCTTTCAGTTTTTGATTTAACGTTGATCTTAATTATCGATTGTGTTTTTGCCGAATAAGGTAGAATCCCATCGTTGTATAGCTATTGCTTGAGAGTGAAGTTCGATATGTCATTTTGCAACACGATTATCGATTTGGTGCATGGTGGAGATAACCAGACAAGGAGTGTTTACTTCAAGTGTGCCTGTAATCCTTTAAAACTGTGAACGAATAATACAGAGAAAATATTTAATCTTGTAGCGATAAAAAGTTGATCCATAACGCAACTTGTTTGGCGCAACAGGCATGCCATATATGCTTGGCTGTTTTTAAGTTGATAGATCCAATGTTTTTAAACGTAACGTATTAATAAGTTAAACCAATGTATTACGTTACATTTTTCACGCTATATTAATATATTTCTGTACGCTAATTTATATATATTATATATATAGCAAACGTAACTTTGTACTTATATAAAGATATAGATTCTTTGGAAAATACTGGCACATTTGAATAAACATCGATATAAAAATTACTTTACGACTGTATCGAATAAATATAAAGTGATATAGTTACTAGGCTTTTTTATATTAACTAGTGTATAGCAGTAAGGAGTTCATTGAAGACGCGATGAACCGGCTATTGCATGATGGAAAGTTATTTAGTATTTCCGCTGACCTAAATAACTATCATGCGTAACACTGAGATAGAAAGAAACTTCGTGGGACGGTACAGAGGCAAAGGAATTATTAATCTCAGTGGCCTCCACCATTTTCGCCCAATACGGTGTTTAACTTTGAGATTGTATTGAAAAACAACTAATCGGCATTCCTTCGGGGTACTTCCTTCTATCTCCGCACTGTACTCTTTTCCCCTCTTAATCGTTACGATCTCAATACTGAGTCATGCCATTGTTATGTGCACAAATACGTGGATACACGTATACACGTAACTTTCCATCCATGTACGATATACAGCATGTCCAATTTATCTCGAACCGCTGAAATATCTCGAAAAAAACACGAGGATACAAAAAGATATTTCAAAAAAAAATTGCACAGCGTTGAGGAGGACATACTATACTCTTGTGTATTTAATCTTGCGGTAACCTTGAGAGTGGCATTACAATTTTATTACGTATTCTTGTAGCTGACGTTTGTAGCAAACGTTTTCAAAATACCATAAACCCGTATCGTTCGCGCCATCCGTTATCGAGATACGAACTTTAAAATCCGATGTGTCGCCGGGATTAGCGTTATCCATAGAGAGATGTCAAGGTTATCGTAAGGTCAAGTACACGAGAGTGTACTATATCCTCCACGATATCGAGCAATATTTTTCTGAAACGTTTTTTCGTATGATTCGCGTTCACTGTATATTATATCTATATTCACTGTATCTATAAATCGTATCGTTAAAATTTTTCTTCTGTCGCACGTCTGTTGAATAGTCGAAACGATCACATATTTCCTTATTTAAATTAACGCATAATCATTTCGCAATAAGTAAATAAATTTATTTCTAGTTTTAATATTATAATATGATTTTATAATTGTTTAAGTAATAATCAGTCTAAATTTTATTTCTATGTTTAATTCTATACGTCAGTTCGAATCGAAGTCAGCGAGTTTCTTAAATGACGCATTACATACCGTTACAGAAATTAAAATGCCAATTGATTTTTATCAACTTCCTGGAAGCGCTCCGTGCCGTGCCGTTGCATTGGCAGCTGCCGCGCTTGGTATCGAAATGAATTTTAAGGAAGTTGCTTTAATGAACGGAGATAACTTAAAACCAGAATATTTGAAGGTACGTGTAATTGATATAAGCTAAACATAACTCTATTACACTTGTATCGAATTCTATTAAAGCAAGAAATTAATATCTTGTATCAAATACTCGAATATTTTATTACATTTATATTTACTTGTAATATTTTTGGTAATATATTTGATGTCTCCTTATGTACAGATGAACCCACAGCACACGATACCTACAATCGATGATAATGGTTTCTACTTGTGGGAAAGGTGAAATTGATTGATATATTATATTATGAATACTTCTTTAATTTCAAAGAATCTCGTTCTTTTTTCTCAATACGATGATCTATCGTTTGTATGCTATTATATAAATATACCTGCACCTAAATACCCATACGATTACAGTACGTACGATCAGGCGAAAATTATTCGGATAACAGACTAGCAGGAATTTAATAAATTGATCATTAACTAACATTTCGTTCCAAGAAATAGAATCCTATTATCTCTAACTAATAAGCTCTAACGCTATTTTGTAATTCTGTTGCGATTGTGTCTTTCCTTTCGGTAGATTTGCACTTTCTGTCTTACAAGTCTGTGTTACAGTTTTCACGTATGGAGTATTCCAGTACTCTAATACGAACGAACGATGATAATAATTAAGAAGATCAGGAATAAAAACGTATAGACGTTTTGTACATTCTTTTTCTTTCAGTCGGGCTATTATGACATACCTGGTAAATCAATATGGTAAGAATGACTCCTTATATCCAAAGGATCCGAAGAAACGCGCGATCGTTGACCAAAGGTTGTATTTCGACGCCTGCACTCTGTATAAATCTTTCGCAGACTATTACGTAAGTTTAAAGCCATTTAGTGACTTTTTATGGCGCATTGAAAGGAATTTCTATGTTACATGACGTTGCTAGATTTTTTTAAATAAAAAACTAACTTAATAGATTCTTACATATTTCATTATGCGTGGTATTCGTAAATAATTTCTTTTATTCTTATAAAAGTAGACAATTTAGGTGATATATACATGATTTTCTCGTCGAATCGTTTAAAACCACTATTTAATCTTTTATTTTAGAACGTGTATGAAGCGAATAATTAATTAGCGACCTTAACATTTTTCATTAGTATCCTATAATCTTCGCCAAAGCCCCTAAAGATCAAGCGAAATACGAAGCTGTTGGCACAGCCATGTCTTTCCTTAATACATTCCTCGAAGGACAAGACTACGTGGCAGGAGAGAACATGACTCTTGCTGACCTGTCCATTGTGGCCACCGTGTCCACGATAGAGGTAATTTCCTTGAAAATATTATCTTATCAAAATATATGTTATGTTACATCGATAATAATATGACAGTAACGCCACTATCAAGAGACTTAGAAAAAAGTCATAAAAAAGAGTTTTAGAGAACTCTTTTATATAAAGTCACATTTATTCGTTACATCATTTTAACAACAGGCCACGGACTACAATCTCAGCAAATATAAAAATGTGACCAAATGGTATGCAAAGATCAAGTCGGAAGCTCCAAAATACGAGGAGTACAACAACGCAGGCATAAAGGCATTCAAGGATTTGGTGCATAACATGACGAAAAAGTGAAAAGCGAAACGCAATAACAATATTCGAAACCATGATTTCTTTTATGTGAATTCTATATGAATAAATTTTTTATCGTTCCCTTTTACAGAGAGGAATTCTGCTTACGTATAATTATAGAGTCTAAATGATACATATATAATTGCCTTATATATACTGTTATTGTTTTATATTTTGCAAAAGTTGTATTTATTATTATTAGTACCGTCAAAAAATGTCTCGACATTATCAATTCCGTCAACTCCAACTTCGCTCAATTATCAGAAGCGCTTCACACGAGATCATCGTCCACCCAACTAATTTAATTGTCAGATCGGTAATTAACGTAAACGTAAATAAGAATGTTGGGCCGAAGTCACGCAGCCTTTCGTTACGACTGAAATTTTTCTTAGAACTCGTTCATTTTCTCGACACCATTCGAAAACAATTTGTACGTGGCGTTACTCGTTCATCGTCGAAAGCAATCGACCAATGACACCAGCATGGCATCATCAGCAGTCAACGTGTTACAAATGGAAACTTTACGAGTGAATAAGCACCAGCCAATATTCGATCGTTTTAACGAATATTATTTCACACATGAATATTTTCCTTCAGCGTATTTACAAGCGAGAAATCGAATTCTGAGTTAATGCTCGTTCACACTCGTTCATGCTCGCGATACTGCCCACGTTTGTTCGTTCATGTTCGTTCATGCTTGTCCGCGTTGTTCGTCAAATGTAGATCCGGCTCAGAATGCTCGTAAATGCTATTGCGGAGTCGTTATAGCAGCACATCGACGCGTATACACTATCGAACCTATGTTTCCCCTGAAATTCTAAAAATTGGCAAACATTAAGTTCCAAAAATATTAATACATTGCATATTCATATCGCCATATGTGTATACTGAATTTTACATAGTTTCATTTTAGTTTTCCTACGAATTGAGGTAACCAACAACATCGTTACGTATCTAATTCTGTTTAATTTGACTGTCTCCTACGGTGACGTTGTTTTAATATAGAAACGAACGAAAGAAATAATTCTACGTGAAAAATGAAATAAAAAATATATCGCAAATTTTGAGAATTAAAAACACGTTGTAATAGTTGTCAGCTTGACGTTCACATACGGTGAAAAAGAACTGTTTCGAACCCATTTAAGGTAAAATTACCATTACCACGCACGATACAGTAAATAGTGGAATCAGCATCAAATACGTATTAATGAACCTTGTAATTATAGTAGCCACTTGCTGTTCGCAGTGCGACCAATTTACTTCAGCAATGACCATCCTTTTGATTCGATGTTCATTTGCTAATTATCCTCGACCTCGGTTTCACGTACGTTTTAATTACACTGCAATGATCGGTAAAACACTTTCATCGATAGTTGCTTTTCTTTTTGCTATAGCCAAACGGGAAAGATCTTTTCGTTTCCACGAGAAAACTTTGAGTCCTATCGTAAAACATCCCCTAATGAATAAAATAAAAATATCATTAAACAAGAATAAATACTTTCAATAGTTTTAGAAGGAAATGATATTTACATAAAAGTGTGATCATTTGTGATTGCTTCTAAGTTAAAACAATTTATTTAAGTATGTATTACGCGGTCGTTGAATCCGCATTGATTATAACTGAACCAGGGATTTTTATACAAATTTATATTTTTACGAACACAAGTAAAGAAATAGAACTTAAATAGAGACTCGTTTTGCTTATTAAAGATTATAACGAGTACTTTACTTTCCGTATTTCCGATATTTTATATAATTAAACATATTCTATACACTTTTGTCTCTTTAACGAATACTTTTAGTGTGTAGATACTTTCTACAGCCATTACATACATGTACATACATATATTATTATATGTATATGTACATCGAATGAGTCAGCGCACAAGCTCTACTCGCAATCAATTCACCTGTACGAATAAGATAAAGCATATTCATACCTTTCCTAACGTTCACAAGGAACGATCGCACTAATATCTCTCGAGACAGTGATAATAATTATTAAAAAGGAATTTGATACCACACGCCAGTTGTAAAATTATTACTATTACGAAAAGGTAGCAATTATTTCTTTGCATGTTCGTGATCGTGTTCACTGCTTCGTATACCGATTATAAAGGGCACCAAGATTTATTGATAAATTAAAATTTGTTTATTTGTTAGATTTATTTCTAAATTAAGAAACTCTCGACAAGTAAGAAGTATGGTTTTGAATTTATCGTATACATATGCCCAATTCTCATTTTTAGATAGTTCAATGAATCGCCTTCTTTACGTTGTTTGTACGTACGCTTGAACTGTTTCGCGTGTATCGATTGCTTGTTAATGGCGCACGCACGTAGCAGTACTTTACTACACATGTAGTTCCAGATCACGTATATATAGGTTGGTCGTATGAAAAATAGTTGTCTATCGATTACATCGATTGAAAACAAAACTGTGGCAATACGCTTGAATCGGCCAAGAGATGAAACCCTTACTTGCCGCGCGCTTCCGCGCGTGTTGCGCTTTGGAAACGGTTCCCATCGAATTTCAGTTCGGCAATCTCGCCATCGCTCGTTCCATTCGTCGTAAGAGCAAACGAATTCTTTCCTCTTTCCAATTTTTTATCGCTCTTTTCTGTTTTGTTTCTCTTTTATACCTTTTTTCGATGCAAATTCTCGATCTTTATTGCACTTCAACTAAAACCGAATATTCATGGTGCAAACATTGGAAAATCTCACAATAACTCTTGGCATTGTTCAACAATGACGAAAAGAATGTGCCATAGGACGTATTAAATGCGAAGTAAGGTACACAGGATAGTTCTGTAACTTTCGTATGTGTGTATATTGATTTAGTTAGCGATATTGATTCTATCGAAAATCGTTGTGAACGAAACCGGCGCCGCTGAAAAAAAGGGGCGTGTAATGGAATATTTCAATACTTTTCACTGACGGTCTCGAAAGTTTTAAAGTTGCAACGAAATATTTTTTCGATAACGTTGAAACGATACTTCACTAGCATGTGATACGCGGCAAATGTTTAATTGCATTGAGCGGCAAGTCACAAGCTACACGTGTGTTTAAAATGTTCAACCAGTTAATTATTGTTAATGATTTCTATCTATCCTTTGCGAGGAATTATATTATACTTTCAGTCATACTGCGTGCTACCATCGTGAATTTTAATTACATGGTAATTGATGTTGAAATATATTCTTTTAGTTAACAAGCAATCATGTCAGTGGATCTGTATTACACGCCAATGAGTTCACCTTGCAGAGCGGTTCTCTTGACTGCCGAGGCCATTGGTATTACTTTAAATTTAATAGAAATCAATTTATTTGAAGGCGAGCATCTAAAGCCAGAATTTGAACAGGTCAGCGTGCTTAAATATGTCTTGTGTTATCTATTCTTTACGAAGTTTACTATATTGCATATTATTGTAACATTTCATCTCTTCTAGTTCATCCTCGGAAATGTACTGTTCATAATTTAGATAAATTTTCATATTTTCGGAGCAAATAACATATCTATATTGGTATATTTCCATGAAGTTAATCCATAACATAAAGAAATACATTTTATACATTCAATTGGCAGTCGATTGTGATAGCATGTCGAATGTGGTCAACATAAAACCGCAAAAGGTTAAAAATCTTAAATAAATATCAAGAGTCATTTACGTAATAATGTCAATTGAAATATTATTATTATCAATACACTATATTACACGGACCTATCAAATTAATAATGTACGGTCAACGAAACATTATACGCTTCCTCGATTATACAGCATTCGCAACAGTTAACTGAAAGTAATTAATTAGAGGACTGCGTTTATTCTGTTTTATTTCGTTCTTCGATATTTCGCTATTCGTTTTATTCGATACCTACACAGTATGTGTTAAAATGAAATTTTACAGTAATGCGTAAAATAACATATGGCGATTATATTCCTATTATAGCTGAATCCACAGAAAACTGTCCCGTTTCTTGTAGACGGCGATTACAAACTATCTGAAAGGTTTGTAATTAATTAATACGCAATGTGTATCATTTTCGTTGCTTATCATCCTTTAATCTCTTTCAATAAACGATTGCAGTCGAGCCATCATGTCATATTTAGTTGATCAATATGGTAAAAACATTCGTCTAAATCCGCAAACACCGGCTGGTCGAGCATTGGTCAATCATCGATTACATTTTGATATTGGTACGTTGTATCGGGGCATGAAAAATTATTATGTAAGTTATTCAAAATTAAACCACTTTTATATCTTTCTTGTGTTTTCTTTCTTTTTGAAATAGGAGAAGTAAGGTGAGAATATAAAATAAATGATTATATCCTGAAACCGAACGAACTTGTTACAGTATCCAGTTGTGTTTAGAGGGGCAAATTACAATCCAGAATATTACAAGGTACTCGAAGGCGCGTTTGATGTCCTCAATAAATTTCTAAATGGGCAAGATTACGTCGCTGGACGCAATTTGACCATCGCCGATCTCGCATTGGCAGCCACTGTATCAACATCGGAGGTATACACATACATCATGAGAAAAAGGGAACATTATTTGGAGATTTAAATGATGGTTACTGATCGTAGGTTTTCGGTTTCGAGGTGGAGAAATACGTGAATGTTGCTAAATGGATGGAGAGAATAAAATCATCCGCGCCAGGTTATCGTAAAGCCAATGGTGAAGGATTAGAAATAATGAAAAAATTGGCCGATAATGCAAAAAAGTAGTAATCTATGCCACTACTGATATATTGGCATGTTATTTGTTAAATTTAGTAAAATTGTAGAAAGTAGAAAGTAATAAAGTAAGCCTTCCTTAGAAATACATTGAGACTTTATGATCACTCTGTATTTATCCATTTAAGGAGAGAAATAATCATTTAAGGACTTTACGATATCGACCAACTCTTTATACATATTTTATCTATCTATCGATACATATATGAGAAGTATTTTATCTAACTTTATTAAAATTTTTCCTAAACTAAATTTTTCCAAAATGTTTCCTACGACAGTAGTATATTACTGTTGAGACCGACCAACCTACACATCATAAATTATATTTATAACGATATTATACAATATATTTATACAAATATTATATAAAAAATATGTATTTCATTAGGTATCCTTTTTTGCTCTTTCCCCAAATATAGCGGTACCAACTCTAATATTAGTACTTCCCAACTCTACCTGCATAAAGATAATGTCATATTTTAATACGTGTCTGACATTTTTAAGAAAGTATAACAATTTCTAATAAAATTACCGCATGTTCATAATCATTTGACATTCCCATTGATAACTCTATCTTATTTAAATCAATACCCAATTCTTTTGAAACTTTTTCTCTACATTCTTTCAGACACAAAAAATCAGGATTTGGTCCTTTAGCGAGATCATGTCCAAACGTGCCTATTGTCATAAGACCTACAAATTCTAAACTTGTACAGTTATCGATAATATGCTGAACAAGAGTACAAACATCTGTGATTTCACAACCACTCTTTTCTGAAAATGTAAATTTATAATATATTTAACTTACTAAATTATAAAATCAGAATAATCCTAATAACTAGAAGCCAAGACATAGCTTAAATTTATTTGAACTTACTTATTTGAAGATGAAACAAAAATTTTGCATGAATTTCATATTTTTAAGGTCGTATAAATATTATGTTAGGAAGATTGAATATAATAAAACATGCAATATTTTTGTTCATAATATTTTCATATAGAAATATACACAATAATCGTAACCAATTACTAGAATTACAATACGTAATACCTTGTTCGTTGCTAGTATTCACCTGTACCATTATTTTTAATTTCAAATTTTCATGTACTCTAATTTTAGACCAAGACGTATTTAATGCTGATGCAAGTTTTTCATTATCTATTGTTTCAATAATATACAAATTTGGAGTAGTTAATAATTTGTTTATTTTATTACGTTGAAGATGGCCAATAAAATGCCAACGTATATCTGTACATGTTTCTAAAATACTTGAGTGATTTCCTTTTTCAACTAATTCATTGACATAATTTTCTCCAAAATGTCTTTGACCAGCTTTATACGCATCCACAATTAATTCAACTGATTTCAATTTACTCACAGCTACTAAACGTGGCTCAAAATACTTGTATTCCTGTGAAAAGGAGGTTAAATATACAAATTATTACTATTAAAACATATCTCTAGTGTTTTATGTTTATATTTTTATTTAATCTATTTACATAATTCCAAAATAATTATCATTATATAAATTTATATAATATTTATAACATACGGGTAGCCTTCTAGCAGAAGCAGCAATAATTTTATCTTGCACTACTTTTAAATTCGTTACCAATTCGGCCATTTTGACTACTTTTTAAACTTTTTTTATGACATTTTTTATCACTACGAATAAATTAAGATGATATTATACTATTATATGATACTTAAATAATACTTTATCTATGGTTTTTAATACATATAATAAATATGTATTACACATTTTATTTAAAAGAACTGTTCCGACTAAGATAAAACAAATTTGTTGTTAAATTACTGTGTGTAGCATTATAAGAAACCATAATCAGTGTTATAATCCATATTCAACATTACAGGTTAAACCGCAGCGGTAATTATATGTTATGACAGCAAGAAAATTTAGAAAACAATTAATAAATGTAATATAACGATATGACTTTTTCCTTTGTTTCTATTTAAATTCTAAAATGAAACACAATATATTTGGCAATTAAGGCAAGCCTATAAATTCTACATAAATTTATCAATAAATGAAATGTATTGTTCACTTTTTCCTTTAAGGAACAATAGAAATATTTTAATTAATTGTTTTTAATACTGAAAATTAATAGACCAGATTTTGGTGAACATTATTACGTAACCTAGATGCCGCTGATATGTGGGAAAAGTTTGTATATTAGACTTATATAAGCTGATGTAAATAGGTATAGTTATACCCATTGTCTATTATAAAGTTACTTATTATATTTATACGACTATATAACTATAGTATATACATACATAAATATAATATTATATATTATATTTATACGACTATATAACATAGTATATAACTATAGTATATACATACATATGTGGATATGTGTACTATAGTTTTATACGAATACATGAAGTTCAATTTTCAATGCGAAGAAAATTATTCTTAGTCCGCGCATAGCTAGAACCAGATTGCATCTGTATAGTATATATCATATATATATATATATATAGTATACCGTGAAAAGATCGATTGCACGAAGTGAAAGCAATTATTGAAATTTCAACATGACATTCCTGAAAACTATACAACCAGGTAAATTTAACAAAACTATTTTCTGTTTCCTAATACGATTTAATTGATTCTTTTTCTATCAAATGTAATATACAAATATCATATAACCTATAAAATTATTATTTTGTCTTAATTACATATTTGATTTTATGAAAGTATGCTTTTTACAGGTTTAAAATTATTTCAAACTTCAACGAAAATCTTAAATGTACCTGTACGAACTAAATATTATTTTGTTTCCCCGGAGAGCGCAAAGTTTGTTGATAATGCAACAAACAGAACAATGCTTCTAGAAATCGTGCGTGGTATTGGAATTACACTTTCTAACTTCTTTAGTGAACCTGTAACAATAAACTATCCTTTTGAAAAGGGTCCCTTAAGTCCAAGATTCAGAGGTGAACATGCATTAAGAAGGTATTGGTATAAAGCTTTTTATATCAAGAGTACATAAAATTTGTACTGAAGAAAACATAATAAATTTATTCTAATAGATATCCTTCAGGTGAAGAAAGATGTATTGCATGCAAATTATGTGAAGCAATTTGTCCAGCACAAGCGATCACTATTGAAGCAGAGGAAAGAGCAGATGGATCCCGCCGTACAACAAGATATGACATAGACATGACAAAATGTATATATTGTGGATTCTGTCAAGAAGCTTGTCCAGTGGATGCAATCGTGGAGGTAACGATTAATACATAAGTATATATAGTAGTGCTTGTTTAAATTCAAATAGAGCTATTTTGTCTAAATTCAAATAAGCCAGCCTTACTTAGTGTAATTTAAATTTCAGTATCAATTTAATGTAATCCAAATCTAATGCAAAGAGAATAAATAGACGTAATAAGAGTAATATATTAATTTCTAAGTGTCAATCTATCATAAAATGTAAACAATTCTATGTAGATATACGGTAATACCTATTACATACGATTTATATTTACCATATGAATTATTTTTAGGGTCCAAACTTTGAATTTTCAACAGAAACACATGAAGAGTTATTGTACAATAAAGAAAAATTGCTGAATAACGGAGACAGGTGGGAATCAGAAATTGCTAGTAATATTTATGCAGATCATTTGTATCGCTAAATAAATTGTAAAATTTAGTGAAATGTAGTAATAATTAGTAGTAATAATAGAAGATGTCTATTATGTGTGAGCTATTTTATCAATAAAATGCTCGCTATATATGTGTGTGTATATATATATATATATATATATATATATATCCTATATATTGTTAATTTTATTGCAAAAGAAGTAGTAATAATGAGACACTACTGATGCTACTTTTCCTTAGCATATACTTACCATATAAATGAATTTAATAACTGCGTTTTTTCCTTTCTATATATTGGTCACGTTACTTCATTTAAATCAATAAGAAACGAAATATTTATGTAAATAAATCACGTTATAAAATCATATGAATATCAATTATATTTGATGTTAATGAACAATGACTTAAAATATTATAATTTTCCATGTCTTCATATAAATTTTACACATTAAGCATCTCATTACTAACGAAAATTTTGCATATTATTACCTGTTCTTTTTATTAGTTTCTATACGTTTATTATTTACAAACATGTTTTAATCATTTTTAATATGTTTTCGTATTTATAATATTCTCCCCTAATTTTCCCCTAAAAAATACCTTGAATAATCTTCTTACAGTAATAATATAAATTACAAACTGTTATTCATATACATATATATATTCAGAATAAAAATGTATAACTCTACACTCATTATTTATAAAGGTATGGTTCTCATAACATTAAATTTTTAGTTTATCACATGAATGAAAAAATACCAACTAGTTAAAAATACAATTTGTACTTATCTCTCCGAAAATATCACAAAATATTTTGAAATCATTCAGTTTTATTTAAGTTTTATTAAAATATAATAAAAATATATTAATGAGATATGTAGGATATGAAAACAATTTATTTTATCAATACTTTCCAAATAGAAAAAATTCAATGTAAATAAAAAATTTTCTTCAACAGCAATTTTAACTCTTCTAAGACTAAAAACATTGTATCTTTCATTTATATGTTTCTTATTCTCAAAATATTTTTAAATTACAAGTAATATTACATTCATTCCATAAATATAAATGCATTACAATGAAAAGTGAAAATGTCATAAAAAATGAGTGACAATATATAGTTAGAATATAAATCAATATCGGATCTATCGAAAAAACTGAGTAATTTCTATGAAATCACGAAAAATCACTACTATTTATTCACAAACCACCGATGGATATGAACTTTTTAGATCTGTTCTGCAATCATATGTATTATTAACTATATGTATATATTTCTGACTTTATGGTTGGAAAGCTAATCATAAGATTAGCTTTTTGTAACTTTAGTATAAAAAACTAATAATTGAAAGCTCTTTTTTTGGTACTTGAACATAATTTATACTACTTATCTACTCAATTATGATAGATAGTACTGAAAGATGCTAATAAGAGAATGTATTTGTCAACTAAGAATATTTAAAATAATTATATTTAAATGTTTATAGGAATAATGCATATCTCAAACAGTTTTATACTACATTGGAACTGATTAGAATCCTAAATCATTTACATTATTGAGTATAATATTATTAACATCATAAATCCTAGGAAGAGTTCTGATATTAGAAATTATGACTGTAATAGTGAAAGTAAAATGCTCATAATATGTATCATACATAATATGCCCATAATTTATACTACATAATGTATAAAAATCCCCCCTAAGATATACATATGTGTATGTATATCGTTAAATACATACACACATACATGTGTAATATAGATATATGTGTGTGTGTGTCAAAAATGTTTTGTAATATATATACATATATACATATATATTACGAAACATTTTTCACATTTACAAGCATCCTAGAAAATTAGAATTAAAAAAATTAAATTTATATACTTCATCCTTCACGATTTATTCATATTGCAAAAGAGAAATTGTGCACTTAAAAATTCGGCCACAATATTATTATTATTATTTTTAGTACCTTAATTATACTGCACTTTAATAGCAACTTTATCTGTACGTAGTTTTTTAATTGATTTTATGTTTACATTGTATATCCTATATTCAATAACTTTTAATCAGTACATTCTTTAGTTCGTTTACGATGATAATTCCTTGCTAACGCATGAATAATTGTTACTAAAAAGTAACATATCATCAACATTACAAATTTATCAAATAACCATGAAATTGTTGTTGCTCCATCCTGAAAACAAAATAAATATTTAGAAATGTGTAAATACATTGCTCACAATAAATTAAGATCATACCATCGACGTTTTATCATGCAATTTTTCTTTCTGTTGAATAAGATACTTTTTCAATGGCTCTTGAAATTTGGAACCAATAAATGGTACAATTGCCAGCAGTTTTATGAATTTATCTAAAAGTTCTTCATTGAAAGCTATAATTACTGCAAGTTGTTGAATATGCATTTTTATAATCGCCTTTCCTATAAGTGTAGCTCCAAAAAATGTCCAAAATGGAATTAAGTAATGACCACATGTCAAGCCAGCAAGATCAAACAATGGATTGGGGATCTAAAAAAGATTTTTGTGTAAAAAATATATTGTAAATGTTTAATTTAATTTTAATAAAATTCGAAGATTATATAAAAATATTTTCTAAAAATATATAAAAATAAAACTTTTCCAATATAATAATAATAATAATAATAATAATAATAATAATAATAATAACAATAACAATAATATTATTATTATTATTATAATTATAATATAATTTTCTAATATAATAATATTTCTATATAAATAAAATTAATCTTTAATATTTAGAAAATAATTTAACTTACTGAAGCACAAGCAAGAATTCCCCAGAATCCAGCTTTTTGCACAAAATGTTTCATAATTAGCTTTAATCGAATTAATAATGAAACATTTTCTCCATTTTCTAAAGCTTCTAAAGCTTCTAATTCTTTTAAATCTTCTTGATCAAATTCTTCATTTCTATTATTTTGTCTGCTAGTTCGAGCTGCCCTAGCCATAAAATATGGTGGTAGTTCACCAAGTGCAGTACCAGCACCCCAAAGCATAGCTTCTATGCGTACTTTTCTCATGATATTTAATATTCCTGCTGTCCACATTGGATCAATTGTTGTTGGACATATTATTTGATCAGGATATGGTGGTTCAGGAAAATTGAGAGCGCCACATTCATATGCAGCCATTGTGACAGCTGCTATATGTGGTCCTAGATACAGTACAAAAGTGTGTAAACCTGTACCAAGACCTACACTGGAAAGGACACCTAAACCTATCCAATATAACCACCAAATTATTTTTGTCTCCCATGCTTTCAATATCTGAAAATGTACAAATATTTGATGACTTTAAATATTAAGAAAAACAAAGATGAAAGACTAATATGCAAAATTTTTATATAATAATTTACTCTACTTTAATCATAGAACTTACCTGTTGATGTGGACCAGAAATTCTACTCAATATCAGAAATAATGTAATTATTGATATTATGCTCCATACTGTCTTTTTGTAATGCAATGCCTTTCCCCCTAAGCTAAATATATTATTAAAAAGTTCTCGGAAAAAATAATTCAATGTGGTAATTGGATGCTGCCACAAAGTTAAATGTTCAGAATCTAAATATAATTCATTGTCCAAATTATTTAAATCTCCTGAAAATGGTGCAGATGATTTTTTCTCTTCTACATTTTGTTGAGCACCATTAACAGGTGCCGAATCCTTCACACGTCGAATGGCAGTGGTTTTTTCCAACATGATACTTCCTAACTGATTATTCTGCAAAGATAATAAAACAGATCATCAATAAATTTATGATTATTTAATAAATAAAGCATTACGAAATATGTAATATATTAGAAATGAATAAAATATTATAGTCATGTCACACATATTGTCATATATGTTACACAATTTAAAGCAGCAAAAAATTAAAAAATATCACAAATTTGTTCTTACTGTGTTCAACAATTTATTCCCAATACTTCATTTTAAAAATATGAATGGAATATTATAAAATTAAATTAATGGCATTGATTACTGTAATATAATAATTTTAATAATATATGCTAAAATATTATATTACTTCATACTGATATTGATATTGAATATTAATAAAATGATTAAAAACTCATTGAAGCAATATTAATGTTATAGTTAAGTATACAAAATGATCAATAATAAAATATTTAGCCACCATGAGTTTTACATGCAATATAAAAAAGGAATATATTATATATGAAGATTTTTTAAAATTACAAATAGGAAAATACTTATGTAATGCAAAAATGTAATGTTAAATTATTAAGACATTAAAAAATGATATAAAAAAATGATAATTCCAAACACTTCATATTAACAAGATTAAATTAGTTTGCAGCCATGTACAAAGTGTTTAATATAAAATCTTTACTTTATTGATAAAGACATTATACGTAATATCTTTATCATATTATAAAATTGAACACTACTTTCATGCTGTTTCATTTCTGGTAGGTTAGTGTTAAATTATTTACTCTTACTATTATTGTAGTTTCATTAAGTTATTTATTCTCATTAATTTTTCAAAATATTTATGACACATAATGTTAATGTAACTAGTATTAGATTAATGGATTTATGAATCAATAATTACACGTAACTAAATATGTTTTAATATTTGTATAATAATAAACAGCATACAATTATTTGTAGAATGGATACATTCTATACCATATTTGCGCTGTTCCCTGAAATGTGCAGATGGTGTTTTAACGAGCCATTAAATGATTTCTGCTAATTCGTAAAACTGGCTTCACTGTAGTAGAATTCATTGAGTTTCTGCTACCCGTATGAAAATAGTGTCTTCAAAATTCTGTATAATACTGGTAACAGCTACATTCGAAATAGTGCTCATCTTTGAATCTATTTTCCATCATGTCATCATCAAGCTGCATTAGTTGTATTATTAACTAATTACTGTTATAATCATAAAGGAATAAAAATATTCTAATAATTATTTTCTATTAATACTGATTACCAATAAGAAACATTAATTTCCAAATAATACAAATAAAACAATGACAAATATAATTTATTGAATTAAGATATGAATTACTTTTACAATCTGTATCATATTATATAATAAAAACTTTAAAAAGAAATTTTACATAAGAGATTAACAAAATTATATAATTTTAACAGATAAAACTATAAGTGGACAATTAAACAATCTGATCTTGTTTTCTTTCAAAAAATTGAACATTATTTAACAGTATTTATTGAAACATTTTAAATATAAATACAGATATAACTTTATGTACATTGATTTGCATATACATAAAACTATTAAATACACAAAATTATTGTTTAAATTATTATAAAAATTGTTTGGAAGTAAAGTTTTTGGTGAACAATTTAAGTACAAACGGTTGTTTCTAATATATTTAATTTTTATATAATCTGCATGGTAATACAGGTACAAATATTCACTATAATTCATTGTTGATTTTAATTTCTTTAAATGTGTGTCATAAATCAGAAATATACTGCAATATACAAAATAACATATACAAATATTCCATTAAAGTTAAATTTAAAATAAATAGATATATATGTATAAATTTACTTACTGTGCTGACAAATACTTTAAAACTCACATGATTTATAACAGAAATATTATTACATATTTTCTAATAATTTACTTTTAATTGTAATTAAAAAACAGTGTGATTTTCAATAACTATATAAAATAAAATAGTTATTAATCTATCCTGAACATTAAAAATGGTTTTATGAATTTCTCACTATTATTTATATTTCAAATATTTAATTTCACTAATCTAACATATGTATTCGCGAGTTAATTTAACCTGCAATTTTTTATCTTATACATTTTGTACACGATTAGTATTACATGTATAAGATTCTAATTACTAATTGGGATTAATTATTGATGTTTTATCTAAATAACACTTAAAACTGCATATTATGTTGTCTGAAATTGCGAAAATTTATGCTACTATACAGAAATCGCACGTGAAACTAAGCCACGAAAACATAATTTGAATGCTGGAAATTTATTTCATATTTTAATGTTTCTCAAAGAAATACGTACAGAATATTTTATCAAAATGTGTTTTCAAAATACAATATTTCTTTTTATGAAATATCGAACATGATATAATATAATACAATCTGATAACATAAAATGTAATTGAATTACCTTTTAACCTTAAAATACGAATATGGCTAAGTGCTGGATCAATCGAAAATGTTTTTTTTCAAATCATTATGAAACACACATTTGAGTAAAAAATAAAGTGCCTGGTGATATCTGAAGTGATCGATAATTAGCATATGCACTTAAAAAAAACAATGTTTTTATTCAACTTAATTAATTAAACTGTCAACTCGACAGTAACACATTTATATTTATATACATATATATGAACCCACAACACTTCCTATATGTATATTGTATAAGTGCAAGTACGCGCAAGTCTCCATGTATAAAAGTGCCTAATCATTAGTCTTTTAGGTAATACAATTCCTCTATATAATCATCGCCTTATATTGAATACCTCGCATATCTTACACTGACATAATTCTAAATTATTACTTGCTAACACAATAAACATTGACCAATCAGCGTTTCTGTAAATAAGTATTGACACTTTAATTATACTTCACATGAATGATTTTAAAATACAAGACATGTCTCTTGCCTTTTCCTTCTTCATATTTTATTTTAATGAAATAAACAACATGATATATAAATACAAAATTTCTAATAGCTATAAAAATAAACTAGAGTTATAAGCACGTGGTTCAAGATCTAATATTTTTAAATTTAGTGATTTTTATCAGATTCATGTTTTGTAACTTTATTTAATTATTAAATTACGTAGCATATTCAACAGTAGATATGTTGGTATCATATTATGAACTTAATTGTTAATGGCTGATATGTGCAGTTCTTACATTTTCGTGTAATCAAAGTCAAATGATAAATCAGACATTATTAGCTGTAATGTTGACAGTGGCGTTCGTTGGAGTACGAAATTTTGTGTTTACATCGAATAACTGATAAATTTTTATTTACAATGTTAAAATACAATATATATAATAATGAAAATTATTTAAAAAATAAAACGATACATCTTTTACTAACTTAGAACGAAATATGTACTTTCAATATCGATCTGTTATAACAATAAGCCGGATAAAATTAACATTTATAGAAATATAAAATGAAAAAATGGCAGATATTTTAACTCCATTTGTATATTGGGCTCAAACAGAGCAACAAATTACATTAAAGGTAGACTTGACTGATACTTGGGTATGTAATTTCTAATATATAAACTTTATTGTTTATCAGCTTATATATATCAAATTATATTTTGTAGCATGTTAAAGTTTACATGAATGAGAACAAATTAAGGGTTACTGTTTATGGACAAGGCGCGAGAGGTCTTAATGAATATGGATTTAGCTTGGATTTACATTCATCTATTAATGTTGAGGTAACTTATATTGTTGAAATAAATTTTATAATTATGATTCATTACATAGACACTTATTTGTGCTTTTAATGGATAAATGTGAGTAAGCTTGCATTTTATATTCACATTTTTTTTATAATCTTAAATGATAAGTAAGATACATTGTTATTTATAGGTAAATTATTTTTAGCATGCTTCAATAAGTTTTACTAAATTTCTTAAGCTAAGATTTTTTACGCATTATAACTTAATAACAAAATAAATAATATGAAATGTATAGTTGTTAGAAAAGATCCCTGTTTTTTTGTAACAATTGTAGCAATAATATTTTACTTCATCTTATGGAGTAACTTGGGGTTAGGATGGCAAGGCTAAAAGTGACAGAGCTATCTATAATGATTTCCAACTACTTATAATAGAATAATGATAATGTATAATATTTTACATGGATCAGTATGCTATGAAGTTCGGAATCCATGTAAAATCCATACATCACGACAGTGTGAATCCAATATTATATTTTATTTGATTCGTCATGTATAATAATGCATTATCTTTTAATATGTAATATAAGAATAATATGGAAATATTTATAATACCATTTGCTTTATGGCATATCATCATTTCTAAAATTTGTATATCTTTAATTTTTAGTAAGAAGATAACATGTTCTATATTACAAGTACAAGTAATAAAAGTAAAATTGTTTATTATAGGAAAGTAATTACAAAGTAACAGCTCGACAAGTTGATTTTACATTGGGTAAAAAGTGTCCTGCTTGGTGGCCAAGATTAACTAGTCAACCACAAAAGCCATCATGGCTGAAAATCGATTTTGATAAATGGACAAGCGAAGATTTAGACGATAACGAAGATGAAAGACGAGATGTATGCAGTGATTATCCCGACATGTACGATAAACTTCATGAAGAAGAGTTTGGCTATAGAAAAGGTATACTTTATTAAAAAATGTTTTAATATACATAATAATTGAAATACATTTCAATATTAATAATATTTTACAATTATTCATTGCGCAGAGGATTTCAAAAAAGTGTATCTAATTATCTATAACCTTTGTCAATTTGTTGGTTTTATCTATATTCTAACTGTAATGGGAATTACGTATTCGCGAGATGGACCAGGTTAGTAACTGTATGATATATTTAAAATTAGTTAAATATAATAATACCTAAATTGATCTTTTTAATTAGTAAATTTCTAATTGTAGCATCTATGAAAGAAACTTATGTAGCTGTTGGGAATGCAATGAAATTTATACAACTTATACAATTTTTAGAAGTTATGCATTCATTATTTGGTTACACTAAGAGTAGTACATTTGTAACATTTGTACAAGTGGGAGGCAGAGCATTTATTTTATTTATTATGATTGAGGCTGAACCACGTATGCAAACGAAACCAGTTGTCTTTTATCTTTTCCTTGTATGGAGTATAGTAGAAGTATTTAGATATCCTTATTATCTCATGCAATTACTTAAAATCGAGATTTCATTTTTAACATGGCTAAGATATACAATATGGATGCCTTTATATCCATTAGGCTTCCTTTGTGAAGGGATTATAATATTAAGAAATATCCCATATTTTGAAGAGACGCAGAAGTTTACTGTTTCTTTACCAAATTCTTGGAATTTTGCATTTCATTTTCCATCGTTTTTAAAGATATATTTACTCATATTCTGTTTACCCTTTATGTACATGCTGATGTCTCGCATGAACCAAATACGTTATAAAAAGTTAGGCAAATCTAGGTTGAAAAAAAAGTATGCGTGATGTAAAACAAGATAAGATAAAGAAATTAAAATATTAGAAAATTTCATCAATGGTTTAATTATTACAAGTACAATTTATCCCTAGAAGTAGAATGAAATGATTAAACAAAAGAAAAAAGCTATCTTTACTGTAAATATATTTATTTTAAACATATGATATATAACCATGTTGAAGAGATTTTACATGCAATATTTAGAAAATACATTAAAGAGAACATTTTAGTCTCTTTGTATTTATAAATACAAAGCTAATATGAGTAGATCTTATGTATAAGTATGATTTTGTAATTATAAATAAATCAAGTATTACTAAACAAATTTTATTTTTATTTATATCTATTTTAATATCTTCATCTCCTTGTAATGTTTCAGATTTATAACAAATATTTTGTATAGTTTCATATTATTTGTCATATTACGTTTTATTTTTATGTGATTGTTTCAAATATATTGCTAGTTATATTTTAACGCCTGTAATATATGAAATATTAGTTAGAAGTGTGATAGTGAGCAATTTGATCAGTATCTTCGATTTTTTCGAACTTTAATATGTTATAAAAGGTTATTTAAGTAAGCAGAATATCACAAGAGATGTGTCGCAAAACTAAATCTAAATCTAACCTCAATCCAGGAAAAACACTAGAAAATTTGCGATTCTCCTGCTAGAGTTAAACCGGTAATGTTGTCGATTAAAGGTGTCTTTAATTTTAGTGATCTTGAAATGTCATAAAACTCAACATTTTGAACAACTTTTATCTGTACATATAACCTGCGCTCGACCTTACCTTTTAATATATGAGATTAGTAGTAATATTAATTCGGCCGCCAGCATTTCGTTGCTTAATCAAAGTAATGCACAAAACTTTCTGACAGAAATTTTTATTAAGTTTTCAAAATAGTACATGATGAATCTTTTCGTAATTATGAATAATCATTATTTTAAATATTATATAAATTCTTCTTTTTAAGTAGAAACTCTTTTCTTTAATCATTTTATTGTCATGTATAAAATAATGAGTATAAACAGCTATAAGTAATATCAAATTGGTGAGAATGTCCAACTATGTAATTAACATGACCATGATATAATTAAATGTTTATTCTTTAAATGTTCACTTTACAACTTAAAAAGTAGAGATGATAGAGTTTTTTTAAACCTTTACTTACAGATAGATCGCAGCAATTTCTAACGAATCAATGACAACAAAAATTTGTCAAATATACAAAAGTTATTATATTCTATATAAATGAATTATGTTTTGAATGTTGTAACATATTATACACAGTATTTACGTATGATTAATTTGTCTTTAATAACAACAATTTATATAAATAATACATCTGATTTAAACTACAATGCCAAAAGAATATTACAATGATATTTGTGTCTTACTTTTGAATATTACAATACTAAACAGACATAATGTCAATAGATAAATACTTCAAAAGTACTTCCTATTGTTTTCTTATTTATATGAATTATATATATTTTTGGCACTTACTATGTAAGGATTGTAAATGACATTAAATTTAATATATAGAAAATTAAGAGTTTTATCAACGAATGTTTAAAGTTTAATAATTTAGCTTGATCAGCCTTACAATAGCCCTTGCATATTCTATAATTTAAAATTAAATTAAATTAAACGTCTTTTGCGTTACTAGGATGAGTGTGCTAGTTCAATATGTGGTGGTACGAGGAGATCTTCTGGGGACAATGAAGTGGCCCATCGGCGCAGTTATAGCTCAAGCATGCCATGCGTGTACTGCTGTTACTCATCTTTTTTATAATGACAATTACACACAAGCCTACCTTGCCAATTTAGATGCTATGCACAAAGTTGTCTTGGAAGTAAGTATATCCAGGAACTATATATATCATAGGTATTAAACGTCAATTCGAATGTATTATTGTGCATAACTATTGTGTATACAGTTTTTAAAACAGCGAAGGAGTATGGTGACATTTATAGTATACTCATACATGGATATATTTATATGTATATAAATGTTAGATTCCAGATGAGACCAGTTTAAACAATTTATGTTTAACATTGACAAATGAGAACATTGATCATAAGGTCTGGATTGAACAGCCTGATAATATTCCAACGTGTTTGGCAACAAAACCTTACCCAAAGGATAAAGTAAAATCATATTTCAAGAAATATAAGTTACTTAAATTGTAAAAGGATACAATTTTCATTATACAGCTACATTATCCTCTTTTATATTGTACATCAATTGTAATAAAACTAAATAGTAATATAAAATAAAATAGTATTAAATATAGTACTATATATTTTAAGGAATAGTCAGTATCAAGTTTTAGTACCTCAAACATTGTCATTTGCAATGCTATAAAACGAATTGAACTCTGCTTAGGAATATGTCAAGAAAAATCTAATAATATGTTTCATATTGTATTAAAAAGATAACAAGTCGATCTTATGTCCTTATGAATCTCTTTTTGCTTTATTTTTTTATATATATAACAATAAATAGGAATTATTTCCAATTCGGGATTTACTATACGCCAATATGAAAACGATAGATATATACTTATTCTTTATTTAACAATACCTGACAGTATTGACAATGTGTACACGTTACTCCTTTGCTTTACAGTTGATATTATTACTAATCTAGATGAAAATTATGTCGAGATATGCATTATTAACTGATATTTGTATAAAAATCTTCCCTTGCGATCGCGCAGAAATGTGCACTTTTTTTATTAGACGTACCGAAGGCAATAAAATGGCATAGGTACGCATATATGTATTGTGCACATAAATGACACATACTGGGAAAAGAAATTTTCAACCGTTCCTCGTTAAAATAATCATATGGCATTAGTTTTTCGATAAAAATAAAATTCCAAGTTTCGTAGTTGAACTTATTATACAAATTTTGATTAAGCGAGAAAACTAGATCTGGCGAGAATAATATAATTTAAATTTAAAAAAATCTTAGAAACATAGTAATGTATAATAAAGATAATAATTAATAGCAGCTATATAAATACATAATATTATAATTATGCTTAAATGCATTTGGTTGCATTTTAGCAAGCAAATAAATAAACAGAAAAATAACATTGACTGAAATTTACGTGAATATACGTTCGATTCATCTTCAGCTAAAGAAGGTAGAGCAAAATGATTAATGTTTTCAACTTTTTACATCTTGTGCTTCCACGAGATATGTCCACATAAAAAACACGCAGAGAGAAAAATTATTTCTTCGCATAGAGTGCAACGTATTTTAGCAAAGAAAACACGTTGACAATAATGTTGATAGACCAATAAAATTGTTTATTGTTTTAGAACTTTGCTATCGCTATATTACGTTGTGCAAACGATATTTGGATAATTCGGTCATTAATTTTACTCTCCTTAGAAATAAAGTAATTTATAAATTACCGATGTTTACGTTTACATTATAAACAAATTGTCGATAAAATTATGATGTCGTTCTAACCGCATTTTCGGTAGTAAGCTCTAAATATTTATGTACACGCACTATTTGCGGACGCTAAACACTGTAAGTACACTTATTTACAACACCCGATGGCAAGAAGATTATTTCGGCATACATGTATTTTATATGCCAAAAAAGAAAAAAAAATATATATATGTAAAAAAATATATATATTTCTTTTTCTTAAATACATAGCTCGATTTTCTTCGCGTTAAACTGGATGAATTGTATTTTTACGATGGAGTATACACAGAGGTCTTTGAAAATATGTACTATCTTCTTTTAAAATACTTGTATCACTGCCCCTCTTCTTTTTCGGCTTCCTCTTCTAGCCAATCATGAAGAATATTCCTTCTTCTCTGAAAAAACGAGGCGAAAGGGAATCTGTTGTAAATATTTGTAGAAATATTTTGTAAAGCTTAAAGCAAATACGATAGATTTGTATACATTCAAAGATGAAGAAGATGATCGCTTTGAAATATACAAAGTAGGTACGATGCTTATACGTACAGGTCGCTATCTATTCGAAACGAATCGATTTTTCATTGTTTATGCATTTCATTAATCATCAATTACGATTACAAATTAAGTTATCGTGCCGATAAGCAAAGCAAACGAGAATGTAAGCGGATAATTTTACAAAGAAGCAGTCTGGAATGTTGCTTTTGACGTTAATCTACATATTTTGCGTTCTTCGTTCTAATTAGAAAAAAGAAAAAAGAAAAAAGAAAAAAGAAAAAAGAAAAAAAATGCAGCTACAAGCAAGTCTTTGAACGTGTTAAAGTGTTATTAATTTCTTGATCGTCACCTTGAAGCTTCAAGTACAAAGAAGTGGCAAGAAAGTCGAATTGGAAATTAATTTTTACGACTGTAAATATATCTTCTATCTCTTAGTATTTTTTACATATATTATATACGTATCATTTGTTACTCTATCTTTCTTGGACAGGAAAGCAAAATAACCGTAAGCATTGACATGAAACTTTAAGCAAGACTATTGCCACGGACTTCTACTTAATCAACATACAGGTAATACGTAATACAATAAAGTAAGTAATACAATAAAAGTACGAAAATGTAAGGAGGAGCAGAGTTATAAGACTTTTTTCTAAATCATTTTTGTTATTTAGGAGCCAGGTGTTTTGCTGATTATGCATGCATACAACGTTAGTATAACTACGGGACTTGCAATTACCAGGACCACGTTAGTTTGGGAGAGCAAGGTGAGACGAGTGATGAGGGCGATGGCGGTGGTGGTTTTGGTGGTTGTAGTGGTGATGGTAGTGGTAGTAGTTGTGGTAGTTGTTGGTAGTGATTAGGGCAGCGCACAACGAGCAATTATTGCTCGGCTAGATTTGCGTTCGGATCCGTATACTCCTCGTAGTCCTCTTCTGGTTCTTCGTAATCCGTCTCTGAAGTTTCAGGACCTTCGACAGCTGGTATCGAGGTGCTAGTGATGTCCTGCTAAGCATATACGAGAATCCAAGCGTTCGTTCTACCTACTTCTAATTCTTTACAATTCCATTTCTGACCGTTCGTTTCCATTTCACTCGTTACAGCTTTCTTCTTTTCGCGTTATTCTTCTCGATACAAAGATTTTTTTAAAGAATAGGAACGACCTTATCGACTAAATCGCTACATACGTATATAGAAAATTTAATTAATATTATGTTTATAAGAATACATTTGTATATATAAAAAATATTCTGCCACGGTGAAGTATGCCAATTTATTATTAATCAATATCTTTTAAAGACGAAACGTCTCGAGTATTGTGGGAATATCTGATCAATTATAAAGACAAAGGGGGAGAGAAAACGTGAGAAAGAACGTAACAGGAAGTCGTCTATTTCGGACTTGGTTCAAGCCGACAAAAGTTAATTGAAATGAATAGGGAAAATGTGAGATACCTGGGGTGGTCTCCAACCGCATCCTGCTAACGGAAGTCCGTCGGCTCCTAATGGACATGGAGCATCTAGTCCGGGTACACCCTGATCTCCTTTGTTGCCTTTGTCGCCTTTCCTACCGCGTTTCCCTGGCGGTCCCTGTATTCATACGTAAAAATGTTTCAACGTCTAAATGGCGAACAGGTAGATATTTTCGCGAACGTGCAAAAAAGGCCAGGCACACAAAAAGAATCTCTTTATGCATAGTAAAATATTCGATTGATTGTGCAGAATACGCAATTGAGCATTAACGTCCATGAAAAAGGCATCGAGAATATTCTCTATCTTAAACTCGAGACCGCGTACTTTCGATCGTTTCGACTGTTCTTTTCGTTGGAATGTACTAATTTTTCATTTCAACATCATACCCTTAATTGCAACTAGATTTCTAAAAAAAAAAATTTATTGACTATCAGCGAGTTTATATACGCGCTTTCACTATACGCTGGTGGCAGCATATGCACGTAGTATATGTACATATACGTACGTACGTATCACCGAAGAAAAGAACGTGACATTACGTTTTTATACGAACATTTATCTCGCGAATTCGATGATCTTTTTTCAAGGGTTGCGACATGTTACAGGACATGTAGAAAAGTACAATACGAAGATACCAGAGTGCAGAAATACAAATATGTGTTTCTGTTACATGCGTTATGCATAAACACTGTACTGTGTTAAACCATCCCTAAATTCGGTATTCGAATTTCATATAATTTCTAATTAGAGATTAATTATTCTTTATGCTAAATACATTTCAGATAAAACAAGTCAGTGAATGTTAAATTGGTGCACTTCTTTGGCATAACTTCCGAATGACGACACATTTGGATTTAGTAATATTAAATATAATAATACTACTAATGATAATTAATTAGTCTTAGTAATGAAATGGTAGTACACGTTTATGACAATGATATTGCTGATAACGATGATAATGACAATACAGTAAATATGAATGAAATATTAATAATGAATTTCCGAATAAAAAATTTTTAGATCTGGAACGAGGAATTATTCGTCCGTCAGACATTGTATCGTTAAACGTTTATGAGCTTTGTTCGCTCGCCAAACTACGAATTTCCTTGCCCATTTATTTAAAACTGATAGTCGAATTTCATCAATACTCACAGATTCGCCTTTAGCACCTTTCTCTCCCTTCGGTCCCTGGAATTGGTACGTCAAAGAATTTATTCGTTAAGTGACGGTCGTGCCTCTCTTCGTTTCTTTTCTACATGCACGATACGTATTGTGGAAAAGAACTTTTTCAATATTATACATTTCTATGCGAAACTTGCTTTCAAAGGCATAACATGTGTCTACGATCACAAATGCGTGAACTAGTGAAAGAAGCAAGCGATATAAGCTACAATATTAGCCCGTTTTATTTTTCGGTTAGTTTATGCTCTCGGTTTGTACACTCTTCGAGAATCTAATTATCAAAATAGAGAGGATTGTGCGCTTCTCCCTCTCTTTCAATTTTACATTCAGAGAGATTCAATTTTACAACCAGTTACTTTCGAGTGGATTCTCGATATTCTTTAATCGTAGGTATTTCTAGGAATTCTAAAACTTCAGGTATTCGAACATTTCTGACGATCTTACGTATAATTTTCTTTTTCTTTCATTCTAGATCTGAAAAATAAATTGATAATTATAGTCGTAATAAACTTGATAGTTTAACATTAGCAACGATGCTTCAACAAGGCTGGAACTGTCGAAAAATATACTATTTCAAAAAATATACTATTTGGCTCTTCGACAAACAATTTTCCCACTCTTAACTCTACGTTTTATATCCATTATTTTCTGACATTCTGCTTCTCTAAATTGCTTTAACCGACCGAACCAAAAGAAACGATTTGCGATCTTAAAGCGAAATATTTGAGAGTAAATAAGCAAGTACTATATAAAATAGAAGGAATATTTGCAATAATGAAGAAATCGTGCAAACTATCGTCGGTGTAAAGAGGGAGAAAGGCGCAAAACTTAATCTCAGCCCCCTCCTTTTTCGTGCAAAAGAAGTAAAGAGACGAATTTTGGGGCAGTCCCCGGGGTAGATCAGGCAGATGTATCGTCGTTACCCCGGGCTGGTTAGACTGTGTCGCAGTCACACCGAGGGGCGAGCGATAATCGAATGCCACTGTACCTCCGCGCCAGGAATTCCATCGGTACCCTGGGGATAAACAGAATGTGTCGTTGGTGTCTCGACGACGGTGTAATCGAGTTTCAGCAGGATGAAATATCGTTCGGTACGGTTAAATGGTTAGATCGACACAGTATGATTCGTATTGAGTATCGAATGGTTTTTCCAAGCGAAAGCAATTTTTGATGTTGTTAAAAAATTAGTAGAAATACTATTTGAAATTCTAAAATTCTAAGATTTCTAAGGAAGTAGTTTTATTTCGACGGGTTGAGGTTGGTTATTGGTTTAAATTATTGAAATAGAACGATACTTACAGGTAGGCCAGGATCCCCTCTTTCTCCCTTTGTGCCTGGTTCTCCTTGTGCACCCTGTAAGTACGAAGAACCATAACGGATACTATGATCTGTACGGACACGTTGAAACAATACCGTTAAGTTTGCAACTGGCTTAATCTATGCCTGAATGATGAAATCGTAGTGCGAGCGTAGTGATCGAGGATCCAAAAATCATAAATATAATGTATGGTTAAACGGGTCTCCCCGAGGATTGCTCACCTTCATGCCGTCTAATCCTGGTGGCCCCTGAAAGGCAGAGGAAACCTTGTCAAATTCATCGAAGTCACCTGATAATTGATATCGAATATGCCGATTCAAATGTAATTTATTATTAAGAAATTTTATTAAGACGCCCTTTGCCCCGTCATTCGCAGCAATATTGCACCTTGCCAAACTCTCCGGAAATGTTTGAATTTTAATCCTAAGTAGAGTATATTTGTGTATGTATGTTGATATTCTTATCGGTTAGTTTTTAACAAAGTTATCAGAAAGAATATTTTTTTGTCTCGATCTTCTGCAAATAATTGGTAGCTGATTTTTTCTTCTTAAAGCTTAATGTTTGAAATAATCTTAATACGTTCAAAACATTTTTGCCTATTTCGGTAAAGTAATATCACTGTATTATTTATTTACATTATTTTATTGTTTCCCTCGATGTGAAATAAGATATTCTACGAAATGTGACGCGCGTAAACACTTCCTAATAAACGTATCGATACGACGTAAAACAGATGGAACACGATCTGGAATTAGTTTTAATACATATGTTTATCCTAAAAAATTGTTCAACCGGTATTTAACGATAAAGAGCAAAAATTTGGTTATTCGAGAGCGAGGCAAGAGTACAATCGATGGGCGTGTTAGGCAAAGGAAAAGACAAAGAAGGAGCTCAATTGAATTCAAGAAAAACAGAAAAATAAAAAACCAGCGGTATTCACATTGATATGCCAATTATGTCTTAAAACACCTTCGCTATGACGTATTACGAGATGGCATAACGATCCAACAATTACGTTACCGTCGTGGTTGCAGCAAATTAACACGTGTTAATTTTTCTCTTATGAGATCATGATCTTTTTTCTTTTCTTTTCATCAAAAAAAAAAAAAAAAAAAAAAAATTGTACATATATACTCGCGATCAGAAGAAAGAAGGGAAAAAGAAAAAAAAGAAGTGTAAAAAGTGACAAAAGTAGTTTGTACAATGATCGTCGGATCGCAGCCAGAGCAAAATGCAAAGCGGTAATTTCACTACAAGGTGTGAGAAGCGTTAAATTTCGAAAGGGCATCGTATAGAAGCAAAGGACACAGGCACATGCACATTCTGTTTATTAATTGGGACAATGTAAAACAAAATTGTTAGAGTCAAGTATTCTTATACGCAAATACGCCGTCGTATTCTTTTTTTTTTTTTTTTTTTTTTAATTTTTTTTTTTTTTTTTTTAACAAAAAAAAAAAAAAAAAAAAAAATTGTACATATATACTCGCGATCAGAAGAAAGAAGGGAAAAAGAAAAAAAAGAAGTGTAAAAAGTGACAAAAGTAGTTTGTACAATGATCGTCGGATCGCAGCCAGAGCAAAATGCAAAGCGGTAATTTCACTACAAGGTGTGAGAAGCGTTAAATTTCGAAAGGGCATCGTATAGAAGCAAAGGACACAGGCACATGCACATTCTGTTTATTAATTGGGACAATGTAAAACAAAATTGTTAGAGTCAAGTATTCTTATACGCAAATACGCCGTCGTATTCTTCTTCTATAATTTTCTTTTGTTAATTACCAAGGCGCGCCGCTTTACAATACACACATACGCACGCACGAAATGTTATGTGCTTTCCCCCGCATACCTTTATACTCGTTATGTCATGCATATGTAGATATATGCGTACGCACACTTGTACACGTGTACATATACACATGTATGTACATACGCATGCATACACATGTCGTATACACACACACATACTTCTCGATCAGTTACTTTTTCTCTGAAATTGTGTGCATATGCACGTGTATGGATCGTTCACTATAATGGGCGCACATTCACACATGTATCATTATATCATATGCTTAATTCGCGCATTAGCGTTACCGTTAAAGTGCTTTCACGATACGAGAGCTTCATATTTTTACTCATTCCGTTTATCTTATTAAAAATCTACTCGCATTAATCTCTATATATTTCGATTAGGATATGCACAGCAAAAACGGTAGCTAGTACACGCTTTCTAATTCGAGGCCAGCAAAATATTCTTTACCACATTGATAAATCCCATTTCTACAATATCGATATTATTCTACATTGTACAACTTTCTGGTATCTTTTTATTCAATTGTATCAACGTTATAGGTAACTAGGATCACAAATAAGGATGCTCGTTTACACGTATTTTCAAATCGTTAAGTACATCGTAAGTCATTGTAAGTATCTTTCTCACTCTGTACTATTTCGTTTCTTAGGCCTTTATCATTTGTATCTACCAATCTATATTTTGCATGTCTTTAAGTCATAAAGTTCTTTCGTGTTGCTCGAATTTATTAGCATTCGCAATTGTTTTGCATTTGTCTATGATGTCAATTAACTCCCCGTATATTGTAGGTAATGGTAATTAATAACAATTTACGTCGGGTTATTTGTAAGTAAACATACCATGCACTATATTGTTAAAAATTTGGCAAAATTAGGATTATTAACGATGGAACACGTATAGATGTTAAAAATATTCGATGTAACAACGCGTTATGAAAAATAAAGCTAGAAAAATTAGTGTAAATTTAGTACATTTAAAAAATGGCACCTTTAAAAAATAATTTGGAGCGGTAGAAGTTGTAGGAAAAAATCTAGATTTATGCAATGTAACAAATTTACCATAATACGTATTTCTGATATATTAAAAATAACAAACATGTTAAAAAATATACACTTCGTGATTATACATGTAACACCGATTCCAGTGGAATATAAATTATACTATGTTTTTGATTATCGAAATATAAAATTTATGTCTCTTATTCCCCAGATGATACAACTATGTATTTCGATCGCATCGAAATAAGTATGGAAGTACAACGAAATAGAACGGTCGTAATAAATAGTTCTCTTATTATCACGTATAAAAAATATAATATGCTTTCGTTAAGTACAAATTAATACCTTAATAATTAAGAAAAGAAACGAAAAATAGGATAGAAAAAATCGTAGAAGGCCGACTATGAACGTATTTCACAACGAATAAATAGAACTATCGAACGAAGAACAGCGAAAAATAATGAAATAATGTTACGAAAGTACAAAGAAGAAATAGAAAAAATATACCCGAGCGAAATGTACCTAAATTTAATCGAACTATCGATAAGCGTTCAACAAATTTTCGTAGTGTTCTTCGATAGCTTGTAGAGTGTAATGTTTTATACACAGTAATCTATTATCTTAATCTATAGTTTAATTTAAAAATATTTTAAGGCAAAATTTGCTTAGCTTTCGTACCGTGTTACCACGTTATAACGCTAAAGCTTCGTTATTTCGAACTTAACATTTTTCCTTCGGTGTATGCGCACACACGTCATACACAAACATACACACACGTGCGCGCGCGCACGCACACACATACGCACACATAAATGGTTGTAGAGATAAACATATAGAGTATGTTAAAAAGGACGGATGGTAGTGCGATCATCCGCTAAGTATTACGTTGGATAAATAAAAACGTATAGCACCGACGTAATGCGTATCTGTACTTCGATATCGAAAAAAAGAAAAAAAAGTAAAAGGAAAGCATCGAATAATTTACTCGTACACATCGAATATCTATGGAAGACGCTTTGTTTCTCCCGAAACTTCACTCTTGTCACACATCGACACGAAAAATCCATAAATCGAAATTATCAATTATCCTCTATCAAGTAAATTATCTTTTTTTTTTTTCATATTTTACGTCCGCTACACTTTGCACACGTGAATGTACCCACTATGTAATACAAGTACAGTCACCTTATTTATTACCACCGCACACGTAAGACACGATTCGTTACGTTCTTTATTTTGCTCGAATAACGATCAATTGTAGTAAAATCCTTTCTCCTTTACCCATTTGATACGGGTTACTATGTTTGAGAGCATGATATATCACAACGGTGCCCGCAACCTTTTTGCAACGGACGGTCCTTTAAGCTCCCTACCATTATTCATCGTTGAGGGATATCGTTAGTAGTAGATTCTGATCGATAACAAGCCGATGAAGCTACTAAAATCCACCGAGCCAATACTCGGAGACATTCTTTTGTTTTTAATAACGACTCGAAAGCGATTTACTAACATTTATCCTCGCGATTACACTTTATCCAATAAATGCTAACGATATGACTTGTAACATTGAAAACTTCCGACAACTTGTTAATCCGAGAAGAGATCCTTTCGAGGTATATATGTACTCGTATCGCCTATGGTTATCTCGTTGTCCCTCGAGTCGCTTTCTATCATTTTTCTTTTCTTTTCTTTTCTTTTCTTTTCTTTTATATGTATCTTGAACGACGACGATGATCGAACCGTGATCGTTCGTTTTATGTAGAGGAAACGACACGGAAGGCAACATACTCGAGAGGCAATCAAAGGATCTCGCTGAGGACGCGAAGAAGTACGACATCTTGCCGAATGAGCGACAATCGATTACACTGGTCGTTAGTGAATGCCTAGTAATGATTCAGCAGCGAGGCCAAATAACGATGACGTTAGGAGCGAGAGGTCCGCGTTCTTACCATGGCACCAGGTTTCCCGGCATCCCCGGGTTTTCCGGATTCTCCTCTCAGTCCCATGGGGCCCTGTAAAAAGACAAACACTTCGATCAGTGATTCGATTACAATACGATCGTCGAAGCATATACAATGACGATGAATTTGTCAATGGATCGTGTATATATGCTGCTTCGCTTCCCTCTTTTTTTTCTTCCTATATATGGCGCACATTTTTCCCCGTTTCGTTTTCTCGTATCTGTACTTTTATTCTAGTAATAAGTAGTTATTGCATTATCGTTGTAAATCGAGTATGGGTTGCTCGGAAGTTTCGTAGCGTTTTTCATAGTCGATACATTTCGTTGCGTGTATTTGTTACGAACATCTGTGATTCTATCTTCTACGAGGTAATTTCAAGCGTTTTACTGTTAAATACAGCAATTGAGAACAACGGTATCGGACAAGAGATCGTTTCTCAACGAGAAAACGTTAGGCTTCGTGTATCGAGGAAGAGCAAGCAATATGTTGAAATGTACAGTACAGCTCCATTCTTTTCATTCGACAGACGCAACATCGTTTTATTTGCTCTGATCTTTACGAATCTTTACGAAACTTTGCGAAACTGTAACGCTAAAAAATTGAATGGACTTATAGTTAAGAAACTATTTAAAAAAAATTAATCGCCGCAAAAGATAGAAAGTTCTTTTTGAGAAGCTAGATAATAACTGATAAAAAAATCACCGAAAGAAACGATGCGTCGTTTAATAAAATGCTAATTCCATACGTTTTATATTTCGTTACGCACTTTCCAAACAACCCAGTATCAAGATCTATTTTTCTTTCAAGCTAATACCTTTTCTTAATACCTTAAGATTAAGAAAATTTTTAATTCGTCGATGGATTTCCGCCTTATGCGTTCGATCGGCTCTATTTCTGGTATTTTATCGCGTTTTATAACCTACCTAACCTACGAACCTAATCTTGAGAGGAAAATACGTACGGGTAGTCCCATTGGACCAGGATCTCCTTTGGCACCCTTCTCTCCCTGTAATGTAAAAAAGAACGACCCGGTGAAAATAGGTCTATTGTACGTCGTAACGATTCGTTTCTCGCCCTCGTTCATATTATAAGTTAAATACATCGATATCTCAATTATTTTATGAAAAGAACAAACACAGAATCAAACAATGCCGTGTAGCATTTTCTAAAGGCTTTCGTCGTTTCGATCGTGTACGTAATAAAATTTGACACTGATCGTGATTTTAACGAACATCGTAAAAATACGTATCATAGGCACTTTAACTTTCTTGTTTCACGAAATTATCTTAATGGAATGATTTTTTGTTGTTTTTTAGTATACAATGATTACTGACAGGATCGCCCTTTGCACCATCGTGTCCTCGGTCGCCTTTTATGCCAGGTGGACCTTGAAGCCCAGGAGTACCAGCTGGACCAGGTGGTCCCGGTGGTCCCATTATCTGCAAACACAATTAATTATCTAATTTCACGAACGTAGTTCAAAGTCTAAGGTAAAGTATTAAACACGGCAATATGTTTCCAGCGCGACAAGACGTTGAATAGAATGAAAATTTCAAATAGTACATTTACTCACCACTTCGCCGGCATTCACTTCGAAAGTACCGTCTCCCTGTAATAAAGCGAACGGGTATAACGTAAATATTCTTTTACGATGCTTCATCGATAATTTCGAATAGCGATGGTATCGGATAACAAGCATACTACGAACGAATATGAACGAAAATGGACGTACCTGCCTTCGCCTGAGTTTCTTGTATTTCTGTCAATGGAAGCCCCATGTCGTGTCATGAAAAGAAATAGATTTTATCATGAAATTGCTGAATACCTGCCGTTAAAATACCGTATACTATGCTCCGGCCTTTGATTTCAAAGCAATTGACACGGCGAGCACGATATACTTGTCATAGACGTCGAAATCAAAGATCCAGAATTACTCGCAGTAAAAATTGATGGATATTCAACAGCCCTCACGTTCGACGAACGCTATTCTATGAAAAGAATCAATTATATCTCATCTTCGCTATTGAACGAAAATATAATGCGAAGAGATTTGATACGAGAGGGTTTTGATCGTCCATCTGCTGCGTGCAAAATATTATCGAAAGATTCACTCACCGATTCACCTTTCTCTCCTTTTTCACCTTTCAACCCTGGATAACCCTGTTTAAAGAGGACACGCGTTATACGTCTATTCACTGGAATTCGTACTCGATAATTTAACAAATGACACGTTGAATGATTTACATACCGGTGGACCAGGCAAACCTGGTGGTCCCATAAGTCCTGGAGGTCCGATGTCTCCGTAGTCACCTTTCTCACCTTTCGGTCCAGAAATACCCTGTACAAATATTTAATACTGACGACGAATGTACGTAACGTTCGTATAAATTTGATCCCTCCAAGACCCAGTAATCTGTCTAGTGTAAATTTATGAAGACAGAAAGAGAGAGAAAGAGAGAGAGAGAGAGAATTTATTATTCACGATATTCGTAATAAAGATAGCTTTCAATTTTGAAAGAGACTTTATAGAAAAACCTACGTAAATTAACAGAATGTAAAAATCGTTCCTTTCATGTGCGTGTACGAAAGTTATATGTTAGTAAGTGCCATATACGATGAAAATCCTATCAGTAGTGAATATGTTTATCGTCGCTATAAAATTTGTATAAATCTGCGAAGAAACTGTGAAGAAATTGTGTGAGATCAATTTTGTTAGATCAGTTAGAGAACTTTATTGTTGCACTACGAAGTGACATGATAAATTAATTTTTTCGACTACAGCTTTACTTGTACGATTTACTTACTGGCAATCCTGGAGGACCCTGAATACCAGTTTCCCCATCCGTTCCGTTGAGTCCAGGTAGACCAGGTAGTCCTTGTTCTCCCTTTGGTCCTGAAATTACGAGTTTTTACTAGTACAAATAAATAACGATTATTATTTATGTCGACTCAGTTCGTTTACATAATCGGTTCCTATAGACCAACTGGTTCGTCAATTAGCATCAGCATTTTATCTTATTTCACTCACACATGTACACACGTAATATTCTCACTCATTTATATTACGTGAACGAATGAACAAGCAAGTTATTTTCAAAATTTGAGAACTCTTTTCAGGATAAGATAGATAGCATTGACAAAAGAATATGTAAAGATTTTTTATCGCATCGGGATGATAAAGTCTTTGCTTAAGGTGGAAAGAGAAACTGATATGGTTTCTAAGAGCGTAGAATAGACAGCCCACATCCACGCATAGACAGTTTACGATATAGTCTATGATAGTCTATGATATACAGGATACGAATAGAAGATCCATTAGATTGGAAGAAATGCCAAAGAAAACGCTTTGTCGCTGGTAGCAGTCAGGAGAAAAGATATCGTTTATTTTCATCCGTCTTTTTCTTGAATTTCGCAGAGGAATGGCTCTTGGAAATCTACCTGGTGAGCCCGTGTCTCCCTTGGTGCCTTTTTCGCCTCGGTAACCCCGTTCTCCGGGTTCACCCTTTGGACCCGGTAGACCGGGTGGGCCTCTCATCAATGCCACACCGCTTTCACCCTTGAAACCCTATAATGTAACACTGTAAGGTCAGGTCCAACCAGGTCCTCCATCTTCATCTAATCTTTGTTTGAAAATTCCTTTTTTTTTTACGGCGAAGCGTTAATCGGTTCCATTTTCAGGTGAGGATGGGGTGTCGGGAGAGGAATATTGGTTTTATCGGAAATTATCTATGATCTTTGTGATCGATCTTGGCACGGATCTCGTAGTCTCTGTCATATTAAGCAGATAATTTGGAAATCTATGCCAGAAGAATTTAGAAACCGCTGACGATTGTGCCAAAGTCGCTCGAGTAGGATTTTCTATTACGATTAACACACGAAATCTAGACACACTAACGTTTAATCGAAAACACAAAAATGTTCTACGGGTATCGCATGCAATCGACTACGATGGGAACGCTTGTTAGTGGGATCAAATTTAGTAGAAACTGGAAGCTATTAGAATTTATTTTCTTCCTTGTTTCCTCTCAGCAGCGTGTACGAAATATTGCTCCGTAATCTTTTATCGTATTTGCTTTCGAAACATTTTGAAAAGATTCTGATATACCTATCGATATACAGCATTTTTCGGCATTTTATTAAGTCACATGTTTGAAACTTTTTTCGATAGAAAATAAGAATCCAGAGGGAAGATATTTAAGGGAGTGAAATTTTGTCAACGATCCAGTTTGTTTACAGAGGGAGAGTGGTATATTAACTGGATTTAATAAAATAAGACGTCGATCGTACAGCGGCTGATAGAAAATAGGGAAGTTACGAATGAACGAGAAGATCGATACATTGAATAACAAAATATGTATCTATATATAAAAGACATCGGTAGTACATGTGAATTAGCTGCGTATGACACGATGTAGTTTTAATGACGTATCGATAGTAAAGCTATATAGTAGTTTTTTAGGGGCTGTTTGATACTTACGCGACAATCGCAGGCTTGCATCGATCACCGGTCGATAAAGTTGCGAGAGCCTCAAAGCCGGGGGTAGTAGTATTAGTTATTAGTGATTTGAACCGACACACAGGGAAGAAGTAGTGTGGTGTTACTTGCTACATTAAACACAAATTAGTTACACAAGCTACGTACACTACGCCAAAGACTACTGACTAAAGATTAAAGCGATTAGTCTCTCTTCTTTCTTTCTCACTCATTCACTCTCTCTCTTTCTCTCTCTCTCCCTCTCTAACTCACCCTTCCTTTTTTCCTTACCCTTACCCAATCTCTCATTCTTTCGCTCTGACTAAAATTTCGCAACTGTTATTAGTACATAGATGGACGTTTGTTAGCTAAACAAGTTGACTTTGCAACGTAGGAACTAAATAGAGGCATTATATAGAGCGCTGCAAACTTACTAGAGACCGTTCTTCTTTTTCTCTTGCAAGCTAACGCAAATAAAATCCTCGACAAGTGATATCACTGTCGTATGAAGAAGTTCGGTGCTTAAGGAAATTCAAAGTAAGACGGTCCAGCTCGAAACAAAAGTGGCTCGATTCTCTTTACGATTCTCGAGTAGTATCCATTCGTTCCAGACCACCAATAAAGTTTACGATTTAGCAGAAATTTGGAAATTTTCTTTCTGGAAAGCTCGACGATATCTATCTTTTCTGTATACTTTCGCGAGTCTCTTGAAGCGCCTTGTTTGTATCCACGATCGTATACAGTATGACCTGTTTGCGTTATCAGTTCCTAGTGTTTCTCTTGGAAATGGCAAATTTGCGAGAAAAATAGAAACAACAATGTTTATTATCAGTAATAGATCTTTAAATTTCTCTCAGTTATGTGTGGATGTTTTAAAACCGATAGCTATACGATTTTATCGTATTGTATGAAATTGAATATCGAGACGAGTTAAACAACCTGTAACATGTAATACCATATTCAATATCACTGAAATATGAAAATGAAAGAGTTTTCTGCAGCTTTTATTGAATTTGACAATAGAATCTGCAATGATATCCAATAAATGTAGCGTTATAAAATTTTCCAAGTATTTGCTTAATTTTTATATTTCAACGATACGGTTATAGAACTCGTCTCGATAGTCGCTTTCTCTCGTATAACGTAACAAAAATTATATCCCTCGCTTTAAATAACATATCGAAGCCATGGTATTGCATATAGGAAAAATAGGAAATCTCTATTTCTTTCTATATTTCCCACAAATTTGTCACGTATGAGAAAAACAGTGGTAACTAATAGCGCGAACACCCTGTATGCTAGAAATCCCGATTGCATCTCGTTTGTTAGGATATTCGCAGTATAAACGACGGAGTACACAGTGATTTTATTGGCGTTGCACTCGACCGCGAACTGGCTGACTTAATTAACGATTCAAAACGAACGAGGATTCGTGTCGCGAAACAACGACGAACATTGCTTTCTACAATTCTCTTTGTTTGCTCGATCGTTGTTCGAGAACCGATCACTTTGATAAATATACGAGCATACTTACGGTTTAAACCTTAAAATAAGAATACGTTAAAACACAGGGATGAAGTCGAGTAAAATCTTTTTTAAGCCGTGGTTAGAGATTATTTAGTGCGCAGGTGTGTAATTTCGTCGCATCCATCAGAAGAGAACTTAGTTTTCGTCCTTACTGCGAGGAAGACACCCTTAACAACCGCGCGTCTCTTCTGCGACATAAATGTAGCGGCTCCAAAAGTCAAAATAACGTATCGAGCAATGTCTCGACGTATCATGTCCCGCGTACGTGTTATTTGCTGCCACCAACGTTTCTCTTTTCTCTCGGCAACTGGACAGTCACCAGTTTTCTCGCGATATCTGTTTTAGTTACGTATCAACTTTATAACGACGACATCAGGACTACATGAGAGAAGGTCCTTTTTGCATTAAGGCAAGACATAACGATTTAAATTTAAGTTATACATACTTATTTTTTTCAGAATCTTTTCCCTGAAGAAGATACCTTTTTCTTTGTAAAAAAAAAAAAAAACTCTAGAACGATCCACTTTACTTTCAAAGTAGAATGTTTACTATTTCAAAAAAGAAGATAAGATATTTTAGGCATCGAAAGAAAATACTTTCATCTTTTTATCTAACAAAATAAGGACTTTTATTTTCGTAACGTTCACAAGGGATTCCATGACCGTTGAAAGGTTTGCAAAGCATTCTTTTGTTCGCCTAATCTTTTAGAATTTTTCTACTCTCGCATTTGTCAAATCTGCCTTAGGTACAAGAAGAACGTTATCCATCCATCATCGTCGGGACGACAATGCAATTTAACGGCTACTTGTTTCAGTTTATTAAATGAAAAGAGGCAGGTGATCGTATTGTGCCATACGTGTTGCATGCTCGCATGCGTGCGTGATAAGATCATGCATGTGCTTTCTCGTGATTTCCATGCAGGTGTCTTAAAAGCGTGAATAACCGTCACGTCATTCCAAGGGTGGCATAACGACGTTTCAAATCTTGATCTCGAGCTTTACATCAATTTCAATTTCAATTCCGGAATTTAGACGTTAAAAGGCACTCGACGAAAAAAGTTCTTCCCTTGGACGGTAGATTTTCTTAAATAAAGAAATAAAACACGAGCCGAGTATTTTGATAAAACTGTTAGGCGAGAGAACCAACGATTTCCCAGAAATGAAAGGGGAGAAGTTGAAACAAAAATCGACGAGTCTATCATAATGGATATTGAGAAATAGAAAATTCTAAAATTCATTCGATTCTTGTTGAACGATGACGGTTAAGCTGTATATCGACTACTAGAACGTTCAGTGTCTCGTTCCAAGATATTAACGAAACGTTCACCCAGAAATGTCATGCATCTGCTTGCCCGTAAGAAGCTATAATATGCTTTAGTCGTGCATTACATATTATAGAAGAATTTCTAATTTAAAAAGAATCTCTGGGAGAGGTAGTTGAATATGGATGTTGAAGATGGAATAACGGGATCGTGGACGTACGAGCTATACATCAGGAGGATGTTCTTTCGTTCCAGAGTTTCGATGGAAAAGTTGGTCGATTCGATGATCGGTTATTAAGGAGGGAATGGTTTGTACGGTCGATTTGGTCGGTGGTCGTTCGCTGGAGGACCTCGCTGAAGCTTACCCTCTTCCCTTGCTTTCCCCGGGCACCCTTCTCTCCCGGCAGACCGGGTGGTCCCGTCGGACCCAGCTCCCCCTTCTCGCCCTGGGGCCCTGTGTGCGTGTACATCACGTGCATAAAATAAAACATGACATTCGTTCGTTCGCACACGCACTCTCGTTTTCGCGCAAAAATCATGCATAGTCGCGGCACTCTTTTTCTCCCGAAAACGACCCTTCCACGAGGATTCTTTACGTATTTCTCTAGACTAAACGTTTAACCTGAATGTCCGTATTCGATAAATTTAAGCGACAGATAGCGATAAATTTAACCTTTACGCCGCGATATTTGATTATATTATCGATTCGCTGGAAGAGGACTAACATACGTCAAAAATCGTCAGTTTCTGCATATTTGCGAAAATGAATTTATTTCGCGCTTTAAACCCGATACTTTGAAAAATACTTGGAAAAATCGAGTGCATAGTATGCATCGTAAAGGTTAATTTCAATCTATAGTATGTGCGTGTAAACTTAATGACATATATGTAGAGACGCTTAGAGCGATTGATATCGTCGTGTGCGAAGTAAATAAGTAGATAAGTATGTTGTATGTGATTGATTTACGTACCGTTAAAACCTCCGTATACAAGAGTGAGTAGAGGATATCGTTATATATTTTAATAAAGAAACGTGTTATATGATATGTGAATAAAAATGGTTTATTACTTATACCTAATACTAGTAATTGCTCCTTCGCGAAAGTATTTCTTAAAGTAGGATCATAGAGAGAGAAAAATGTTCTATAATGCATTCACTGACGTTGCAAAATTATTTGAAAAATTACAGAAAATTGCATGAGAGAAAATTTCGTGTTAAAGAAGGAAGAACAAAAATGAGTGGTTTTGCAATTTCTACTACAGCGTTCTAAAAATTAAAAGGTGTACCGTGATCCTGTGCTTGCTATATGTAAAGATTTGAATTTCATTGCCAAATATTCCGTTTGTTATTGCATTATTATCATTACTTTTATCACTGCGTTAATTTAACACGTTTCATCCCGGGAATAAAATTTAGATACGATGAAAAAGTTACGTTAGAACATTTAATTCGAAAAAGATCACTTGCCCTATATTAAGACCATACACATCGATATCTTGACCTTTTCTTGCACGTATTTTACAATTAAACAGTATTTTCTTTAAATTTTCCTTAAAAAGCAAGTTAGAAGTTAAAAAAACCCGGAACGCTACGCTTGGAACCTTAAATACATTTCGTTTCTAATTAACTGACATTACTCGCGCGTTCAAAGAAAGAATCTTCGCGAAACGACATATTACATTTCAACGTTTAAACCGAATTTTCCTAAAGTACGCATTTTTTTACATTTTACAATTCATATTTTATAGCTTTTCTTTCGTGGGTATTTTACGATTCACGTTTTATAGCTTTTCCTTTGTAGATATCGACCGCTACAAATTGAGCGCACTTCCAACTGAAAAGTGTTTGTCTGAATTGCGATTTTCCTCCGATAATAATAAAGCCGATAATCGACATTTAGAAAAGAAGACGAAAATATTTCAATAGTTTGAACCCCATCGTAGAAAATATAGAATATAAAATATTAAAAGTATCGTTTGTGTAAGAATAATGACGTGCGAAATTAAATTCCACTTGGACATTTCAAAGTAACCTAAATTAATAAAAATCAATAATTTATATGTATACCTATGTAAGAATAAAAATGTATCCTATTTCCATCGAATATCGTAGCGTACACGAATAACGATTAATTCGTTAGCTGGCAAGCAAGTTAACGACATTAAGGAAATTTTTTAATCGAACTTTCTCAATCAAAGAATTATATGTAATAAATATTTTTAAGTGGATACCGAGAATATGATATCGATACTAGCGCGTCCTGTTGCGATATTGAATTAGTGATAAGTCCGAGACGTGATCAATTTACTGACTTGCGTCCACAGCAGTTCCTTTACCCACGTAAACGAAGATTAAAAGTTATATTAAATCGATCGATGAAAGATAAAATTATCTGCCTCCGTTTTATAAAAAATAATTCGTAATTTCCTAAACAATTATTCGTCTTATGCCAAAATAAAATCTCTACTCTGTATTCATCGTTATTGTCTACAACGACTTAAATCCGTTAATCCTATTACAAATGGATACGTATATCACGAATGAAGATTTGGTCGCTGATATCCCAATGTACACGTGGACTTGGATAACAGTTACATCTCTAATGCCATTAACTGTACTACATTCCGATCGATTGAGATCCAATGGAAGCACACCTTAATGCGAACCAATTCGAGTGCAAGAAGATAGAACCTTACGGTGATTAAATTAACGAAATCTGTTCACATGCGGTTGATATATATGTAACCATTCGTATGAAACGTGTTTCTTCGTTCGCTTACTAATGTTTCTTTTATCGCTTGTCTAGCGCCAATCGATGTAACGTTACAGTAAAACGTGCTAAAACGCTGATATAATCAAAGCTGGCGCTAGGCAATGTAGTAATTCCTAAGCCGAATTATCTTTCGATGTCTCCTGTTCCCTGGTAATTTTGTTTTTATCGTACATTAAATACCGAATTAAATTTACATCGAATGTTTACTCTTTTTACGAATATTAATATTTTCTTGATTCTTCTTTTTCATTTTCTAATACGTTTACTACCCAATCGACGATGATAATTGTTTAATAGCTAATATGTATTGCAAGTTGAATAGAATTAGGTGAATACTAGGAGCACAGAGATAGACTAGTGTTATAGAATTGTTTGTGAATGGAATAATGCGTATCATGTTTTCACTGTGAATACTGGGATATTCATTTCGCGATGTATTAGGTTATCCCGTAAAATATTACATATCACAGATTACTATTAAAACGAGAAAAATAATGGAAATATAATAAATAAAACGAAAATCTACTATGTGGTTTGAAAAAGTTAGAAAATATCAGTAATATTTTTTGGAACATCCTAACAAAGGTACCTTGGTAGTACATGAACATAATGCAACTAAATACGAACATGTTTTTTTTCTCTTATGTATATACAGGGTGTCTGTTTCAATTAACGTATATTAATACATATCATTGAAAATATGACTAATATTAAGAAAATCTTCATACAAAACTTCTCTGTTTCAAAAGAGATATCTTTTTAGTAAACACCAATTTCTTTTCTAATAAAAATGCCAGCGGGTTTCATCGTTTTGTTTTCTTAATAATACCATATATGGTATTGATGGCTCATGGACATTAAGGGGTAATCCCTACAATGCTATTCAGCTACTTCAGCTGTTCTATTCTCAACCGCGTACATTCCTCCGACTATTTTAAACGAGACGTATATTTTAGTAGAGGATATAAACATGGTGAATAATATTCGTACAAGTACGAGTGCTATAGCTAATCTTTTTTTCTAATCTTCGCGATGATTAAAATTGAAAGTAAAGGTAATCATTTTCTCGAAAACGTGTTTTCACACCTGATGATTGTAACCCAGGGTTGGGATCTAACATATAGAGCGTGCGTCTGTGCGAAACATTTTCACCATTCTATCTCCGTTTACCACTGAAATCGCTCTTGCGTTTCATGAAATTTTGTACACACCCTCTATATATATGATGTGGATTTAAGAACCTTAGACAACATAACTCAAATCGCTTTATGTGGTCGTATTACGTTGCTTTAATATATTATGCGCGCGGCTATCAGTCTTGAGAGAATTTAAATTATACCGCGTATATACTTACCAGGTGGTCCTGGTGGACCGGGGGGTCCTTCGAATACTCCAGTTGGAAACGGTTCCCCGTTTAAGGATGTTGTTACAACTCGATCCCCTCTCTCGCCCTTGTCACCCTGCGAAGAATAATGTTTCTTCAATTAATGGACGTCGTAGAATAAGATTAAGGAGTATGACAGGGCATTGATATTTATCATTCACATCATCCTTTCAGTTTCGAAACTACTTGCTATGATTTTTAGAAGAGAGATACAGAATAGATTTAGATACGGTAGTACTTTACACAAAGATACCTTTAAGACCTTTAATAAGAATGAGAGTGTGTAATACCTTAGATACAGAAGTAGCTTAATTTTAGTATTTTAGAGGAAATTCAGATGGATACTGTGTTAAATCAATAACGTTAACTACATAACTGTGACATATTTGAGACAAGCTTAAAGCTTTATATGCATTCCAATTGCGTTGTTACAAAGGTTAAAAGAAATTGCTTAAGCACACCAATGAAACTAATTATTTATCGTGTTATTTATTATTTATTGTACTTTTACAAAAATGTAAAACTGCAATATTTTAAATATTATTTCTTAGAACCATAATGGAAAGGACGCATATAGAAAACCAATTTTAATTAATTTCGCGCATGTTTGAAAAATAAAAAAGGAATTAATTTCGTACGGTACACGATCCTGATTTTGTTTCCAATAAATTACCATTGACAGGAGTTAGATGTATTTGGCTAATTATGTTGCTTGTTGCTTCATTCGTGGCGTCGTTTGATTATATTATGGCATACATGTATATATTAGACAGTATAACAGAACTTTAAAGACACACGGAGTACGTGCTAATTAGTTTAAATGTAACATTATACTACAGCAACCTTCGCTGTTATCCTTTGCAAGTTCAACTTTATAAATTTTGCAAGTAGGTACACATTTTCTCAAAATTTGCTTAACTTTTAATGAATATTGTACGCGACTATTGTACATCAAACAATAAGTTTTCTTTATAGAAGCAGCTTAACGAATACTTTAACGAGCGGATACAAAGAATGTTAATATTTCATGCGCACGCGATGCTTTAATACTTTGATATTTTACGACGTAAAATTTGCAATTCAGTTTTCCCTTTGGGTCTATACACTAATTACCGATGTAAGCTTATAACGATACGGATACTTCTCTCGCGTGGACACAAATACCTATTATCAGACAAATTAAGTGCTAAAATACCTATATACAAATATATGTGCTATGCGTATATATTTGACGACGAATTGGCGACGTAATTTTCGCTCTCGTAAGATCTGCCGAATAAAACTGAAGTTTCCAGAAGAGGTTCGAGTAAAGGGATTTTAAGATGCTCCCAACCGTCTGCCATTGTAAAATGAAACTTCTACGATTGCAGCCAATTAGGTCAATAAGAACAATCAAAGGAAAGCGTCCTAGCTAAAGATAGTACGAGAGACTATAGGGGGTCAGTGCATCTGTCTCTTTTCCTTCTATTTATTTGCTCTTCTCTCTGTCTGCATTGGAAGCTTCGCTTTTGCTCCATATAACTATATGATGCTCATAGTCGAAGACTTTAGTAAGCTTCAAATTTTCAGAAAACGTAATCTTCAAATATTTAATTTGTTCTATTCTTCGTGATCGCGGCTCCACGTATAATACTACCGATTGACGCAGCAATACTCGAAAAATCGTTCGCTATGACGATAATTGGAACACAGCTAGGACAACGAACAGTCTTTGCGGCAACGATGCAGCTATTCGTGGTGCAATACGCAGAATTGCGAACGCGACATATTTTGTGTACACCATAGTGAAAATTTAAATTTGTTTTCACCCTATAATACACACGGGTGTTGTCACATCGGTGCACATGTCAGGCCTATCATTCTGTTCGCCTCGATTTATTCGTCATTTTATCAGTTTTCATATGAAAAATAATTATCAAGATCGAGATATGCGATTCCTACAAAGTTAGAAAAGTACACTAGGCATATTAGATGCAATTAACGAAACATAATATTTTATGACACAAAATATAATAGCATAGGCCTCTCAGACGTGACGTGTGTTTCGTAGAGTTAAAAAGGTATCGAATCGATTTACACGACTACCGATAACCCTGCGTTACCAGAACGATACCAAGTTTCCTAGCTTGAGCAACGTTTTTCGTTCTGAGATATCTAAGTGAATGCATATAGAAGTGATCGAATCCTGGGAGAATAACCCGAGTGTCGGTATCTGTGTTACCTTAGGACCTGGAAGTCCCGGCGTACCAGGCGGACCAATTGGTCCAGTCGATCCTGATGCTCCCTTTTCACCCGGTGGCCCAACGTCACCCGGAGATCCTTGCCTGCCTTCGTGCCCAGGAAGACCTTCGGCTCCCGGAGGACCGGGTGGCCCCGGTGGTCCAGGTTCGCCTGGCTCTCCCTGTTACGTTCCAAGAGTGTTACGTCGTTACCGCTTTCTTCCGGCGAGAGCCCTCGACAAGAGTGTCTCTCGGTACTCGTCGGCTTGTGCCACAGACGGAGAAGGAACAGGAAAGGAACATCGGAGAAAAATGTCTGGTGGTGAATATACAAAGAGGCAGACAGTAGAAGAAGAAGAAAGAGAGAGAGAGAGAGAGAGGAGAAGACGGCAGATAGAGAAAAAAGACAAACGGGAGGAACAGGATCGTGGACAGAGAGACAGAGAGACAGAGAGAAAGAGAGAGAGAGAGAGAGAGAAAGCGCGTGGAGAAAACTGTGCGTGTATTATATCGTATACCTTTAATTTATATTTTCGAATTTATGCTCGGAAGTTACAAGATATAAAATACCCTTGAGATACGAACGTAATTATCGGCAACCCCCGTGGCTTGTAATATCGGGTCAATAAAGATATTTCGGCGTACGTATAATGGTACAGAGTCAATATAACGGAGGATTGTATTTGTAAGGAAGATTCGCTTTGAAGTATCGAAGTGGAGGTTCAACTTGTAAGATCAAAAATTGCTAACTATACGATATACGCATACTTGGATATGATATTTTAATGTCCATTTTATGTGCAGTATTAAAATCACGACTAAGTAATGTACGTAAGTAATAAAAGATCGTACGATAAAGAGTTCAGCATTAACTTACGATATAGTGAGAATCTCGACAGCGAACTATTATTGAATCTTCAATTAGTGCAAAGAAAAAGAGCATTAGGTACTATTTTGATACGAATGCTATGATGTACATAGAAAATGATATATCTAAATGGTTGCTTAATAAGAAAAAAGATGTCGAAATGGGTGACGTTTAAGCTTCTTAGAGCACACTTTGCAAGCGAGAAATACCTTTATGACGTAAGGAGCAGTATCTTCCTCAAAGATAAACTCATCAAAACTTATTGAAACTTTCACTCCGCGCGACATATTTGCAGATAAATTCTGTTCAAAGTAAAGCTTATACCAATGATTCGATAAGATGGCGGAAGAAGAATTCTTTTACTTTAAATCCGTTTAATTTATCCCTTCCTCTGTTTGAAGATTTTTCTAAAGCTGGTTGAATTGAAAAAATGGCATATATGTTTATATATCATTCGTAAAATTCAATTACGTTCCACGCATAGTTTTAGGTTCCGAGAGCATCATGCATAAGTCAGGTAATATCAAACGAAAACAGATGCAAGTAAACTTATGTACTAAAATTCGGTGAAAGTTTCTAAAGAATATCTTTGTTTCCATTTGGTATTGATACATCGAATGTAGCATAAGCACTAAACGGTCTTTAAATTCGTATCGTAAACGATATACAGAAATACGAGAAAGCTAATATAATCTATTTTAATAATTCTAACTATGTGCATAAGTAGTGTACATCTTCTTTGAATTAGTATATAATATACGTATATATACAAAATATTCAAGATTCGTCTTAGATCGTAATTGATTCTACCATAAGATGAATCTTATAATTTTAACTTATTATCGTCATACGTTTTAATCGCAAACTAAATTCCAATTGCAACTGTTCATAAATTAAATTACTTTACGCGTAAGTCCGGTCGCTTACTTTTGAACGCTGGTGTACCTACGTACACACATGTATTGTATACACACGCATTCATACATATACCTATGCAGACGATTTGATACATTCATCTAATGAAATATATGGCGTACACGTTGTACTACATTCTTAAAAACTTACGGTCGTAATAAAATTCATAAAACAGGAAAAAAAAAAGAACATGCAATACACGCACGTGCGCGCACTTTCGTTCGTACAAGTGCGTTGTTGAATTTGCGTGACATATTGGAGGTAAAATGACATGCAGAGAGAACAGGACCGTGTTTTCTTCTTTACAATTCGATTCAATTCTTCGTTACAATTTCCTATTTCTATACATGTATATAGGCTACGTTTATGGTAGTACAACCACTCATGGAGAATCGAGTGAGTCTACGTGCAAAAATGGATCGAAAATACGCAATAAAATCTTTTAGCGAAAAATTTCATTTTCTGAAAAATTAAATTTATAAATTACTCAGGTATGCACGTGTGCACCTGACATGTACATATATTATTATATATATTATATATATTATATATATATGTACATTAAAAGAAGAGATTTAAGCAGGCATGCGTACCGGAAAGATGTTCGAACTCGATCAATTTCCCGATTCTTTTTCCATTCGATTTCATTTTTACATATGTAGAAACAAAATATTCTTGGTTGTATCACTCATTTCAAGGTACCCTATACGACGTATATGTATCAAGATGGTTGGAAATTTTTGTGCACATTTTATTTGGTTTACCCTTGAAAATCGTTTTAATTGCATTTCTATAATCGTTCTTATTTTATCATTATATTTCTGTTAAAAATGCAGCGTCGTATTAACGTTTGACTCTGTTAACCCTCTCACGATTACGAATTATTGCGCTTCCATTGCTATCGTAGTTCGCTTCTGTTACTTCTAATTTTTAGCTTCATGCTTGAAACAAATTTTCCAATTAAAAAGTGATCCAGCTAATCGGTTAACTTCGCTTGTAACAATATTGAATTTTGAAATGTTCAAAAAATGTTTAATATGTTAACGTTAATGCACTAAAATTTGTCTACCGTATTATTCGTTTATGAATTGGAACTGTTCTCAGCGGCAAAACGCAAAATATCCCAATATCAAAAAGTAAGAACCACTCACTTATGTAATACAAGCAGTTCAACATTTATTTCGCTACTTCATTAACAATAATCTTAAAATGCGCACGCATCTGTTATGTAACTGGTAACATAAAAGGATAATTTCAAGTAATCGTAATATAATATTCGATGAAAGTTTGCAATGAAAAACAACAGATCTATTGTACTTTTGTTATTACTTACTCTCGTCGCAATCCAGCTAGCGAATGATTCTAAATTAAATTCTTAGCAAATGTATACGATAAAAGTATTTCCTACACGGCCCTGAGGAAGAAGGTATAAAAGAATGAAACTTGGTATGTAAGTTTTAAAATAAGAAGGTGCAAAGTAAATTGTATGTCTTTGTAAGACGAACGATCATAAAGGAAAATTTTAATACGTTTCATCCGCCTTTAAAGGTACTGCTCTCAAAACTTCCTTTACGTACGTTATTGTTCCATTCACCAGGCAAACGAGGTTCCTATGTAAAAATAAAGTATTCGAAGCAAAGTTGCTTTCTCCGTTGTTCGTTTCGATGCTTCTTGAATTTTATATTTAAGCAAAATCTTCTCTACCTTTTTCTCTATATCGAATGTACAGAGCGCAACAGATCGTATTCGTTCTTCCGCGAGAACGATATATTCGTTAATTAAGCACATCGGCAAGCTGAAGAAATGTATGGAGAATTTGTTGCGTGAAAAATACGAAATCGAATGCCTGGAGAATCGATGACAAGAAAAGGACAAGGAAGGGGGAGGGGCTCCCAAAGAGCAGGCGCACTTACTTTCAGTTGTATGATGGTCTGCGCTGAGATATTATGCCCTTGCTCCTGAAGTCCCTAGAAGTAGGTCAACACTACGGGTAAAAACCAAATCGCTACCAGACGAAAACATAGGGGTAACGGGGGTGAGTAGGAAAACCTAAAATGGATTTTTTGGGATATCTCGTTTTCTCATTGCTCTTCCGTATCCAAGACATGCCCAGAGATATACCTAAATACTGTAACTTAAAGTAAATACCATTACCAACCAAAAACCAAATACGACAAAATGCGAGGATCGCTCTTTCAAGTGGAAGAATAAGCGCTTCGATATAAAGCGATGAAATGTATCGAGAAACGAAATACGATTTCGCGACGCACCAAATGGAAAAAGTTGTTTGTTGTATTTCGCGACCTAAATATAAAAGTATATATTTTCCGATATTAAAATTCTGCAAACTTTGCGTATGCCAATAATTCCGTGACACATCGTATATTGCTCAAGCATTTTCTACTTTGCTCGGTGAGAGCTATAAATCGCTAAAATCTCAGGCTCTTTTCTTCATCAACCAGCGTCAAGTAACATACAGCAATCTCCGAGTAACAGCAAAACCCCATTCTTACGTTCGAAACAACTTCTCCCTTGGTGGTATGTATATCTGTACGCTGTACTACCGAAGTAGTAATTCAAGAAAAAGAAACAAACGGAAGAAGAAACAGACGCGAAACGAGACGCTTTTCTTCCACGTAAAAGTGTCGTCGTCGCACTTTAAACCAACGAGTGAACGCTACACCGAAAGCACCGCACGAGGCAACGACTAGAAATAGGATTGCGTCTAGGAGCGAGGACAGAAAATTCGACGGAGATAGATTTCAAACGTGGCGACGAAGTACAAGGTCTGGTAAGAAGGTAGGTTCGTGGACACGGTGAGATGGGTCGAGGACGATGGAGCGAACATGGAGGAGAACGGTAGATGGAACAGTGAGAAAGAGGCAGAGAAGAAGAAACAGAAGAGGTTACAAGAAGCGGGAGTAGCGACGACGAGAAGAGATTTCTGAACCGCAACACGAGCCGTGTTGCCTTCCGAAGAGGCCGGTTACCTTCAGAGCGACGATTTCCGCATAGCCAAGCGTCCCGCCGCGGAGCGTCGTCACCGACCTCTTTAACCCTAATCCCTGTGCATTGACCCGTAGGCGGAAAGATGGTTTATATTGTTAATCTGTATCATCGAAGATCGATACGTTGACGAGAAAAAAAAAAAAGAAAGAAAATGTACGTCACAGCTCGCGCCACGGAGCCATCGAGAGTCCTCTTTAACGATCTTCCGAATCGGGACGTTAACGACTTTCTAACGAGTATTTCTTTTAGTCATCGATATCGATTCATTTTTTAACAGATCGTTCACTATAACTGCATTATATTTTTTCTTGTCTTTCGTTGCATTACACGCGGGTATGGTTCGATAATCCGACATTTTTGGTAATCCGCTATTGACGAAGTCCCGAGTCTGTCGGATTAACGAAACTCTCTTGTACGTGGTTATGTAATTTAAAAGTTACGAGGCGTTAGAGAAAGAGAGAGAGAGAGAGAGTAAACGACTGCTGGATTTTAGTTTTAATAGATCATGGGAGAAAAATAATCGCTTTGTATGCAAATAGTAATCTTGTGGGTAAATACATATGTAGGATTTAATTTCCTGTAATCAATTTCAGCTCTCTGTACTCGCGTCCTCGATTAAGATCCTTGATTCGCACTTTTCATTGTTTATCGAATATCGAAATAAAAAATCCAATAAAGAGCATCGAAACACATTGCGCGGACTCTTGATCGCAACGTGGCAAATTATCAGCGAGAATCGATACGAGTCGTATTCGGCACTTTGAATCGAGAACGTAGGCTTCGGGTCTTTGATCCTCTCGTTTCTTAATCGTACAATTATAGAATTACAAATCAATCTTATTTGCAAACGATTCTTACATATCTCTAAATCTAATCATTTATTTGTACTTGTCACATGATAGACAGAGAAATTACAGACATATCATATCTGTGGTAGTTAAATAATTTTGGAATGAAAGGGTTAGATATATAAACGTATGCCTGCATATTATGCCAGTACCGGCTGCTAAACATTACCAAATGCCAATTATAGTTAAGAACGAAGCCGTTGTTCTCGATCGTCGAGCTAACGAGAAACATCGAGATTCACTGTCCACAAGTTTATGTAACATTTCTGGCGGAAATTACCTTGATGTACGAGTACGTGTAAAACGTTGTTCCAATCGAAAAACTTGCTTTCAAGAACATTATTTTTGCGAGGTCATTCTACTTGAAATTTAATTAGCAATTAAAGAAAGTACACGTAAGGAACGTCGTAAAACAGTCCGCTAATACAGAAACAAGATTCGATGGATTTAATTGTATCGTTCGCGATAAGAAACGTATGCCGTAATTTTTATGTTGTCTTGATTTTTTCTCGAGTTCGACTCTGCAGAATACCCGAACGAAATAAGAAACGCGAACTTCTATTATCCGGCCATTTTGTTAATTAAATACTGTGCCTTTCGCTCATTCGTTATGGATGAGACTTCGTTATTCCCGACGTAATATACAAACTCACATTAATCAGAAATAGCGAAAGCAGGAACAGTGAGAATTGAGAATCTTGTTTCGTCCTAGTGGAGGATGAACATTCCCTATTTCTCGCTATGTGTACGACTTTAACGTTATTTAATATGGATATTCGTAAAAAGAACATCGGACACAACACAACGACAAATATCTCTTTATAAAAGCAATGCAATCTGTGTCGTATGTAATCAACGATACTACAAGTCACCAACAGAAATAAACGAATATTTTCCGATTGAAACATGTCTCTTTTAGTATGCATATCACGAGGTGTGTAAATAAATTGTGCAGTCTCTGTCGAGGAAAATACATCGTTTACCCTTCGAATCGTTTCGATCCAAGCTGCGCGTATTCCTCTCATTTTCTTGCGTTAGAACTGTTACCGGTAGAAAATTTTCACGAGATTGGTTTCTAAAGAACGGGAAACGGGTAAGGAAGATCGAAAAAGAAACGATGTACTTTCGCGTTACACGTACGTCGTTTACTAGCTGCGTAATGCGCTCTCGTGCTGTTTCTCTAGACTCTAGATAACGTAGCTAGATACCTTTACTGCGGAAAAGACGTCAAAGCCCGGACTTCCCAGTTCGCCTTTCTGTCCTTTTTCTCCGGGTCGTCCCTGAAAACGAAACATACCACATTGTATTTGATGGAAAAATAACGTTGTGCCATAGCGAGACTGGAAACAAAACCATCGTCCGTTTCCACGAGTTTCGAAAACGTTTGTTTCGAATTTAGCCAACTGACTTTTATATCGTACCACCGTGAACACTCGAACGCTGTTTCTTCGCGAAACCACCAGCATTCGTTCGTGGTTGATTTCGTTGTTAGACGAATTATTTATTCTCAAAATAACGTATAATAGCGTAAAAAATATCCAATCGGGTAAATTCTACAGGTTTCTTTATTCGTCGTAACGAATCATCGTTTGAAATTCAGCTCACAAATTTATTTGGCTGCGGACTTTTACACGTCATTCTGCGTTGTTTTTTTCACTTAAATGCGTTTAATTGTTTCACTGATAGCGAAATTGCATATAATTGCTTTTATGCCAGTTATTTTTTAGGAAGAAAATGCGGCGTAATATTTTAATGGCTTTGACATTTTTTAAGCTCTGGTTTACGATATATTTGCATATAAATCGTAAATTTAACGTATGAAGCTTGTCGCGTGAAACGGGTTAATTAAGAGTTCCCATTTAATTGGCCTTTTGTGCAAAAAAATGTTACTTTCACACCGTGAAATTTGAATTGTGGAGATCCGTACTTCAATTAGAAGAGCGTATTCGCGTAATTCATAATAGCGTGATTTACTTTCCTGCGAGTTTCTTAAGCTCCATGTTATTATTTATTAACATAAACGAACGCGTAAAACTAATTAAAGTACTCAAATAATATTTATCACGTTTGAGGAAGTTTGTCGATTAAAAGGTAAATCAGGCTAAAGAAAGAATAAAAGCACCAGCACCGAGTATCACGACTAAAAGTTTTTTAGCGGTATCCACTGCCGTAGTGGTCGCGGAGGTAACTTCTAATAATATTAACCCACTATTTTATGGTTTCTTCAAACAATTGCTTCGTATTCTAGATTTGAGGAAATCGATCGACTCCGACTGTCTAAAGAAACAGACCGCGTGGCGAACTAAAATGACGTATATCCAAAGCCCGCTTTAAGCAGTTTAAGTTTAAGAAACCGATATCGATGAAACTCGAAGTAACAATTCGCTTCTTGGCAACAACTGCAATTTAAGAGATATCACTGTCAGGTATTCCGAATAAAATTTCGGATAATCGTTGATTCACTGCGATGCATTAAGAATGCTTTCGGATGGAACGCGACCGGGCAGCATCGTACGTAAGAGACCAGTTCTCGCGTGTAAGCCGATCGAAATTCTTTCAACCAGACCACCATCGACAGAACAAATATCGCGTGATATTTGCAATGCACTCATACCCTCGTACCTTCCATCCTCGTTTTCCTCTTTTCCTATCTATGCGTGCCTGTACATCCGTTCGTATTACCCGCCTACCAATTCACGTTTCACTCGTTTCGTTTGCTCTACGACAAAATGCACGTATAACACGTGTTTCGTACTGTTTTTGGAACGAGATGTTTCAAGTATTTACGATTACATGCCACGTATACGTCACGTTTCGAGAAACAACGATATTCTAACGATATTCTTACTATTAACTATTAACCCAAAATTCGATGTCTTTGATTCGATGAAATTTCTATCGGTTTTTTCATCGAACGAACATAGTAGAAAGTTTACTAGCAAATACATTTCAATTTAGAATTTAAAATCTACATTTCTTAATAACAAAAGAACCGGTTTCCTTTCTCTATCAATTACGAAAATATCTTTGGCAGTATTTTAATTTAGAACTTCAGTTATTGGAATTCGTTTTACACGCGCGTACGAATTAATGTATTCGCGAATAATCTTTCAACGCAGTACATTTTTCTCCTGTTTACGTTCCATGTATCAAACCGATTATTTGTTTTTCCGAAATCCCGGGGCGACCAGTTTAGTACACGTTTCAACATATTTGTAATTGCGAGCAACGTCGTTCCTCCTTTTTCTCGAATGCAAATTCGTTCCGTAACTGAATTTTAATATTATCAATCAACTCCGATATTCCAACAATTCTGCCCGAATGCATCATTTATTTCCTCCTGTCATTGTTCTTAAAAATACACTTCCTGAAATAACGTCCGTCTAAACGATTTGAATTAGAAGATGTACGTTACACCTTGTAGGTACTCTCGTATCAAGTTGCCATTCGCGTTAGAATTCGAGTCGGGAATAATTTATTCGTCCGTACACATATTTGTATTGAATCACCCAACAATAAACAGCGCAATTTAATCTGCAATTATATTTGCAACGTGTACAATTAACACAGAGTGCGTTACTCCTACTACCAATTATTGGCTATTAACGTCTCTTAGTTTAACCACCGATAATTCTACTATCTTCTTTTTCTATGTATAATCTATTATCTCGCTAACTGTAAATTCACCTACTCGAAGGTATGCTAGGTACATAATTATCACGTTATCGAATTGTAATTTTCTCAATAACGAAGAAAAAATGTATTTACAGAGTCTATATTCTTATATAGGATCCAATTAAGGAAAATACAAATATCGTATCTGCAATTCATTAACATTTATCGTATTATCCGATTTGAACAAAATAATGTTTGATTGATATTTAAACACATAAGGATGAATTAATATTTGTACAGTAACGTCGAACACTTTTGCATACGTACGTCGTACGTATTATTTTATATATTTTTGCATGTACTCGTGTATATATATATACTCTGTATCCTACTGCTCTTAAGTTATGTTAATTAGATCAAACCCAATAAAAAATCATCTACTGCAAAAGCTACACTAAAATAAGTAGGTTATTCGTGCACTTACCGGCTCACCTTTTGGTCCATCTAACCCAATAGGTCCCTGAAAGAACACGCTAGTAAGTTTGAATAGTCGATCGAATGGCGAAGAAAGATGAAAAATCAAAAGGCTGCTGGCACCTTTCGAAAAATAAAATCATTCCTTGCGATATAATGTACGTATGCGAGCATACGACAGATAGAAGGAACATCGAGTGTTGTAGAACATCGAAATGCTTTCAGATACGACGTTTATTTTACGACACCTAGGATTCCATATATCTATTAAAATTATATTATACCAGCACATTTCGATGCGCTTCTATAGTGATAGTGGACGTAATTTCAATTTACAAATACAATAATTTTGTAATTCTCATTTAGAAGATACAGGAAACCATGCGTTTTATGGTTCCTTTATCATCGTATTCATATCCACGTCGACGATACACGTCGTCACTTTTCACATAACAAACTGACATTCCATAAAAGTGCGCCATCTTCTCAGTCCGTCTTAAAAGTTCGGCCGACCTGCCAGGAAAAGACGAGTTTATGGCTGCGGCCTCGGTACGATCCGCTCGGGAGCCGAAGCAGGGCGAGCAACTCGCTCAGAGTCCGTCTTCTTCGTTGTTTGTCTTTCGTTGTTGCCCTTAAACTAGTTTCTGCTCTTCACTCACGAGTTGCGTCGTGAATTATTAGCGGCTCCCGGGGCCCACTTTTTAAAACGACCAGCTCGATTAACTGTTTCAACGTTCGCTGCTTGTCCATGACTCGCGGAAGTATTCCGACACTCGTAGAAACTTTGTAAAAGCACATGCCAAGAATCAGTTGGCCAGGAAACGCGATTGCACGCGTGAGGTTGATAGTCCTTCAATCTGAAACGTTCGGCGATCCTCAGTCGTCATAGTTTCGTGTTAAAACTGTAATTTTTTTTTTTTTTTTTTTTTTTTTGGTTTACTTCAAACAAACTGCTATTTTTTCACACAGAACTTTTACTTCAGTCGACGTTACGGCGAAACGTCATATCTGAAAGCAAATGTCAAACTTCAATTTCACGATCAGTATATGTATGGGCGTAAAAAATTGAGACTGTGGAGAAAAGTGTAAAAAAGGGTATTGCTCAAAAATTTAGGAAAAAAGCGCAAATTTAACGAACAAAAGATCACAGAGACGAGAGAGTGAGAGAGAGAGAAAGAGAGAGAGAGAGAGAGAGATAAACAAAAAGGCTACATGAAACACATTAATTCAAAATATGATTTAGTTGGTGTTACGTGCATACGTGAAAGACGGTAAATGGAGTATACAAAAGGCGACACGAAAGAGAGAGAAAGAGCGAAAGAGAAAAAGAAAAAAAAAGAAAGCAGACAGACAAAGTGATAGAAGAATGGAAAGAAAATAAAAAATAATATACCGGAAAACCGTTCTTGCCCGGCGTCCCGGCCACACCCTGTAAGAAGGGGTATAAAAAATTAAAAACTCGTTTACAGGGGACAAGGGTTAAGTGCTCTCGCGTTCATGCAAAAAGCAATTTATTCCGCTGACCAATCGTGTCCGCGGTTATCGTGATGTACATAATGTTAAGGGCCATACTACACCGATAATTATTCCAACCAATTAGATATTCTCATGGCGGCCAACTACCACACGAGTATGTACTTTGGTTATCAAAACTTCGGCCGATCGCGGGTCAACTTCGGTGACACGCTTGCTATACCGGTCTTTCGTGCAACGATCAATAACTTCATCCACACGATGAAACATAACACTTCGAGTGAATTTCGTTTAAACTGATTTTTCTCCATTACTCCAACGATCCTCGACGTTATCCGCTAATAAATAGTTCCAGCAATTTCAAAAAAAAAAACAGGAACAACCTTCTTGCTTTCCAAACCAATATATCTTCTCACTCGTGGACTAATCGTTCTTTTTTTGGATCTTTAATCTTCGGCTAATCTTTTTTCCCTATCGATACAACGACCACTCTCTTAACGAGTAGTAAAATATTGGCGAAATATATCTCTGTCACGTGCTGCATATTTATTCAAAGTGCAAAAAATTGGAAATAAAAATTCCGTCGCAGCGAGAATATTTTTCTAAACGATTGCCCGCTGACAAAAATAACCGCCAAATATTTGACGATCTTGACGAAAAGCGACATTCATTGTCCAACTTTTTTATGGTGTTCAAAACCTTAATATAATTAAACGTCGAGTGTCGCGTTCCTTTGTAACAGGAATGAAGGATGCGTACGTTCGTCGAAAAATACTTTCGTACATACAGTGTGTGCCAGCAGTTATGAATTCGAGGAGACTACGAATATGTATCGTTAGCAAACTACGTCATGCTTTTCCGCTGCACTCTAAAAACACGCACACTCCACGTGCGATCACGACGGGTGCGCTACGGGAAAATAAGGACAAAAAAAAAAAGGGGGGGATTGAAGCGAACGGAGGAACGGATCTACTCACCTGCGGGCCTGGTTCCCCGGGGTCACCTTTTTTCCCTTTTTTCCCCCTTTTTCCAGGAGGACCTGGCTCACCGGGAGGACCTATAACAGGAACAAACAATAAATCGATACCTCGCGACGCACTTGAACGAAAAAGCAGCAGGGCGAGGACAGGAGGGTAGAAATGAGTTTTCGGCGCTGCGAGCGAAACGTGGTCCCGTGAAAGACCCGACAACGACGGCGACCACGTTAACGACGGCCACGCAAAGACCCAAAGGGGGATAAAAAGGCAGGCCGTCTCTCTTCCCGATCGAACTCGAAACGAAGTTACTTGCCCGCTCCACGTCCCGCGTTAAGGATATTTTCGAAAATTCTCGTCAACGTGTCGTACACGGTTATGCAACACGCAATCAATCGATCCTCGGGGCTACGTGCGCAATTTCGACGAACGTTTTAGGTTTCTGTCGCTGCGTCTGTCGGGTAATAAGGTTTTCCGTAACCGCATTCCCGTGTAAAGCGTTCCATAATGCGCGATAGATACAGTGTCGCTGAGAAATTGTATCTACCGGATTTCCATCGTTTTTCCATTATGGTACGGAAATCGTTTTCTTTTCGTTACTTCCCTCGCCGTTTACCTCGCTACTTTGTTACTTCAATAAATAGTTCTTTTATTTTACAATACGAAAAACTTTAAGCACTAATTACGGATAAAACTACGACGAGTTAAAATAGCGAAGATCCAACATTCTTCGCAATTATCGATGCGATTGAATCTCAAAACGGTGAAACGGGAAAAGCGCGAGAAACGTGGTCGATCGGGAATTCAACTTTTATTTATCTTCTCTATTAGGAGAACGTCGTACGCGTTATCCTAATTTCCGACAGGAAGCAGGGAACGTTCTCTCGTGGAATAATCGAATCCACGTATATTCTCGGACTGCTTCCACTAGTTCGGACATTTGCTCAAAGTCGGAACGTTTTGCTCTTTTTTCGTTCGTCGATTTGCACGTGATGGGTGATGATATTCCGAACACGACCACCAAGAAAACGAAACGGAACGAACGCAACGGGGTTGGGCAGGAGAACAAAAACAAAAGGGGGAGAATAGGGTGGAGGTTGGAATGAACGATATTAGTCGGGCGTGAACTAACTTTTCGTGAAGTTTTTTACAATCCAGGACACGAATATAAATCTCCACGCCAGCTGACGAGAACCAGAGATGAAATAAGAAACGTGCTAACAAGGAAAGTTCGAGGGTCGATATCGGCAGATATTGAGGAAACTTGAAAATAATTCCCCGGCGAGGTCGAGATCTACGAAAAAAGACTCGCCAAACATTTTCTGCTAGCAACACAGTTTTATCGCGCTGTAAATATAGCGTATAAATAGATTTTAAGGAAAAAGCACAGTAACGACGTTGATCCGCGTCATATGTCGAGTTGTGATTCGTAGGAAGCCGATAAGTTTTGCAAAGAACCGCTGGTTTTTTGAAACAGTAGTTATCATACCACGACATTTTAGAGATTTTTATATTATCGAACGAAAGAATTGTTTTTATTAGTTTTCGATGATCGTGGTATTGAAATGGTAAATTATGTAAGTGGCAAAAAATAAAGTGCGGCTTTTGTAGTGGGAAAGAACGTAAATTCTAGCTATCATTTATTCTCCCTCTAAATCTGTAGAGGTTGCGACCGTCGAGAGTCAATAGCATTCGAATGATAAATGCCGGAAATAAAAAAATTAAGAGAAACGCGATTTGCAGTTCTATCGGAAATCTTCGTTTCTGACACATACGCCGTTTACCATTTCAACCCTTTAATTAATATCTACGCGTCGCGTTGGTACGAAATCACTCTCTAATCCCAGTTAAGCTGGCTAAAAAACAGCCGTGTATCATAGCTGCTACGTTCGCTCGGATTTATTTCTCACCAGCAGCTGTTCGTGCTTTTATCATCGTTATTCCCGACAAGTACAACCTTTAAGTATTTCCTTCTTTCCTCTCTCTCTCTCTCTCTGAAAAAAAAGAAGAAAAAAAGAGACAAGAAGAAGAAAAAGGAAGAAGTAAAAAGAGAAAAGAAAATAAAGGCAAAAGAAGAAGTTAAAAAGGGAGATGATATGTCGGCGCGCGGAACACATCCACCTATCATAGGATTATCATCAACGCAGAGAGGGCAATGAAGACATCTGTTTCATACTCTCTGCTATTACGAACATGGTAGAGCAACGGGAGAAATAAGAAGACCGCGAAAGCGCAAGACGACAGGGATTTTAAGCTAGGGAATAGCAGAGAGTGCAACAAGGACAAAAAGATGGAGTAAGTAGCTTGTGACGCAGATGACACAACTAAGAGAGTCAAGGCAATCCGATCGCTGTACTCGAAGAGAAATGAACTAAGCTAAACTAATTGAAAGAGGTTAAAAAAGAAGTATATAAAAGGTCCAATCGTATATCGACTGTTTTTCTTCCTTTTCTCTATATATGCCGTTCGCGATGGTTGCTCCCATTCCCTTTCTCAAACGTTCCTTTACCTATGTATCTCGGCTCTGGCTAGTTCTTGATGTAGCCAGAAGTTTTCTTCTCCTTAGAGTTCTCGTCAAACCACAAATGACGAACAGAAGCACAAAGTGTACTCTCCGTGAATTCCGGCAAGTAACGAGGAAAGTTGTAGGAAAAAGGGGAACAGTCAAGGGGAACAGCCTTGATCGTTCTTCTCCTCTATGTACATATATGTATGTATGTATATTAGTAGTATTCCGAGTTTCTCCGTTCGCCGTGTGCTCGCTTTTGTGCGACTACTATTTCCGGTTTAAAGATCGTGCTTTAGGAAGAAGACGGATCGGTCTCCACGGTGCAAGTGGGACGAGTAGTATGTCCGGAGCGGTAGTCCGAGTCTACGGGGGATACTAGAAGGAAAAACATAGGTGGGTTAAGTGAGTCGGAGGAGGACGAAAAGGAGGAAGAAACCTTGTAGTCTAGACGCGACGAAAATACTCGTCCCGCTTGGAGGTGTGCAATAAAACTGCGCTTTGCACCTCCGTTTTGCTCGGCTGGGACGGTTGTTCCCGTAGGAACGTTTCTCGCGGTAGGGGAACTCGGTCGACCCCTCGGTGAAAGTCTTTCGCGCGAATAAGAACGAGATTAACGCGACGCTTTGGCAACGTTCCGAGGGCAAGGGACTAAGGCGAGCAGGCAGTCGCTCCACCAACTTAACGACACTTCGTTTTCGTTTACAGAATAGCTTCAGGCGACCGGAAAATGAGCGACCGATACAAAGAACCTTTTACGGCCAGATATCCGACCATGCTTTTGGGAAACGAACGGTCTGGCATATTGATCGTTACTCACTTACCACGAAATTAGCCTTATTTCCCTATTACTCGTCTCGCGGGCTCGCCAATCTCTTCTACGACTGGCTATCGCCTTTACGTTTCAGACTCGAGTTTCGCGTGTAACCAAAGCGTCTTTTCTAATATGTCTGATATTTCCGATACGAGATTCAACTAGTAACGTTTATCTTATTTGTTGTTTACTAACTAGATGAAATCTACTATTAAGTATCGTATCTTAAGTCGTACGAACACCTCGAGAAACAGCATCCTCTCGCTTTCCCTTTCGTATTTGTTTTCGCATTAAGTGGTTTTTCACATTTCAGAGAACAACGGTATTTTTAAATGTAAAGCTTGCAGTTCAATTTTCAAAATACAAAAAGGTAATCCACAACACGGATGATCCGATTTCGGCGAATTGAGATTCTGCTACAGTGCATTCTATAACTCTAACGAGTATTCGATGCGAAATTGAATAGAAATGTTTATTTCATAAAGTAACGTTGTTCGAGTTTCTAAAGCGTTATAGCTCGTTCTATGCACGATTATAATTAAAAGAACGTGGTTTATGAAATAATTTCCTCGTTAGCGATATTGTATTCTATGGCTTAATTCAATGCAGTACTTTCACTTGTACGTCGCGATAGATTTTTTTTACTTTTTCGTTTTTTAGCTCTCAAGTGGCATCTTCGCGCTTTGAAAATTTCTACAATCGACTAAATTCCAGTAGGCTCCAAAATTCTTTCTCAACCAAAGGTGTTTCGTTGAAAAGAAAAAAAATGACAAATGTTTGTAAATTTATTTATAGAGTATACGCGAGTATAAACATTCGTCTCTGTGGTTAAATTTACGACTTTGACGAGAGTTTATCGCAGAATTGTGTTTTTGCACTAAAATAGTGTAATATTCGTTTTATCATGGAGAAAGAAAAGTTGGAAAAATCTATAGAGCAAACAGAATCGTATTTCACGTTTGCTTCAAAATTGTCCCGGAAGTGCAACTGCCGTTTTTCATTGGACGAATCGATAGTCTAGCATTTTTGTTTAATATATCGTCAGTCGAATATTCGTTGTCTAATTGCAGTTTTACGCGTCCGCGTTCATTGAAATTTGATAAATATCGTACTTTATTAAACTACCTGCGAGAGTTTTATATATTACCTTTTATTCACTTCCAATATGTTTAATTAAAATTATACTACTCGTCAAATTGCAAAACTGTAATTCATTCCTGAAATTCTTGTAATTGATCATTTTAACGGTGATAATACATCCTCAATGAACGTGCAATATTTATCGGATGTCATTGAATACTTACAATATAACTAAGTGATTAATGGCTAAATCGATTGGATATTCATAAAATGGCTAAATGATTAACGATTAACCCGATTAATATTTGAGAGAGAGAGAGAAAGGGGGGGGGGGAGAGAGAGAGGAGAGAATATTTGAGAATATTTAAAAATATATAGAAAGTGTTTTGTGCGTACTGTTGTTTATCTTGTGGACACCGTATGAATTTCCAAGCGTCTATAAATACGTATAATGATAGTACACAACGTGTGTTAATATTTGGAAGCAAACAGGTTTTTCTATTAATGTTTAACTTCACAGTAGAAATTTTTCATTGCAACGAAATTTTATTTAACGCTCGAGTAAACCAACTCCTGTCGATCGAATCAACTTATTTGAACGTGAATTTCTATTACATAAACTTCGATTACATACAATATGAACTATCTGTCTCTCGACGAACGACAAGAAAAATACAGTTCTACCAAACCTACAATTTTCTTCGACGAAAGATTTTATCGCCCCTTACCATCTTGTCACCAATTTGTCTCGTTCAATGATTCCAAACTCAACGGATCTCTTGTCCAGCACTCGTATATATACCTTGCCTTACATGAATGAAAACAGGACGAAATTGAGAATCACTGAAGCCGATAGTCCGAGAGGCAAACGGAGTGCACGAAAGCAAACGGAGGGGTGGCAGAAGGTAAGACGGGGCAAAGGAAAGCGGAGCAGAAGGCAAGGTAGAAGCTGAGGACCTCACATGTTGCGGCCGCGGGCCAGTACGGTTATACCAGGCCCAGCTCCGATTCCCGCCCCGGTAGTTTCCCATGATTGAGATACGTAATCGGTATTCCCTGACGTATCTTTCATGCTCACCGTTCTCAACGGTGTTTCACGCTCCCGCACAGAGACGATGCTCCTTTCTTTCCCTTCCTGTCACTCTCTCTCTCTCTCTCTCTCTCTCTCTCTCTCTCTCTCTCTCTCTCTCTCTCTCTCTCTCTCTCTCTCTCTCTCTCTCTCTCTCTCTCTCTCTCTCTCTCTCTCTCTCTCTCTCTCTCTCTCTCTCTCTCTCTCTCTCTCTCTCTCTCTCTCTCTCTCTCTCTCTCTCTCTCTCTCTCTCTCTCTCTCTCTCTCTCTCTCTCTCTCTCTCTCTCTCTCTCTCTCTCTCTCTCTCTCTCTCTCTCTCTCTCTCTCTCTCTCTCTCTCTCTCTCTCTCTCTCTCTCTCTCTCTCTCTCTCTCTCTCTCTCTCTCTCTCTCTCTCTCTCTCTCTCTCTCTCTCTCTCTCTCTCTCTCTCTCTCTCTCTCTCTCTCTCTCTCTCTCTCTCTCTCTCTCTCTCTCTCTCTCTCTCTCTCTCTCTCTCTCTCTCTCTCTCTCTCTCTCTCTCTCTCTCTCTCTCTCTCTCTCTCTCTCTCTCTCTCTCTCTCTCTCTCTCTCTCTCTCTCTCTCTCTCTCTCTCTCTCTCTCTCTCTCTCTCTCTCCCTTCTTTTCAATTCCCGTTCGTTCGTGCACGCACGCTTGCTGCCAGTCCCTTTCTCTAAATCACGCTTGCGTTCTGACACGAATATGCCTACGAAGGAAGGGAACCACCGGTTATGGAAGGACGTAAGCGATTCGCAAGCCTTTTCGAGATCGTGTCGATACCTTTCAATTTCGAACTTGCCGAGCGTTCTTTAAATAATTAGTCAGGCGGATTTAATGCATATTTTTATTTGGTAGGCATGTTCGTGACGGTGCATGACGCTGGAGTTAAGTTAGTGAACTGTTAGAATTAACCGCGAGATGGATTCGAATGTCAGTGTGCTGAAGCTGTATTTGATAAATGAGAGGCGAGTCTAAGTATATATCGTTGTAAACACATGTACGAGTTGAGCTTGACGAAGTTACGTTAAATTAATCATTGATCCGTTAACGCGTGAAATAAAAACCGTAGGTATAGTGCGGTAACTTTTGTCTGACAAAGGGTAAAATTTTGAATTTCGTTCGACGATCGAACAGTTAGGTTCTGATCGTTTCTTCTTTTTATAAATGTCCTAATACACGCAAGGATGTGTATTGTCGGATAAAGTACCAACTGTGTGGAAATACACATTGCCTTGAAATTCACTGTAATTCTGATCGTTTCTCGAATTTCATTACGAAGAAGAAGGTAGCAACTTCCCGAAAGATCCAATAAAATCGGTAATACTTAAATCCTCCTCTTCCTTTTGACCCAATAAAGCGCAATCGACTTCGATCCTTCTTTAACCCTTTCAGCTCCAAGTTCTTTTTAGTCCAGGACCGAAACCACTCTGAATCGAGTACTTACACGCTTTCCCACTTCCGATACGTATTATATCGATCGTGTATCAAATTCTTACGTCTCTGGAAATGTTAAAAATTCAAATCGTTTGGAAAGTTTCATCGTAGCGCGACGGCTGTATTTAGGAATCTCAAAGGCCAAACGCTTTGGAGCATTTCGATGTCGGTGTCACGAGATATTTGAAACACGGGATGATTCTATTTCATCGTGTACATAAGTGTGTAAGAAAGCATGGAATGCCTATTCGTTATGCGCCGCTTCCGAACTAACAACTTTCCAGGCCTCGCGGGAGAAAGTTTGATTAGGAATTTCAGAGATACAGAGACCTGACGTGCATCAGCATGATTATATTCGTATTCTCATTGTATAGTTATCAACGTAATTATACTTGGAAATTTTCGCATAGAGCTTCTTTAATATCGAGAGTTTGACCTTCCGGTAAGAGCCAGTGTATTTAAGAGATACTTGTTAAAACACCCATTAAAAGTATCAAGTCGCATAAATGTATGCGTGCGTAACAATGATCGAGAGCTTCTCCGAATTTTACAAGTCTAAATTTCAAGGATATAGGAAACTTTTACTCGCAAAAGTACACAGAGCATGAAACTAAAGCCACGAAACTTTTGTCCGCACCTAATACTTTGATACCCGAGTCGATCTACGCGTATATCGAATCCCAGTTCAACTTGATTCCTTCTTTTTTCCAAGCTACTTGTACACCTTTACATAACGCGCGACAAGAAAGTTGCAGATAGGCGCGCCATCGCGTACTCGGTATCACCTGCTGCTACCGCTTCTCTGGCACGGACGTCCGCCGTATAATATGTCCATTAAGCGGTTTATCGAAGGAAGATATAAGAACACTTGGGGAACAGGCACTCGGTTTCTGACATTCTACGGGACGAGTTTTAATACGCGTGCGTGTGTGGTCCGCGATTCGATTTCCAGCAGGGCCGCGGTGGCGGGTCGGCTTTATCGAGGCGGGACGAATCGCAGTAGCGTAGGCAATTCACTCGAGCGAC